>NW_022437076.1:45420-49651 GCF_009761245.1 Sapajus apella
ACAAGAGCGAAACTCCATCTCAAAAAAAAAAAAAACTCTCAAGGTCACCAAAAAGGACAGCCTGAGAAACTGTCACTGCCTAGAGGAGCCCAACCCCTTGGGACATGAAGTCTCAAAGTAATGTGGGATTCTGAGACAGAATAAGGACATTAGGAAAAAAAACACTAAGTTCTGAATAAAGTATGCCATGTAGTTAATGAACTAAACACACACACAAATGAGCAGAAGTAAAAGCAGGGAAATCTGAATGAGATGGTGCATTGCATCAAAGAGAGACTGTACCAATGTCAATATCCTGGTGATGATTGTACTCCATTTCTACAAAAAGTTACCCTTGGGGAACTGGGGAAAGACACACAAGGTTATTATTTCTTACACCAGTATGTCAATCTACAATGATCTCAAAATTAAAACCTTAAACAGAAAAATGTTTACATTTTAGACCTTTTACTTAGACCCCACCTAGTATGAATGGTGTGATGTTTTGCTGTGATGATTTGAAAGATCCAGTTCACTATAAAGTAAAAAGTAAATTCCTCAAAGAAACAAAGTTTGAAAGTCTACTTTTAAAATAGCACATATCATTCCAGCCCTGTGAGAGACCAAGGTGGATCTCCTTATGCCAAAAGTTCCAGACCAGCTTGGGCAACATAGGGAGACCTAGTCTTTATTTATGTATTTATTCTGAGATGGAGTCTTGCTCTGCGGCCCAGGCTGGAGTACAGTGGCACGATCTCAGCTCACTGCAACCTCCACCTCCTGGGTCCCACTTCAAGCAATTCTTCTGCCTCAGCCTCCCCAGTGGCTAGGATTACAGGTGCGCGCCAACATGCCCAGCTAAGTGTTGTATTTTTAGTAGAGACACAGTTTCACGATGTTGGCCAGGCAGGTCTTGAACTCCTGACCTTGTGATCCACTTGCCTCGGCCTCCCAGAGTGCTGGGATTACAGGCGTAAGCCACAGCGCCCAGCCTATTTTTTTTTAAAAACAAATAATAACAAAATAAAATAGCACATTATCAGGAAAATGAGCTAGACTAAGAATATTAAAATAAAAACAAGTAATGAGAGCTCTCTACAATGTGCTCACCACCATCCCAGCATCTGGCTGAGCCAGTAAAGACTAACTGATTCATTGTTGGATGGCTGGGAGGGGTGGCTCATGCCTGTAATACCTGCACTTTTGGAGGCCAAGGCCAGAGGATCGCTTAGCTCCAAAATTCAAGACCAGCCTGGGCAACATGGTGAAACTCATCGCTACCAAAAATACAAAAATTATCCAGGTGTGGTGGTACATGCCTATAGTACCTGCTACTTGGAAGGCTAAGGCAGGAGAATCACTGGAGCCCAGGAAGTCAAGGCTGCAGTGAGCCATGATTACACCACTGCACTCCAGCCTGTGACAGGGCCAGACCCTGCCTCAAAAATGTGTGTGCGTGCGCGCGCGCGTGTGTGTGTGTGTGTGTGTGTGTTGAGGACACATTGCTGTAAAATTTTAGATTCCAAGAAAGAAACAGTTTTAAAAACATTACCTGTTCTCCAAAATGTCTATATTCAAAATATATCATAATCACTTCCTGCCAGTTCCTATCTTTATAGACAAACCCTGAAGTGGTAAGAAATTTGTTCTATTTAACACACACCAAAACACGAAGGAGAGGCTGTGGTTGTGCCAGTCCTAAATCATGAAAATACTTTTACAGTCAGCCATACAAGCGTTTTACTGCAATTCAAGCTTATTTTGGACAGAAATTTAAGCCTGATCATGTTTTTGTCATTTTCTGCCTATTAAAAGATGGATCAAAGTTTGGACACAAAATCTGTAACCCACCTGTCCTTAGATAACAAAACTTGTAATTCCTATTCATTCAGGGATTCATTTCTGTAGTTAAACTGTACCTGAGATGTCAATCTCAAGAAGTACCTTTGTTTACAAAGATTATAATTTAAATTTAACTTTATTGTTTTGAGAGAGGTTTTGTTGCTCAGGCTGGATGGAGTACAGTGGCACAATCATCAGCTGAGTTGAAGTGCTTTTACAGTCAAGTTCATATCATTAAAACCAAAATATGGCTGAGCTCAGTAGCTCTGGCCTGTAATCCCAGCACTTTGGGAGACAGGAAGATGGCATGAGTCCAGGAGTTCCAGACCAGCCTGTGCAACATGGCAAGACACCGTCTCTACAAAAAGTAAAAAAATAGGCCGGGCGCGGTGGATCACGAGGTCAAGAGAGCAAGACCATCCTGGTCAACATGGTGAAACCCCGTCTCTACTAAAAATACAAAAATTAGCTGGGCATGGTGGTGTGTGCCTGTAATCCCGGCTACTCAGGAGGCTGAGGCAGGAGAATTGCCTGAACCCAGGAGGCGGAGGTTGCGGTGAGCCGAGATCGCGCCATTGCACTCCAGCCTGGGTAACAAGAGCAAAACCCCGTCTCAAAAGAAAAAAAAAAAAAAAAAAAGTAAAAAAATACTGGCTGGGCATGGTGGCAGGCGCCTGCAGTCCCACCTACTCAGGAAAGGCTGGAGTACAGGAGTCTGAGGCTGCAGTGATCTCTGATCAGACGACCACTGCACTTCAGCCTGGGTAACAGAGCAAGCCTCTGTCTCTACAAATACTAATTTTTAATTAAATGTCCTAAGCTTACAGATCTGATGAGAATCCTACGCAGATTGTTCAGTATTTCTCAAACCAGCTCTTCCTTAACTGGGCCACTAGACAGTGCTAGAAATGCAGTTACACCGTACATGAAGTGATAGAGGAATTTCAAGTCCCCCGAGTCAGAGGAAAAAGCAAGGAGGGCTTAAGAGCTCCTTGCTGGCACACTGCCAACTGGCACTGCAGCAGCCGCCACCTGAATTTTCAAAGAAGTATTTTTCACTGCCCATCTACAGTTCAACTTCTAATCGGTGAATACCATAGATGTGATTCAACAGTTTTCACACTAAGCAATCAACATCTTAAAAGATTAATCAGAGCCATATGTAGTGTAAAAAAAAGCAATTTCTTCCTTTAACAAATTAGGCAAAGTTAGTTAACGATGGTTTAAACTTGACCCCTTCAGCTTTGTTCAAAAATACCAGAGGGGGGAAGAAGAAAGAGAGAGGGAGGGATGGAAGGGGAAAAGGAAAGGAGGAGGGAGAGGAAGAGTGGGGCATTCCCCACTTCGTCCAAAGTAGAAACGGATCTTGGGCGCCGTCAGGTCCCCATCCGGACATTACCGACCCAGAACTGCAACAGGACATTCCCCCGTAGAAGGCCGGCTTCAACCAGGACATCTTTTCTTAAAGGCACATAACTCCATTAGCAAGATTCTCTCTCCGATCCTAACAGAAACGTTTTACCTCTGATATTAGTTCTTCTAAACATAACGCTTCCCAATATCATTACCGATAAAATAATTTTTGAGTTGCTGCTTAACATACCCCTACAATCTCCGAGGAGCTGTTGGTTTTACCACCGAAAAATGCCACTCAAGGTGGAAACTGCCCTCACAACTCCCAATCTCGGACTGCAATCTGCAAAAGCGCGTGAAACTGTAAAATCGAAGTGTATTCACATGGAAGAATCACGTTACGTTCCGATTTCCAAATCTTTAGCAAGCTTAACTGCTGGACGCAGGACTGGACTCGCTCCTGGCTAAGGCCTCCTACAGCCCACAGCGCGCTTTCAAGTCCACTCCTCTGGGCCGAAACGCAAACCCCGGCCGCAGCTCCGCACCCACAGGCTCGCCCCGGCTCCAGCACCCGCCGCCCCTTCCCCCCAGCTCCTCGCGAGCCGCTTGGAGGCTGCGAAGCTCCCGCCCCACGCCCCGACCCCGCCCCCCGCCCTAGCGCCTCTCCAGGGTCGCTCTCTGCGGCGGGCGTCGGTTGCAGACAAACGCCCAGATCCCGACGGCCCCACACGCTTTACTCATTTTTTTTGACATATTTCTTTCTCGGCACCCCCATCCAGCCCCGAAACCCCTGGAACCAGGAGGATTACCCACAGAGACCTCGCGCTGCAACGCCGGGGACCGCCCACCGAAGTCCCAGACTCCCGGCGCAGCACGGCCGGAGAACACCGCCCCCCGCCCGGAAGCACTCACCCCTCCCGGGCCCAGGGGAGAGAGAGAGGAGGGGGAGGGAAGAGGCGGAGGGAGAGAGAGGAGGAGGGGGAGGGAGAGACGGGAAGGGGGGAGGAGGGAGGAGGGGAAGGGGGGAGGAGGGAGGAGGGGAAGGGGGGAGGAGGGG
>NW_022437076.1:49751-54282 GCF_009761245.1 Sapajus apella
GGAGGGGGAGGGGGAGGGGAAGGATGAGAAGGAAGAGGGGGCGGGGGAGAGAAAGAAAAGGGGTTAAAGAGAACAGAGAACAGCACGGGAGGGGAGGGAGAGAACTGAGGACAGAAGGTGAGGGGAAGAGGAGGAAGGACAGGTGAAGAGGAGGAAGGACAGGGGAAGGCAAGTGGGGAAGGGAAGGGGGAAGAAGGGCCCTTCCCCAGGCCGGCCTCCAGAGCGGCCGGAGGCCCCGAGCCCGCGCCGGGATGGGCTGGCGGGCGCACCTTACGCTTGCGGGCCTCGGCCGTGCCGCTCCACACGAAACACTGGTAGATGGCCCGCAGGTTCTGCTTCCAGTTGTCCACCTTGAAGCTGCCCAGGTGCGAGCAGCCCGCCGGCGCTACCGCCAGCTCGGCGTCCATGGCCTCGCCCTCGGGCTCTGGCCGGGACACCACGGGGGGCAAGGCCCGGCCGCGCGCGGGAGGCGGCGGCGAAGGGGGCGAGGACGACGCCAGCGTGGCGTGGGGGCTGCCCGGCGGTGGGCCTGGCCGGCCAAGCCACGGGAGCCAAGAACAAAGCGCGCAGGCCGGACAAAGATGGGGCTGGCGATCGCCAGCGGAGGCTGCAGGGCAGGCACCGCCCCCGAGCTGCGGCTGCAGCGGGCCGCCTGCGCAGCGCTCTCCCGGTTCGCGGAGGGCGTAGCGGGGCGGGGCGCCGCGGCGGAGGACGGAGATTACGTCACCCCCGGCCGGCACCGCACTGCGCAGTCTCCAGTCCGCGCCAGGCCCCTTCCCCCACTCCTCTCGCGGGTCCGCCGGCTCGGGGTAGACCCGCGCCCAGGGAAGCGTGGGCCCGGGAGCTAACGAGGGCCCGCCCTCTCCCCTCCTCTATTGGTCGCCGGCCCGCCGCAGCACCTTCGGCCATTGTCATAGGCTCTCAGTACAGTTTGTCTGGTTCAGAGCCGCCCCCTAGGACCCTGGCGACTACACGTTCCCTGTCTCCTCCCGAGGACTGGGGAGGTGGGGGCGTGCTGCGGTTGGGCGGTGCTAGACGTTGGTCGCAGCACTGAACCGGTTTGCGCCGGCCGGAGGTCTGCCGCAAAGAGGCGGGGCGACGAGCTGGGGCGCTGCGGGTCGGGCCTCGATCCAGGGCCTGCGCCTTCCCACCCAACGGCAGCTCTTACTGGGGAACTGTCTGCAGGGGCCCCGGTTGCCCTAACCTGGGTGGGGCCGTTCAGTGACCGTCGCTCGGGGCTGAAACTGCCAGCTTGCCTGCTGGGCGCCGCTCCGGGCCGCAGGCTGGGGTGCCTCTGGTCCGGAGCCAGTGGATAGTGAGGGCCATCCCGTTGCCATCCAGTTTAAAGAGGATGCACGCCACACTCCTGACCTCACATTTGCTAATGGCTACATTATTCTAATGAAAAAAAATTATAAGAATATACCTTAGCCCAATAGAGTCAAAATATTTCAACATGTACGCAAGTATTGCAAAATTGTTAGTGGACTATTTTATGCACGAAGTCTTCGAAATCTGGTATTTACACTTAACAGCACATCCAATTCCTAAGGCTACCACAGTGGGCAACACAGGTCTAATCGGTATACGAATAACTGTCCCAAGGCAAACTGAAAAGACCTTTAAAGACAGTAGAAACAATGTTCTGTGGGACCCAGGGCGCAACGGTCTGGGGGAACTGAGATGAGGTCCCTATACTCATCCCACTGCTAACTGTTTTGTTCATTCATCCACATATTGCAGGAAACAGCATTTGAGGTCCAGGGCCGTCGCAAGTTAAAAAATAAAGATTGTGATCTCACAACAGGGTTTAATGGGCTGATGACTGGAATAAAGCTCTTGTGGTCAAGATTTATCGCCGCTCACATGTTTTTGCTTCATGACCTTTGTGCTTGCGGTACCCTCTGCCTAAGATGCTTTCCGCACACCTTTACCCCACCATCCTTATATTCCATGGCTGATGCTCGCTAACCTCCGTCACAAACCTCCTTTTCCGTGAGGGCTTCCACTGCCACCCTAATGAAAACTGCAAGCCCCCCAAAATTCCCCATTCCCTTACCCTGCTTTGTTTTTCTCCAAAGAATGTACAGTATCACTATCTGGTGTAATGAATCTTTTTTATTGTCTCTTCGCTCAATAGCATGAAAAACTTCCAAGAGGGTCTTTTTTTTTTTTTTTTTCTGAGACATGAGTCTCGCTTTGTTGTCCAGGCTGGAGTACAGTGGTGCAATCTCCACTCACTGAAATCTCCACCTCCCGGGTTCAAACGATTCTCCTGCCTCAGCCTCCCCAGTAGCTGCGATTACAGATGCCCACTACCACGCCCCGCTAATTTTTTGTATTTTTAGTAGAGAGAGGCTTTCACCATGTTGGTCTGAAACTTTTACTAGAGATGGGGTTTCGCCAGGCTGATCTCGAACTTCTGATCAAAAGTCATCCACCCGCCTCAGCCTCCCAAAGTGCTGGGATTACAGGCCTAAGCCACTGCACCCTGCCTCCAAGAGGGTGATGATATTTTTGTGTTTTATTTACTACTACAGCCACGAATTCCCAGAACTGTATTGGCTACATGCAGGTACTCAGAATTATGTGGTGAAGCACCGTGGTAGTCCCAGCTACTCCAGAGACTAAGACAAGAGGATCGCAGGTCAAGGCTGCAGTGAACTGTGATTGCGCCACTACACTCCAGCCTGGGCAAAAAAGCAAGACCCCATCTCTTTAAAAAAAAAAAAAAAAAAAAAACAGAAACCTGCCGAATTAATCAACCCCAAACACGTTTACAGAAAAATCTAAGAAGACCATTTCTAGAATAAAACACTTGTTAAGGAAAACCATGTTTATGTTACAGGAAAGAATGTCAGCTTACTAAAAAGTAAAATCATAACAAGTCAGGAATTACAAAAATGTGTGATCCACCTCTATATTGATGTAAGGAGTTTTCACATATTGTTGGGTTTACACAAATATGATTTGGTTTCAAGAATGTGTATTAGCATTCAAGCCCTCATATTTATAGCATTTTTAATCAATATGGCCATCTAACCACGAATAATGTGCTGTCCACTTAAATCAATTATAGTGATTTAAATAAGTGATCCACAATCAGGACAAGCTTATTGATGTTTAAAAATTTAAACTACAGAATATACTCTTGAGAAGCAGTCCCCAAAAGATGTATGGACAAAGCTGTTTAGTGAAGTGCTTTTTTTGTAATGGAAAGAAAAGATGGAAATGTTAATGATGATTAATAGGAGAATGGTTGAATAAATGATGGACCAGCCATTCTAGGGAATACTACACAGCTATTAAAAAGAATGAAGTCCACCTTTGGCAGTGTGATGAAACCCCATCTCTACAAAGAAATTTTAAAAAACGAAAAAAGCCGGGCGCGGTGGCTCATGCCTGTAATCCCAGCACTTTGGGAGGCCGAGGCGGGTGGATCACGAGGTCAAGAGATCGAGACCATCCTGGTCAACATGGTGAAACCCCGTCACTAAAAAAAAAACGAAAAAAGAGCCGGTGGTGGTGGTGCATGCCTGTAGTCCCAGCTACCCGGCAGGCTTAGGCGGGAGGGTTGCTTAAGCAGAGAAGGTCGAGGTTGCAATGAACCCTGATCATGCCACTGATTCCAGCCTGGGCAATCGAGCAAGACTTGTTCTCTCTCAAAAAAAAAAAAAAGAGAGAAAGAAAGAAAGATGTAGATCTGTAAGCACTAGCATGAAAAGTCATAAAACATAAATGAATAAAACAAATTGCAGAAACTTACAGAAAATACGCTGACATTTGTACAAAAATAATGGAAGGCCTGGAAGAAAGAAACACACCCATAAATCACAGTCACTTCTGGAAAGGAAAAAGTAGATGTGACTTAATCTGTGGTGTTTGAATGCTTTCTTACAATAAAAATTAATAATATATTCCTTTGTATTTAAAAATCACTAAAACTTAAAAAGAAATGACAAAGTGTCATGGTACGAGGGAGCATAAAGAAACTACAGCCTAGAGAAAGGGAACTTGTTCAAGTTCACTCATTCACACTGTTCTAGAACCTGTAGAAAACAGTGGTCCACATGTTCAATAAATTCATTTATTCATTTATCCAAAAACCATGTCAGATTGTTAAATTACAATCTGACTCTACCACCTGCTATCTGTTAATCTTGGGCAGATTGCTTAAATTCCTCGGCCTGTTTACTTACCTGTTAAAACTGGGAGAATATCAGCTCTGTGCTTGCATTGAGGTGTGTGGCAAGGAATAAATGCAGTCGTCCATGCAAAACTCTTACCAAGTGCCTGTTGTTTATTAAGGGCTCAAGAAACATTAGCAGTTATTGATCTGTTAGTCGCTGGGAATTGAGATGATTACAACAATTTCTTGCTTCAAGAATCCCAGGGTTATGGGAGGGGATAATTTTTTTTTATTGCATTTTAGGTTTGGGGGTACATGTGAAGAACATGCAGGATTGTTGCATGGGTACACACACGGCAGTGTGATTTGCTGCCTTCCTCCCCATCACCTATATCTGGCATT
>NW_022437076.1:54382-57961 GCF_009761245.1 Sapajus apella
CTGTCCCTCCCCTAGTTCCCCCCAACAGACCCCAGTGTGTGATGCTCCCCTCCCTATGTCCATGTGTTCTCATTGTTCAACACCCACTTATGAGTGAGAACATGCAGTGTTTGATTTTCTGTTCTTGTGTCAGTTTGCTGAGAATGATGGTTTCCAGGTTCATCCATGTCCCTACAAAGGACACGAACTCATCATTTTTGATGGCTGCATAGTATTCCATGGTGTATATGTGCCACATTTTCCCTGTCCAGTCTATCATCGATGGGCGTTTGGGTTGGTTCCAAGTCTTTGCTATTGTAAACAGTGCTGCAGTGAACGTTCGTGTGCATGTGTCCTTATAGTAGAACGATTTATAATGCTTTGGATATATACCCAGTAATTGTATTGCTGGGTCAAATGGAATTTCTATTTCTAGGTCCTTGAGGAATCACCACACTGTCTTCCATAATAGTTGAACTAATTTACACTCCCACCAACAGTGTAAAAGTGTTCCTATTTCTCCACATCCTCTCCAGCATCTGTTGTCTCCAGATTTTTTAATGATCACCATTCTAACTGGTGTGAGATGGTATCTCAGTGTAGTTTTGATTTGCTTTTCTCTAATGGGAATAATTTTTTTAATTAAAAAAAAAAAAAAAAAAAAGGCCAGGCATGGGGGCCTATGCCTGTAATCCCGGCACTTTGGGAGTCCGAGGCAGGAGATCACTTGAGGCCAGGAGTTTAAGACCAGCCTGGCCAACATGGTGAAACCCTGTCTCTACTAAAAATACAAAATTACCCAGGAGTGGTGGTGCATGCCTGTAATCCTAGCTACTCAGGAGGCTGAGGCAGGAGGATCACTTGAATCTGGGAGGTAGAGGTTGCAGTGAGCCGAAATTGTACCACTGCATTCCCGCCTGGGTGACAGAGTGAGACTGTGTTTAGCCTCCTGAGTAGCTGGGACTACAGGCACGCGCCACCATGCCCAGCTAATTTTTTGTAGTTTTAGTAGAGACGGGGTTTCACCATGTTGACCAGGATGGTCTTGATCTCTTGACCTTGTGATCCACCCGCCTCGGCCTCCCAAAGTGCTGGGATTACAGGCTTGAGCCACCGAGAAGCCAGTTTTTAAAAAGAAGTGACATGGTCAGGTTTTTGTCTCAAAAGGCATTTCCCACCATTCATGGGACTAGCACAGCCTAAAATGTTATTTTCTAAATTTATCTATTTTTTTTAATTTTTGTTTTCAAATTTAAAAGAATTTAAAACACTCATGAGGCCAGGCATGGTGGCTCATGCCTGTAATCCCAGCACTTGGGAGGCCAAGGCAGGTGGATTACCTGAGGTCAGGAGTTCAAGACCAGCCTGGTCAATGTGGTGAAATCCCATCTCTACTAAAAACACAAAAAATTAGCCAGGCGTGGTGGTGGGTGCCTGTAATCCCAGCTACTTGGGAGGCTGAGGCAGGAGAATTGCTTGAACTCGGGAGGTGGATGTTGCAGTGAGCTCAGATCATGCCACTGCACTCCAGCCTGGGCAACAGAGCAAGATGGTCTCAAAAAATAATAATAAATAAAATAAAATAAAAAACACTTATGGAATTATGCTTCCTAGATTGTCAAGCAATAATCCGAGACCAATCCTCCCTCATATAACAACTATGAACTCTGGATACAATGCAAACACAAATATCTAAAGGCTTTGGAGAATGAACCAAAGCAAGCAGACCTAGGAGGGCATAGACGCATGGAAGAAGGGACCTGCGCAATGGAGATAACTCGATGTCAATGGTTTATAGACTGAGGACAGGCTACACTTGGAATCCAGGCAGGAAGCCTGAAACTCTGACAGAAAACCCACAGTATTTCTGGACTGAAGAAGCAGAAGACAGAGTACATAGCAACCAAAGACACTGAAAAGTGAGAAGAGAGTCAGAGACAGGAAGCCCCAGAATCTATGAACTACATCCGAGGGTCTAGTTGACCACCAAACCGTTCCTGTGGGGCAAATTCCAAGCAGCCAAACTAGAACAAAAAGAAGTGAGCAGAGATGTAAGCTACCAGTCAAGAAACCACTAAATACCATTAATTGCCTGGTAAAACAGAAATATTAACTGTCTTTGGAGGTATATAACAAAATTCATACTTTCAACAACATAACAGTAATAATGTCCAGGATATGATTCAAAATTATTTGACATATGAAGAAACAGGAAAATGTGCCCCCTTTTAAGACATGAAACAGCAGCCAGGTGCAGTGGTTCATGCCTGTAATCCCTGCACTTTGGTAGGCCAAAGCGGGCGGATCACGAGGTCAAGAGATCGAGACCATCCTGGCCAACATGGTGAAACCCCATCTCTACTGAAAAAACAAAAAAATTAGCCGGGCGTGGTGGCACGTGCCTGTGGTCCCAGCTACTCAGGAGGCTGAGGCAGAAGAATCACTTGAACCCAGGAGGCGGAGATTGCAGCGAGCCGAGATTGCGCCACTGCACTCCAGCCAGGCAACAGAGCAAGTCTCCGTCTCAAAATAAAATAAAATAAGAGCAAAGATGATCAACCATAAGATCTGTCAGATATTCAAATTAGTATATGAGGATTTCAAAGCAGCTATGGTAACTGTGCACGGCGTGGTAAAGGAAAGTATGTCTACAGTGAATAAAAGGATGGAAAATATCAATGCAGGCCGGGTGCAGTGGTTCACACCTGTAATCCCAGCACTCTGGGAGCCCGAGGCAGCAGGATCACTTGAAGCCAGCAGTTCAAGACCAGCCTAGGCAACATAGTCTCTACAAAAAAACAAATAATTCCAGCCTGGGAAACATGATGAAACTCTGTTTCTACAAAAAAAAAAAAAAAAAAAAAAATGAGCTGGGTGTGGTGACACACACCTGTAATCCCGGCTACTTGGGTGGCTGAGGTGGGAGGGTCACTTGAGCCCCGGAGTTGGAGGCTGTAGTGAGCCATGATCACACCACTGCATTCCAGCCTGGGCAACAGGGCCAGACCCTGTCTCTTAAAAAATCAAAAGGAGGCCGGGCGCGGTGGCTCAAGCCTGTAATCCCAGCACTTTGGGAGGCCGAGGCGGGTGGATCACGAGGTCAAGAGATCGAGATCATCCTGGTCAACACGGCGAAACCCCGTCTCTACTAAAAATACAAAACATTTGCTGGGCATGGTGGCGCGTGCCTGTAATCCCAGCTACTCAGGAGGCTGCGGCAGGAGAATTGCCTGAGGGTCACTTGAGCCGGTTGCTTGGAGGCTGTAGTGAGCCATGATCCCCCCACTGGATTCCAACCTGGGCAACAGGGCCAGAACCTAACACAAAAAAAATCAAAAGGAAAATAGCAGTGAAATAAAACTATACAGAAGAACCAAATAGAAATCCTGGAACTGAAATATCAATATCTGCTATAAAAAGGTCACCAAATGGGCTTAAAGACAGAATGGAAATGACATAAGAACAAAGAAAAAATAGTTGTAAGAAAAAAAGAACAACGTCTCAGAAACCTGTAGGGCAATATCAAAGGCCAAGCATATGTGTAATTTGAGTCCTGGAGGGAAAGGGGGAAGAAGGAGACAGAAAAATATATTTGAAGAG
>NW_022437076.1:72961-85415 GCF_009761245.1 Sapajus apella
TTTTTTCTTAGGGGGTTGCCTCTGCTTTGCTGGTGCCCTGAGTGTGTGCTCAAACTATATAGTGGATGCTCCAGCCTGGGGGAAGGGTGTTTTGGGCAGAGGGAGCAGTACATGAAAATAAGTTAAACAGCATGGTTAAGTACACGTGGATGGGTAGAAACCAGAGTGAGAATGGTGATTCATGATGCTGAAAGGCTGAGACGAAACAGATCAGGAAGAGCCTTGTGCACCAATCATAATACTGAGCACCGATGACAATAACCTTCTTTTGTTCTTAGTATTCTAAGCACTTTTCATAAGCACTCATTTAACCACTCAACAACCTGAGAGGTAGGTAATATGATTTTTTTTTTTTTGAGACAGCCTTGCTTTGTCACCCAGGCTGGAGTGCAGTAGCCCGATTTCAGCTCACTGCAACCTCCCCTGAGTTCAAATGATTCTCCTGTCTCAGCCTCCTGAGTAGCTGGGATTACAGGCACGCACCACTGTGCCCGGCTAATTTTTGTATTTTTTTTTAGTAGAGACGGGGTTTTGCCATGTTGGCCAGGCTGGGATTATTTCATTTTACCAATGAGGAAAACTGGTTAAATGCTTTCTTCAGGCTCACACTGCTAGCGAGAGGCAGAAATGTGATTTGTGTCCGGGAAGTCTGGCCCCAGATCTGCTCCCTTAACTTCATATTACTAATCAAAGGAGTTTGCACTTCAGCCTGAAGGTGAAAGTGAGTGATTTCCTAGAATATGAAATTTGATTAAAACAAAAGTAGAGAATTTCACTAAAACCTTCTGGCCTGATTTTTGATACTTTGGGAAATACAGACTCAAGAATGGTACATCCTTTTTTTTTTTTTTTTTTTCCCTTAGGTATACTATACATATTATTGTAACATTCAGAAGATCAAGTGCACCGGCCCAGCGTGGTGGCTCACGCCTGTAATCTTAACACTTTGGGAGGCTGCGGCAGGAGGCTCACTTGAGGCCAGGAATTCGAGAACAGCCTGGCCAACATGGTGAATGTATTTACTAAAAAAAATACCAAACTAAGCCAGCTATAGTCCCAGTTACTCATGAGGCTGAGGCAGGAGAATCGCTTGAACCTGGGAGGCAGAGGTGCCGTGAGCCGAGATGGTGTCACTACACTTAGCCTGGGCGACGAAGCAAGACTCCATCTCAAAAAAAAAGCATCAATCTTAAGAGTACAAACTTACGAGTTTTACACATGTGCACATCCATATAATCATCACTCCTAGGCTGGTTTCCACACCCCAAGTCTCTCTGATACCCCTCTCCCAGAAACTATGTATGCCTAGCCCCAGGTAACCACTCTTCTGGCCTCTAGCACCTCCATCGCCTGTTCCTGGACGTCACGAACGGGTACGCTTTGTATCTGGCTTCTTTCACGCAACATTATGTCTGTGATATTCATCTATGCCATTCCATGTAGCTGTAATTATCTTTTTCATTGCCTTATTAACAAGCCATTGTATAACTATACCACAATCTATCAAACTGATAAACGATTTGGGTCATTTCCGTGTTTCGACTATTGCAAACAGCACGTCCTGGCATATTCCGTCCGCAACACAACCTAGGAGGGGAATCGCTGGATCACAGCTGCGCTACGCCTTCATTTAGCGACTACCAGTTTTGCTGCTGCATCTGTAACTAAGCCCTGGCCAAACACCCCTAGATTGCGGGTAACTTTCTAAGCACAAGGACTCCTCTTTATCAGTATTTCATTAAACGCGGACTTGAAGGAGGCTGAAGTCCACAACACTACACGCAGAGCAGCAGCCGCCATGGTAAAACACGACTAGCTCAGCCCACCAGGGCGCCGGAAGTTGCTGCAGCTCCGCTTTAGGGAGACTCGGCTCTTCCGGTCTGCAAGGGTCGCTGGGAAGTGTAGTCTTTTGTTGGGGGCGGAATGACCTCCTGAAAGGCAGGGTCCTTTTACACCAACGTTGATCGAGATCAATAGTTATTCCTGCTTCCATGACAAAAAGGAATTGTACACGAAGAAAAAAGGCAGACATTTAGAGAAGAGGAATTAACGGGCAGGTTCACAGGAGGGCTGCTAGAATCTATCAATCTCACACTCCCTCTTCCTTTTTCTTTTTTTTCCTCTTTTTCTTTTTGGACCTGGCGTCTTTTCGCGCCAAAGCCCTAGAGACAGAGCCTGATTGGCCCAGCCAGGACCTGTGCCCATCTAATGCTGGACCGACGGAGGGATTAACGGACGGCCCGCGGCGCGCACGCGCAGCCTCGAAGTGTGGGAACCTGCCTGCCGGTCCGTGGGGAAAACACTACCGTTACCCAAACCATAACCACGCCCTTGTCTCCTGCGACGTGCCTCCCGAAAGACTCCCGAGTCAGTTTTAAAGTCGTGGATATCGAACCTGCTGCAGAGCTGCCTAGAAGCCGGAGCCGCCTCCCCAGGGTGGGGCAGAATTTACACCTCTCCACTTTCAATTTAAGGTGAAAAAAATAGAAAAGCAAGTAACTTATCACGATCAAAACGCGATATCTGATTCCCTAACAACTACAGGAGGACAGTACCTATTCCACACAGAGCCAGAAACCGGGAGAGGAAAGAAAGAATGTCGATGAATTCTAGGCAGCAAGAATTTTTCCGTCCCTCAGCTAAGAGCCCTGCCACCGTCTTCAGTCATACACGGATTGACATTTTTAAAGACCCCCAATGTTAACAAAATCGATAATAGCGTTGAGCACTGCCCAGCCTCAAAATGACTATTATTTTCCAAAGCCACTTTTTTTTTGAGAGAGTTCCGCTCTGTTGCCCAGGCTGGAGTGCAGTGGTGCGCTCTTGGCTCATTGCAACTCCTCCTCCCTGGTTTAAGCAATTCTCCTGCCTCAGCCTCCCTAGTGGCTGGGATCACAGACGCCTACCACCACCCCCGGCTTTTTTTTGAGACAGTCTTGCTCTGTCACCCAGGCTGGAGTGCAGTGGCGTTTTCTCAGCTCACTGCAACCTCCGCCTCCCGGGTTCAAGCGATTCTCCTGCCGCAACCTCCTGAGTAGCTGAGATTACAGGCGCAGCCACGAAGCCCAGCTAATTTTTGTATTTTTTAGTAGAGACAGGGTTTCATCATGTTGGTCAGGCTGGTCTCGAACTCCTGACCTCATGATCCACCCGCCTCGGCCTCCCAAAGTGCTAGGATTATAGGCGTGAGCCACTGGGCCCGGCCCAGAGTCGCTTTATAGGTAAAAAAAAAACTATAACTTCAAAGATCAGCACCTAAACTCTAAGGTGAAATTAAGTGTTCATAAACAGACTACAGTATGCTTTAAAGTTCCACGTGTTAACCTTTCTTCAACAAAAGATTATTAATGCTTAATCTGTGCCAAAAAGTCAAATTGAATATACATAGAATTTCTGCTCTTTGTAGCAAGATTCAGGGTGGTTTGGATAATTAAGATAAATATAGGAGTAATTGTTCCTCAAGGTTCCATGTGTTTGGAGCTGTAAGAATACTCCATATTCTAAGAATGTGGAAATTACTTTCAATCTGAGAAAGGGGGCGGGCTTAGGAAAGGCTTCGTGCAGGAGGTGGCATGACAACATCATCACATGCTCAGCATTTCTATATTGCAATCAATAAATGCCTATATGAAAAGCACATGGCACTGTGGCAACAAACTAGATATAGCTCTTGCCCTTTAGGAAAAGGGGAAACATACTCCCCCAGATATGAGGTATGGTGTGGGCCAAACAATGTGCCTATACTTCCTGCTGAATTACAGTTTTGTTTTTTTTTTTGAGACTGAGTCTTGCTCTGTCACCCAGGCTAGAGTGCAATGGCACTGTCTCAGCTCACTGCAACCTCCACCTCCTGGGTTCAAGGGATTCTCCTGCCGTAGCCTCCTGAATAGCTGGGATTACAACCTCTCACCACTGCCCCTAATTTTTGTATTTTTGGTAGAGATGGGGTTTCACCATCTTGGCCAGGCTGGTCTCGAACTCCTGACCTTGTGATCCTCCGACCTCAGCCTCCCAAAGTGCTGGGATTACAGGCGTGAGCCACCACGCCCTGCCTACAGTTATCATTTTTAACCTGTGAATACAACCTCACTCGTTGGAGTCCTGACAAAATGGTTGCTTGGGGAAAGCTATTTTTGGAAAACTTCAACTATAATTTATGAGGTCTAAAATTGTCACATTTGTCCAGAACATAATCCAGGGAAATTGTCATATAGTTCCCAAGGACATTTTCCTTTACCTGAGCCCCCTCTCGAGGTATGGCAATTAGATTACTCCAGTTGCCACCCTTGTGTTAAAAGAAAAACTCCGCCGGGCATGGTGGCTCACCCTTGTAATCCCAGCACTTTGGGAGGCTGAGGCGGGAGGATCACCTGAGGTCAGGAGTTCAAGACCAGCCTCGCCAACATGGTCAAACTCTGTCTCTACTAAAAATGCAAAAATTAGCTGGGTGTGATGGTGTGCACCTGTAGTCCCAGCTACTTGGGAGGTTTGTGGCAGGAGAATGGCCTGAGCCAGGGAGGCGGGGGTTGCAGTGAGCTGAGATTGTGCCACTGCACTCCAGCCTGGGCGACTAAGCGAGACTCTGTCTCGATAAAAAAAAAAAGGAATAAATTTTAAAAAACAGAAAAACTCAGCTGAATTAAATTTAGCAGAGTTTAATTGAGGAAGAATGGTTGGCAAATCATATATTCTCCTTAGCCGGTGTAGCCTCTGAGACTCCAGTACAGCCATGTGATAGAAGATTTACAGACAGAAAAAGGAAAGTGAGGTACAGAAAATGGAATTGAGGTACAGAAACAGCAGATTGGTTACAGCTCAGCATTTACCTTATTTGAACAGGGTTTGAACAGTAGGCCATCTTTGCATTGACCAAAACACAGTGATTGACACAAGAGTAGGCTACAGTCTGCTTACAACTTCATTTAGGTTGTAGTTCACAATGTACAGAAGAACCTTTAGGCCAAACTTAAAACAGTAAGGCGGCAGCTTTAGGCTAAACTTGATTTAACACTTGCAAATATACAAGTATCTTCTGGTAATGATTTGCATGTTTTCTCCCAGGGTAAAGGCATTTCTGTGCAGAAAAGCAGCAGCCTTCGGATTAAGTAAATTTCCCTTAACCAATCAGTTTGTAAAATGTGGCCCATTCTCCGACATTTATAATGTGTTTATCATCTGTAGTTACCTGGGTTAATAAAACACATAAATGCAGCCAGGTGTGGTGGCTCACGCCTGTAATCCCAGCACTTCGGGAGGCCAAGGCAGGCAGATCACTTGAGGTCAGGAATTTAAGACCAGCCTGGCCAACATGGTGAAACCCCATCTCTACTAAAAATACAAAAATTAGCCGGGAGTGGTGGTGCATGCCTGTAGTCCCAGTTACTTGGTAGCCTGAGGTGGGAAGATAGCTTGATCCTGGGAAGAGGAGGTTGCAGTGAGCCGAGACCACACCATTTCGCTACAACCTGGGCAACAGAGAAAGACTCTGTCTCAGAAAAAAAAAAAGAAAAAGAACCGCAAACTGCCTACATGGAATAATCAAAACTCAACCTCCTTCTAGCATTTGGCTCTGCCTCTTATGTCACCTCACCCAGTTTTTACAAGACCGTACTAAGCTTTCATCCATGGGACGATACAAGATATGATGCTGCTCCAAGAACACTGACAGTTCCAGGAACGCCAGTTCCTACAATCTAGCTCCCGCCCCAGTGTCACCCCATCCAGCAAGAAGCAGCCAGATGTCAATGGTGCCCTTCTTCCATTACCTGTTGAAAGGCTGGAATGTTAGGGACAAGCCGCCCCAGAAAACCTGAGCGCAGCTGACCCCTCACTCTGATTGCCCTGCAGGTGCACCCCTAAACTCTTATCTAGGAGCCACAGCAAGGCTGTAAAACATTCTGCAGTTGAGCAAAGCCTGATTACAGCCAGCTGGGCAGGGCAGGGAGGTCAGTGAAAACAAACTTTTGTTACACGTACTTGTAAATTCCTGTTTTACACATACCTGTAAAATCCTGGTTTTTTTTAACTGCCTCCTCCTCCTCAAAAGTCACAGGATGATGTAAGTCTGTCACAAGCTGATAAACTATCTTTGTGCTTGTTACAAGCTGATGGATTATCTCCTCCTGAAACTCCCTTATGCCCTCTCATCCCATATAAACCCCACCTTTTGTAAGCTCGGGGCTGCCTCTTCTGATTGTTATGGAGCAGCCTGGCAGGGTAATAAAACTTGCCTGCCTGATTTTGGGTTTACTTGTCCTTTCTCTTGGCTAACCTTACACCAATTAGCAGATATTTTATGAATTCTGGAACTGTCTTATAAAAATCACAAATGTATTACATTGTATATTTGCATGTTAAAATTGTTGTTTTGTTTTGCTAAATGGAATAATTTACAAATATTTCATAATTATAATCCCATTTTGGCTCCTTTTTTCCCCTCCCATTTATTAAATGTTTTTCCAAAGAGTGGAAGCTCTGAGGTTGCATATACATGAGAAAAGCAAATAAGACTGTCTCTTATCAAGACAGGATTAAGATATGGCAGCTGTGAAATTGACGGACTGATTCAAACAAAACCCAGACAACTCCTGGTGAGCATGAAATAGAATTGGTTTCTTATTTTGGAGGTCAAGGTGAGCAGATCACCTGAGGTCAGGAGTTCGAGACCAGATGGCCAACATAGTGAAACCCCATTTCTACCAAAAATACAGAAATTAGTTGGGCATGGTGGCATGTGCCTGTAATCCCAGCTACTCAGAAGGCTGAGGCAGAAGAATCACCTGAACTTTGAACTCGGGAGGCGGAAGTTGCAGTGATCCGAGACTGTGCCACTGCACTACAGTGTTACCTGGGCGACAAAGTGAAACTTAGTTTCTTAGGAAGGCTCCTACACATTCTGCACAATCTTTAAGAGAGGATGCGTGTGTGTGTGTGTGTGTGTGTGTGTGTGTGTCAGTAGTGAAGCAGGTTGCTTCTGTGTTCACGGGACTCCATTGTCAGAGAATTTCTTCCCTGGACTAGAACCCAGCCAGCCGTGTCATCGTGCTGCAGAGCTGCGCCCACTAACCCCATTCTTATCTGGGAAATCCAGTCAGTGTAACTGTTTGCAAGGGCGCTCTGGAGCCAGACTCTCCAGGTTCAATGCTGGTGTCTGAGGTTTTTTCCCATTTGACATCAGCTTATAGTCTGACACAGAGATGTCTTCAACAGGAGTAGAACTATTTGGTAGAAATAATTCAGTGCAGAAAGGCTGTTTTTTTAAGGTGAATGTGGCTTCTCTGCGACCAATCTACAGGGTGGAAATGCTCCGCAACTGTAACAAACAGTAAACATTTGCTGGTCACTGTTGAACACCTGAAATGTGGCTATTGGGACTCAAGAACGGAATTTTAAATTTTACTTAATTTTAATGAATTTATTTTATTTATTTATTTATTTTGGGACGGAGTTTCGCTCCTGTTACCCAGGCTGGAGTGCAATGGCGCGATCTCGGCTCACCGCAACCTCCGCCTCCTAGGCTCAGGCAATTCTCCTGCCTCAGCCTCCTGAGTAGCTGGGATTACAGGCACGCGCCACCAGGCCCAGCTAATTTTTTTTTTTTATTTTTAGTAGAGATGGGGTTTCACCGTGTTGACCAGGATGGTCTCGATCTCTTGACCTCGTGATCCACCCGCCTCGGCCTCCCAAAGTGCTTGGATTACAGGCTTGAGCCACCGCGCCCGGCCATCGTTTCTCATTTCTAAAAATTTGGAACCTTCAGCAAACCATTCATGCTGACCTTATACCTCCCGGAGGAGGAGATGGTGCGTTACTCGCAAACACCGGGAGTGCAAAATTGATTCCATTCGGCGTGCTTCACAGGAAGGGGGCGCTGTTTCCTCGCAGCTCATCAGGTATCTCAGGAAAAGAAATTTGGGGGAACATTTCCCCAGCCTCCAAGCCGCATCATACAGGACAGGTCAGCAGGAAACAGATTTTATTTTAAAATTCCCAGCAAGAGGTGGAGGGCGACTTGTTAGAGTTCCAGTCACTAAAGAAAATTCTTCCTAGAGCCATAGTAAGTTACCACTGAAACAGTTTTTTTCTGCCTTCATTAAAGTAAAAACATAGTTATGTATCCCAGCATTCTTGTAACAATTCCACCACCAACAGCAGTAAAAAATGCTACAATTTATTGAGTACTAACTTCTGTGGCACTTCATAAGTGTTACCATTTTTAGCCTCACAATTTCTTTACTATCTTCATTTTAAGGATGAGAGGCTAACGTTTTGGGGTGCTAAGAAATTCAACATCTGTCTAGCTGTTCTAATAGGTGTGTCTCATCATGGTCTTAATTTGCATTTCCCTAATGGCTGCTAATGTTGATCATCTTTCTATGTGCTTATTTGCTGTCTGTATATTCTCTTCAATGAAATGTTTCTTCCTGTCTTTGTCCATTTTTCTTTTCTTTTCTTCTTCTTCTTCTTCTTTTTTTTTTGAGACAGAGTTTTGCTCTTGTTGCCCAGGCTGGAGTGCAATGGTGAATCTCAGCTCACCGCAACCTCTGTCTCCTGGGTTCAAATGATTCTTCTGCCTCACCCTCCTGAGTAGCTGGTATTATGGGCATGTGCCACCGCACCCAACTAATTTTGTATTTTTAGTAGAGACACGATTTCTCCATGTTGGTCAGGCTAGTCTCGAACTCCCGACCTCAAGTGATCTGCCTACCTCAGCCTCCCATGCCTGGGATTACAGGCATAAGCCACTGCACCCAACCTGTCTTTGTCCATTTTTTAAATTGAATCGCTCAATTTTTTGATGTTAAGTTTTGAGAGTATTTTTTTTTTAATTAAAAGTATAGAAACAGAGCCTCAATATGTTGCCCAGGTTGGTCTCAAACTCCTGGGCTCAAGCAATCCTCCCACCTTGGCCTCCCAAAGTGTTGGGATTACATGTGTGAGCCACCATGCCTGGCTGAGAATTTTTTCTATACTCTAGATAGCAGTCCTTTTTCAGATATACGGTTTGAATTGTTTCCCAGTGTGTGCTTTGCCTTTTGATTCCATTAACAGAGTCTTTCGCAGAGCAAAACATTTTTAATCTTGATCAAGTCCACTTTATGAATTTTTTCTTTTATGAATCATACTTTCAGTGTCATTTTGAGAAAAACTCTACCAACCCCTAGTTCCCCCACATTTTCTCCTGTACTATCTTCTAAAATTCTCATGCTTTGTGTTTAAATCTATTACTCATTTTGAGTTAATTTTCATAAATGGTGTGAGGTCTAGGTCAAGTTTCTTTATTTTTATTTAAAAATTTTTGTCTATTAATGTTCAATTGCTCCAGCACCATTTGGTGAAAAAGACTATCATTGAATTGAATGAAAAGGCTATCATTTTGTTGAATTGTTTCTGAATCTTTCTTAAAGATCAGATGGACATACTTGTGTGGGGCTATTTCTGGGTCCTCTGTTCTTTCCCATTGACCTATGTATTTATACTTCAATAATATCAGTCTTGAGCTTTATAATAAGATTTGAAGCCAGGTGCGGTGGCTCACTTCTGTAATCCCAGAACTTTGAGAGGCCATGGTGGAAGGATCGCTTGAGCCCAGGAGTTGGAGACTAGCCTGATCAACAAAGACCCTGTCTCTACAAGAAATACAGAAAAAATAAGCCAGGCATGGTGGCATGCGCCTATAGTCCTGGCTACCTGGGAGGCTGAGGTGGGAGGATCGCCTGAGCCTGGGAGGTTGAGGCTGCAGTGACCTGTGTGCGCCACTGCACTCCAGCCTGGGCAACAAAGTAAGACTGTGTCTCAAAAAAACATTTGAAATCAGATAGAGCGATTCTTTCCATTTTATTATTGTTTTCCAAAATGTTTTAGGTATTCTATTTCCTTTGCCTTTCCATATACATTAAGAAAAAGTATTTTCTATACCTTCAAAAAATTTTGCTGACATTTTGATAGGAATTTTGTTAAAATTGTATATCAATTAAAGGAGAATTGACACGATTACTGAGTTGAGTCTTCAGTCCATGAGCTTGGAATGTCTCTTTATTTCGATCTTTAATTTCTTTTCTTTTTTGAGACAGGATCTTGCTCTGTTACCCAGACTAGAGTGCAGTGGTGTGATTTTGGCTCACTACAACTCCTGCCTCCCGGGCTCAAGTGACCCTCCCACCTTAGCCTCCCAGTAGTAGCTGGGACTACAGGCCACTATGCCCAGCTAATTTTTTGTATTTTTTTGTAGAGATGGGGACTTGTCCAGGCTGGCCTGGAACTCCTGGACTCAAGTGATCTGCCTGCCTCAGCCTCCCAAAGTACTAGGATTATAGGTGTTAGCCACTGTGCCCAGCTGATCTTTGATTTCTCAGAGTAATCTTTTGTAGTTTTTAGTTTATACGTTCTGTACATGTTTTGTTAAACTTACACCTAAGTATTTTGATTTTTTTAGTGATTATAAGTGGTACTGCATTTAAATTTTTGATTTTCACATTTGTTGCTAGTATATGAAACTACAATTGATTTTTCTTAAAAAAAATTTTTTTTTGAGACAGGGTCTCAATCACCCAGGCTGGAGTGCAATGGTGCAATCATACCTCACTGCAAACTTGTGGGCTCAAGTGATCCTCGTGCCTCAGCCTCCCAGGTAGCTGGGACTATAGGCACTTGTCACTGCACCTGGCTAATTAAAAAAAAAAATTTATTTGTAGGCCGGGTGCAGTGGCACATACCTCTAATCCCAGCTACTTGGGAGGCTGAGGCATGAGAATGGCTTGAATCCCGGAGGCAGAAGTTGCAGTGAGCTGAGGTCATGCCACTGCACTCCAGCCTGGTGACAGAGCAAGACTAGGTCTCAAAAAAAAAAATTATTTGTAGAGATGGGGGGGGTCTCCCTATGTTGCCCAGGCTGGTCTTGAACTCCTGGGTTTAAGGGATCCTTTTACCTTAGCCTCCCAAAGTGCTGGGGTTACAGGTGTGTGCCCTCCTGCTTGGCCATATTGACATCTGTTGATTGTGTTTTCTCATTTAGGTTTAGATTTTCTCATTTCTTGGTATAATGAGTGCTTTTTGGTGGAAACCTGGACTTTGGGGCACCATAAGACTCTGGATCATATTTAAGTCTTGTGTTTTAGCAGGCTTCCTGACCCTCTTTGGCAGGGGAAGGGGATGTTTCTTCATTATTGCCAAGTTGGGGTAGAAGTTCAGGTCTTCCACTTGGCCTTTGTTGACACATGGAGGGAGATGGTTTGGCCCAAACGGGAGTTGGAGCTCTCCGGTTGGCCTCCAGGGATATCGCCCTTGCTGGGATGGGGGGGACCTCCACTAACATGTGGGGTGAGAGGTGGCTTTGTTGCCACTGAGTGATGTTGAAAGTCCTGACTCTCCACTTGGCTCCCTATGGGGACAAGAGTGACTTTATTTTAAATGCTAATCAGCTAACTCCAAGTCCAGGAATGCCTCCAAAATGTTTAGTTGAAGTATTACTCTTTATATAGGATCACCTATTCACTGTAACTTTTGCCTTTTTACAGAAACAACCCTTGATGCTGTTGCAGTAACCATAGGCTGTGATACCCACAGCAGTCTCTCAGCCGTCTACACATTCCTTCCAGAGTAAGTCTATTTCTTCCCCGAGATATAAGCCCTGGTTCTGGGAGGCTGCTGTGTGGAGATCCACCTGCCTTGCCACACCCAAGACCATACTTCTGTCTGTAAGTTCCCTCTGGTTAATTATCCTATACTGACAAACTGGATTTGTTGGGGTCCTGCTTTGTTTTCGCAGCTCATTCAGCATTTGGGGGTGGCCTTGCATATACAGGTATTGATCGATTTACGACCTATGCAACTTACGACCATTCGACTTTACGACCACAATTGCTAGCCACGACTGCTCCACGTCTGGCAGTGCAAACGTTGTCCAGCTGGGCGTACGACAGTGCGGACCAGCTTCCGGCAGCACTACCATCTCCACGTGCATATAGCCTACTCAACTAACGACCAAATCGTGTTACGACCGGTCTGTCGGAACCAATCATGGTCGTAAGTCGAGCACTAGCTGTATGCCCTTTCATGGAACACTCTCTTACACCACCCCAGAGAAGGGGATGGGTGCCTTCTTATGATCAAGTGGGGGTGGAAGTCCAGGTTCTCCATGTGGTTTCCACCGACACCATGCTGGGGAAAGCCTCCTCACTGCTCAGTGGGAATGAAAATCCAGCCCTCCATTTGGCCTTCTCTTAAACCATACCACGGGGAGGGGATGGTGGTGTCTCTCTGTGGCCTAGCATGGGTGGGGCAGTTTAGGCTTTTCATGAGGCAAGCAGAGGGATCGGGCGTTTTCTGTTGTTTGGGCTGGATTAGAGCCATTATGGTCTAAACGTTTTCTGTCTTCTGAGGCTGCGTGTTGCCTGGTCCTGTGGCTAGACAGTTAGAGAGAGACAGCTTTTCTTTCTTTCTTTCTTCTTTCTTT
>NW_022437076.1:85815-113073 GCF_009761245.1 Sapajus apella
AGCCAGGCTGGTTTTGAACTCCCAACCTCAGGTGATCTGCCCACCTCAGCCTCCCACAGTGCTGGTATTACAGGTGTGAGCCACCATGCCTGGCCAAAAACAAGTTCTTAATTTCAGTTTTTTTGCCTACTCAAACCAAAACAATAGTAATACGACAACATGGTCATATTAAAGTTTTTTATTTTAAAATTTTTAAAATTTTTTTGAGACAGAGTCTCACTTTGTCACCCAGGCTGGAGTGCAGTGGTGTGACCTCAGCTCACTGCAACTTCTGCCCCAAGGGTTCATGCAATTCTCCTGTCTCAGCCTCCTGAGTGGCTGGGATTACAGGCGCCTGCCACAATGCCTGGCTGATTTTTGTATTTTTAATAGAGATGGGGTTTCACTGTGTTGGCCAGGCTGGTCTCAAACTCCTGACCTCAGGTGACCCACCTGTCTCGGCCTCCTAAACTGGAATTACAGGTGTGAGCCACTGGGCTTGCCCATTTTTCTTTCTTTTTTAAAGCATAAATCCTCTTATTATGACTTACACCAGCCATTCATGATGTGCTTGGACTTTTTGGTTTGTCCTGAACATCCTTTTTTTTTTTGAGATGGAGTCTCACTCTGTTGCCCAGGCTGGAGTGCAATGGCGCGATCTCGGCTCGCTGCAACCTCCGCCTCCCGGGTTCAAGTGATTCTTCTGCCTTTGACTCCCGAGTAGCTGGGACTACAGGCACGTGCCACCACGCCTGGCTAATTTTTTTGTATTTTAATAGAGACGGGATTTCACCATCTTGGCCAGACTCGTCTCCGTCTCCCTCGGCCTCCCAAAGTGCTAGGATTACAGGCATGAGCCACCACGCCTGGCCAAGAGAAGGCTTTTCTTTTCTTTTTTTTTTTTTGAGACGGAATTTCACTCTTGTTACCCAGGCTGGAGTGCAATGGTGCAATCTCGGCTCACCGCAACCTCCACCTCCTGGGTTCAAGCAATTCTCCTGCCTCAGCCTCCCGAGTAGCTGGGATTACAGACGCGCGCCACCATGCCCAGCTAATTTTTGTATTTTTAGAAGAGACAGGGTTTCACCATGTTGACCAGGATGGTCTCGATCTCTTGACCTTGTGATCCACCCGTCTTGGCCTTCCAAAGTGCTGGGGTTACAGGTGTGAGCCACTGCGCCCGGCCGAGAAGGCTTTTCTTAGGGTATTGTCTGTGCCTGTCGGCATTTCCAGGTTGCTTGCTTCCTTCACCCGGTCTGGGATGTAAAGGACAACACCCACCCCATGT
Organism: Sapajus apella; assembly: GCF_009761245.1. NCBI lineage: Eukaryota > Metazoa > Chordata > Mammalia > Primates > Cebidae > Sapajus > Sapajus apella. Next base: position 87,083 of record NW_022437076.1, read on the forward strand.
TGTTCTTTGGGTCCCAAGGTGGCTAGCTGGTCTGACTTCTCTCCACCTTTTGGAGTATTAGATCGTTTTGTATATAATGTCCTCAATTTTTAGTTGTACTTAGTAAATGGAATAGGGAAAATTGTATTCGTCTTCCTGAAAACAAGTCTTCTGTCTTATTTGAATATACATGAGAAATGCAAATGAGACCGTCTCTCATCAAGACAGGATTAAGATGTGGCAACTGTGAAACTGACTGGCTGATTCAAACAAAACCCAGACAGCTCCTGGTGAGCATGAAATAGAATTGGTGTCTTATTTTGGAGGTCAAGGTGAGCGGATCACCTGAGGTCATAAGTTCCAGCCTGTCTTGCCCAGGCTGGAGTGCATGGCATAACTTCGGCTCACTACAACCTCCATCTCCTGGGTTCAAGGGATTCTCATGCCTCAGCCTCCTGAGCCCCTGGGATTACAGGCATCGAGCAACCACACCTGGACAAGAATATTTTCAAAAGCATGTCTCTCAGTATTAACTAACACAAAATTAAAAAAAAAAAAAAAGCATGTCTCTCAGGCTATAAAGATTGAAGTTGAAATTGAGTAATAAAGTTTATAGCTGGAAGCAGTTGGGTCTTTTAAAATAATAAGTATTCATTTCATTTCTAAATAGAAGAGATAGATCAAAGGCTAATTAAACATTTCATTTGGGATAACTTTCTTTCAGTTAATAAGTAGAAGACGACTACAATTTTGTGTTCAGATTTAAAGAGTATAAACCAAGTCTCATTTCATTAACTGATAAAGACCAACAGGTTGGTTAAGAAAGGAGCCATTCATTTTACAAAGAGAGTTGTCCTAAACTGTGACAAGTTTTCCAGTACTTAATTCTTTTTACAATTAATTCGTTTTTTAAATGGCAAAGTTGTGTACATGTTGTGTAAAACTTGTTTAGAAATAAGTAGGTTGTGGAATGATTCAACTGTGCTCAGGATCAAATGCATACTTATTTTTGGTGGTGAGAACACTTCTTGATTTTCAAGAATACAATACGTTCTTAACTGCGGTCACCGTGTTGTGCAATATATCTCTTAAATTTATTCCTCCTGTCTTAACTAAAACTTTGAATGCTTTCATCATCTCCCCAAACCCCTGCCTCCCGGCCCCTGGTAACCACCACTCTACTGTCTGCTTCTGTGAGTTCAATTGCTTTACATTCCACGTAAGTGACATCATGTGGTAGTTGTCATTTTGTGCCGGCTCATTTCACTTAACGCAATGTGCTCCATTAAGCTCCTACGAATCCCAGTTCTAACCTGCAGTTTCTCTAAGTGTTCTTTCATTGCCTTTTTGTGGCTTCTACTAACAATTCCAGAGCTCAGCTGCAAGGTTTTGTCTTCCACTCTTTTTTTATATGTATATATTTTATTGCATTTTAGGTTTTGGGGTACATGTGAAGAACATACAGGATTGCTACACAGGTACACACATGGCAGTATGGTTTGCTGCCTTCCTCCCCATCACCTATATCTGGCATTTCTCCCCATGCTCTCTCTCTCCCCAACTCCCCACTCCTTGCTGCCCCTCCCCTATTTCCCCCGGACAGACCTCAGTGTGTGATGCTCCCCTCCATACGTCCATGTGTCTCATTGTTCAACACCCGCCTATGAGTGAGAATATGAGATGTTTGATTTTCTGTTCTTGTGTCAGTTTGCTGAGAATAATGGTTTCCAGGTTCATCCATGTCCCTACAAAGGACACGAACTCATCGTTTTTGATGGTTGCATAGTATTCCATGATGTATATGTGCCACATTTTCCCTGTCCAGTCTATCATCGATGGGCATTTGGGTTGGTTCCAAGTTTTCACTATTGTAAACAGTGCTGCAATGAACATTCGTGTGCATGTGCCTTTATAATAGAACGATTTATAATCCTTTGGATATATACACAGTAATGGGATTGCTGGGGCAAATGGAATTTCTGTTTCTAGGTCCTTGAGGAATCGCCACACTGTCTTCCACGATGGTTGAACTAATTTACACTCCCACCAACAGTGTAAAAGCGTTCCTATTTCTCCACATCCTCCCCAGCATCTGTTGTCTCCGGATTTTTTAATGATCGCCATTAACAACCAGTTGCAAGGTTTTTGCTGCTTTTGAAAACATTCATTGTTTTTCCTTACATTTTGTTCACACGCAAATAAATTGTCCGGTGCAAATGCAGCCGCCGTATGCCCTTCCTGTGAAGGCAGGCTGCTTTTACATCTATTAAGCAAATCTGTCTTGGCATTCTTAACAGCCTTTATATTGTTTGATAGCAAGCTCAGTAATTAAAAAAAATATGCCCCTGTCTGTGTAAGACTACCTGTGGGTTGGAGAAGACTTATGTAATATTCATCTCAGCAGATAATCTACGTAAAAATTATTCCATCTGATTTAATTACCTTGAATTGATTTAACTGTTTATATGTTAAATTTATTAATTTATTAATGGCGTCTCCAAAAACAGCAATAATTTCTATTCTACTTTAAAACTCTTCTCTTACGTAGAGGAGTAAGTGGCCTCCTAGTGGCACCGGAAGGACGCACTGGGGAGCTTGTGTAGTGGTCACTAAGCTAACGCGTGTTGCTTTATTTGACTGAAATGATTTTGCCATCCTAGCTTCTGCCAGTTATGCAGGCAGAAAACCCATAGTTAGTAACTTTGAACAGTTCCATCAGTGTTCATAACTCAAGGGCCAAAGTTACGGACTAAACGGCCAGTCCAGTCGATCCCTGGGTCATCCTCATGCCGACAGAGCTTTTAGGTAGTGAGGCAGTGCTTGGTCTCAAGGTAGCCTCCCTTCCCCTCATGCATTACCTGGTGTTTGTGGGCAGGGGTGTGGATCCTCTGTACCTGCCTGGGGTTGTAGGTGTGGGGAGGGGCCTCCCTCTGGAGACATGGCTGGAGCTAGAGGCAGCTCCAGAGCCCTCCTGCCACCATACTGATACAGCCGAGGACCAGCCCAGTGAGGAGATGCCCAACATCCTGGCACCTGCCATGGCCGCTAACCTTGGCCCTGGAGCTGGGAGTGGGGCTGGGAATGTAGGTGGTGGAGAGGGGGTCTCGAGCACGGTCCCAGCCAGCAGCTTCTATGCTGTTCTTAATCCTGGTCACGGTGGGAGTTACGGAGGAAGAGACCAGGGTGTGCGGCCTGGGTTCCTCTGCCTCACTGGAGAGAGGCTTCTCTCATTCACAGAGCCACAGCCCTCCTGCAGCAGGACCTCTTCATTCTGCTGGTGCTGGGGGTGTCTACCTGCCTGCGTGCAGGAGGTGCCTGAGATCAGGAAAAGAAGCCTGTGAGGAAGGGTTCCGGCAGCTGCTCCTGCTCCCAGAGGCAACGGCCTCTTCAGGCATGGAGGTCTGTCTGCAACAGGGCATCTGGGCTCTTTGCCCCTGATGTGCTGCCCGGGACAGGCTCTTTTTTATAGGCAGGTAAGGGGTGAGGGGACCAGGGGCAGCTTTAAAGGGTACCGCAAGCAAAGCTTCTAAACCCAGCACTTGTGTCCCAGGCTCTCCATGCTGCCACCTGCCCTAGGATGTATGCCCAGTGTTACATTACCAGTTCATGCAGTGATGTTGAAATAAAGCTAGACTTTTTGAAACTTCACGCCTTTTTTAACTCTCTAATGTTAGATGGTGTTTTTGAGGCTATCCTGAAAATCTGTTAGGTGTGTCTTTTGTTGTGGTTGTTTGTGTGATTGAGTCACCATGAAATAATTACTGGGAACCTTTCAGGTATGGCTTTCAGAAGACCTTGACCTACTTTTCCCTGTTCTGACTCTCTGGTTTATTGTGGAAAGAGGAATCATGTAGTTTAATTTCTCCGGCAGATCAATCACCTTTTGCGATCAAGGATTTGGAATCAGAGTTTCCAACAATTATTTGTACAAGTTGATATGCTGGTACTTTAGCTAATCTGAGTGTCAAAACAGAATGCCATAGACTATGTAGCATATAAAATTTATTTATCATGGTTCTGGAGATGGTAAAATCCAAGGTCAAATGGTCACAGATTCCGTGTCTGAATTGGGGGGGGGGGTTCCCTGGTTCATAGACAGCCATCTGTTTACAGTGTCCTTACGTGACAGAAGGGATGAGGGAGCTCTCTGTGGTCCCTTTGATAGGGGTACCAATCCCATTCATGAGGTCCCTGCCTTCATAAACTTAGTCACCTCCCAAGGCCCCACCTCCAAACACCATCACAAAGAGAGTTAGATTTCAACACATGAATTTGTGGAGGACAAAAACCCCAAGCCATATGTACTCACAGAAAACCTGTAATCTTCTATTAAGTATTTGCTGGTCCTCTCTTAGTTTAGGGATTTTTTTTTCTTTAAGAATCTCAGGGCACGGTGGCACGTGCCTGTAGTCCCAGCTACTCGGGAGGCTGAGGTGGGAGGATCGCTTGAGCCCAGAAGTTCTGGGCTGTAGTGCGTTTCCCCGATCAGGTGTCTGCACTAAGTTCGACATCAATATGGTGACCTCCCGGGAATGGGGGACCACCAGGTTGCCTAAGGAGGGGTGAGCCGGCCCAGGTCGGAAACATAGCAGGTCAAAACTCCCGTGCTTAACAGTAGTGGGATCTCGCCTGTGAATAGCCACTGCACTCCAGCCTGGGAAACATAGGGAGAACCTGTTTCTAAAAAAAAAAAAAAAAATGCGGTCGGGCACGGTGGCTCACACCTGTAATCCCAGCACTTTGGGAGGCCGAGGCAGGAGGATCACGAGGTCAAGAGATCGGGACCATCCTGGCCAACATGGTGAAACCCCCTCTCTACTGAAAATACAAAAATCAGCTGGGTGTGGTGGCCCGTGCCTGTAGTCCCAGCTACTTGGGAGGTTGAGGCAGAAGAATGGCTTGAACCCGGGAGGCGTAGGTTGCGGTGAGCCGAGATGGCGCCACTGCACTCCAGCCTGGTGAGAAAGCGAGACTCTGTCTCAAAAAAAAAATAAAAATGATCTTTTATGTGATCCGTGGTTTATTCACAGAAAAGCACTGTGAGTTCACACACTTGCTAAAAAGAAACAGAAATGAGAGTGGCTTTTCTTTCTCTTTCTCTGTTTTTGAGACGGAGTTTTGCTCTTGTTGCCCAGGCTGTAGTGCAACGGCACGATCTCGGCTCATTGCAGCCTCCGCCTCCCAGGTTCAAGCGATTCTCCTGTCTCAGCCTCCTAAGTAGCTGGATTACAGGTGCCTGACACTGTGCCTGGCTAATTTTTGATATTTTTAGTAGAGACGAGATTTCACCATATTGGCCAGGCTGGTCTCAAACTTCTGACCTTAGTTGATCCACCCACCTCAGCCTCCCAAAGTGCAGGGATTACAGGTGTGAGTCACCGCACCCAGCCTCTCTCTCTTTTTTTTTTTTAAACCAACCTTTTGGGCTGAGACATCGTAGCGGCCTTTGACTGAACAGTAAGGCTTGAGTAGCCAGAAATGGCCAATACAACTTCTTGGTCAGTTTGGGGTTTAAAAAAAAAAAGAAAAGAAAAGTGACTGTCAAAGAAGAAAAAGTAAAGCAGGTGGAGAAATTCTTAGTTGGCACTCTAGCTATACCATCTCTTCCCTATCAAACCCCACCCCAACTCAGGAACTAAGATGTGAAACAGTAAACACCGAGACGCTGGTATCCAACTGTCTCTTGTGAATACCTCGTACAACTGCAGGCTGAGCATAGGGGTCAGGAAGGTAGCAGGAACATGATGATACACTGTGGATGTCAGCCAGGGCTGGGGCTGCCCACTAGGGCTGGAAATTAGGAAGAAAGAGACTAAATGCAGACCAGCCCCAGACTCCAAGTCAACAAACAAGCTGTTTGTCTTCTGCGATGGGACATCTTCAGGAGCTGCGTTAGTGGAGGGGTGGGTGGTAATGGTGGAGTGGGTGGCTCTTTGCTTTTCACAGGGTGTCTGCTTATGTATTAAACAAAAGAGTGCAGCATATATTTAATTAAGAAATCTGTTAAAAAATGAAGTACAACTCAGGTTCATGTTCTTTTTTCTCTCTCTCTTTTTTTTTTTTTTTTTTTTGAAACGGAGTTTTGCTCTTATTACCCAGGCTGGAGTGCAATGGCTCGATTTCGGCTCACCGCAACCTCCGTCTCCTGGGTTCAGGCAATTCTCCTGCCTCAGCCTCCTGAGTAGCTGGGATTACAGGCACGCGCCACCATGCCCAGCTAATTTTTTGTATTTTTAGTAGAGACGGGGTTTCACCATGTTGACCAGGATGGTCTCGATCTCTTGACCTCGTGATCCACCAGCCTCTGCCTCCCAAAGTGCTGGGATTACAGGCTTGAGCCACCGCGCCCGGCCTCTTTTTTCTTTTTTTAGATGGAGTCTCACTCTGTCACCCAGGCTGGAGTACAGCAGCCCGATCTTGGCTCACTGCAACCTCCACCTCCCAGGTTGAAGTGATTCTCCTGCCTCAGCCCCCTGAGTAGCTGGGATTACAGATGTGCACTACCACGCCCAGCTAATATTTTTGTGTTTTTAGAAGAGATGGGGTTTCACCATGTTAGTCAGGGTGGTCTTAAACTCCTGACCTTGTGATCCGCCTGCCTCAACCTCCTCAAGTGCTGGGATTACAGGTGTGAGCCACTGCACCCAGCCAGGTTCATGTTCTCAAGTAGCACACTATTTGCTATGGCAGCAAGACCAAAAGGCTTAAGTACCAAAAATGTACATTAACTAAAAACAGTTTCATGGAAACAAAACAGTGTGACTATCTATAGGTGACAGTAATTCATAGGCCCAAAGTATTTTTAACTGAGATTGAAATCATTTTCTACATAACAAATGGTACCACAGTATTCCAAGATGGTAGACTGTATGTATATAGATACTTTAAATAATGACTTATTTAAGTTATTCATTATTTATTCAACAAATAATTCTTTGGAATCTATACAATGCTGGTTTCTGTTCTAGACACTGAATGTAGAATTGATAGAAAATATATTTGTTCTTAGAGAGTGGTAGATTAAAAAATGCTAAATATATATTGGGTAGAGGTTGTACTGCTGAAAACAGGCAGAGACTGAGTTGCTAATACAAAAGTCAGGAAATCCAGTGTGATTATTTTTAATAATAATTGATATTTTAATACAGGTCTCTTGTTTTTTCCTAGTGGAAATATATTACAAGATGGAATTTCTGGGTGTTTGGTATCTGAATGCTTAAGTATAGCAGGTATGACCAGTTTTCCAAAGACATTTCACCAGCTTACTTGCCCATCAGTGACTCATAAGATGTTACGTGAAACCACGTCCTCTCCAACAACCTCTAGTATCAGTCTTTATGAAGTTTGTCAATTAAATGGGTGTAGGTTTTGCAGTTGATTATTATATTATTAAAAGATAATAGAGTACCTAGCTGAAAAACAGCAGGGCATGCAGAAGCACATGTTTAGAGTGTGTCCTGACCCTAGATTTGCAACTAATCCAATTTGTGCTTCCACTGTTTAATAAAAAATTTCCTTAAGAATCCAGAGGTCAGGCTAGCCATGGTGGCTGATGCCTGTAATCCCAGCACTTTGGAAGGCCAAGGCAGGTGGATCACAAGGTCAGGAGTTCGAGACCAGCCTGTTCAATATGGAAAAACCTCATCTCTACTAAAAGTACAAAAATTAGCTGGGTGTGGTGGTGCGTGCCTGCAGTCCTAGCTGTGTGGGAATTCACTCAGGGCAGTGGCAAAAATATTAAGGGAAAAGTAGTAGAGAAAGTTATAAAATATAGTCTCAAACCCTTTTGGAAGACCTAAGAGTTTTGTCATAGTTTCAGAAGTTTCAGCTGAAGGCAGCCTAAATCCTCCTTACATTTACTTAGTAAGTGCAGCAAATAGCTAGGGTATGTGGGGGAGTTTACCTAACTAACTTGTTTACTCATGTGGTCTTAAAACTAATCTTTGAGCCAATGGTCCTCTCAAAGGGAGGTTGACCAGGGATATTACCACTAATGGTGTTTGCTTTGGGCATCTGAACCAGTGCTTTAATCTTGAAACTCTGGTGGTGTTGACTCAAGCCTTTGTCTATTAAACTTAACTAAATAAATGCAACTCTCACTGGCTGGGGAGGGCTGGTGGCTGTTACCTGTTTACAGCACTCTCCAGGGAGTCTGTAAGCAGCCACAGACCCTCAGCCGGACTGGCAAAGCGTAACCTCTGTGTGTGTCAGTGTACTTTATTCATCCATCTCCGAGGCAGGGTCTGCAGGACAGATCCCTGCAGTTGGTAACCCAACAGTGATGCTCCCAACATGGAGCGACTCCAACACAGCTGCTCAAGAGGCTGAGGCAGGAGAATCACTTGAACCCAGGAGGTGGAGGTTGCAGTGAGCCAAGATCGTACCACTGCACCACTCCAGCCTGTGTTACAGAGCAAGACTCTGTCTCAAAAAAAAAAAAAAAAAAAAAGAAAAAAAGAATCCAGAGGTCAGACATTCCTTTGAGCAACAACTCCAATATGGTTTCTCACCTACTCCAACAAAATTGCTCTTATCAAAGCACAAACGATGTTCACATTGGTAAATTATGAATTGAAGCATAATTCTTCAGCCTTTGTCCTAATTTACGTATCAGCAGCATTTGACACAGTTGATCTGTCCCTCCTTTTTGCAAAACTTTCTTTGGTAGAATTCCAGAACACTTAAGCTACTTTTCCCCCAACATTCTTGATAATTACCTATCGTCTTTTTTTGCTGGTTTCTTCTCACCTTTACTACTGCTTAATGGTTAGGGAACCACTAAGCTCAGGACCTGGACTTATCTTTAAATCTTTGCTTTTTACTAATTTTTGTGTTATTAATTTCCTGACATTTCCTATTACACCTCAACACTACGCTACACCCAACACTGTCTGACTTCTTCACTTGGATGCCAGTTAGGAATCTCAAAATTAATACATCCACATGGAGGCAGTGATACTCCTTAAACTCACTGTCCCCATTCTGTTTAAGGGGAACTCCCATTTTATAGTTTCTCAGCTCAATATTCTTGGTGTCCCCTTTTAGTTCTCTCTGTATCTGTCTGGTTTTCATTCTCACTCTATCCATCATACACACACACACACACACACACACACACACACACACACACACACATTTTCAGTTTGAATGTGTATGGATAACCCGCCAGCTTTACCTTTAAAGCGCAGTAATTCCAAATGGTGTTTTCAAATTCACCTTCCCACCCTCACTACTTGGTAACTACAGTACTTCCCTCACAAGGTCAGGGCTCCACTGCAGAGATTTCTTGGGAAAATGAAATTTTTATTATTTTATTATTATTATGTTTTTCCTCCAGAACATGTGTGAACCTGATCTTGGGAAAGTGAAATCTTACACACATTCCAGTTTCAGGGACCCTCAAAATTATAGGATAGCTATATTCTACACAAATTTAATAAGCTTTTATCATTGCCCTTGTTTTCAATCCAGTCTCTACATGGCAACCCCAGTGTGTAATTTTTAGAATTCCAGGCTGTATCTTAACACTCTTGTTTTAAAGTACCTGCTCAATTACTTCTTGTCTCTCTCATTAGAATATAAGCTTGACAGGCCGGGCGCCGTAGCTCAAGCCTGTAATCCCAGCACTGTGGGAGGCCGAGGCGGGTGGATCACGAGGTCAAGAGATTGAGACCATCCTGGTCAACATGGTGAAACCCCGTCTCTACTAAAAATACAAAAAAAAATTAGCTGGGCATGGTGGTGCATGCCTATAATCCCAGCTACTCAGGAGGCTGAGGCAGGAGAATTGCCTGAACCCAGGAGGCGGAGGTTGCGGTGAGCCGAGATCGTGCCATTGCACTCCAGCCTGGGTAACAAGAGCGAAACTCCGTCTCAAAAAAAAAAAAAAAAAAAGAATATAAGCTTGACAAAGCTAGGTAACTTCATATTTCCACTGATATACCTCCGTGAGCTGGAGATCACTTAGTGTAAAGTAAATGATCAGTAAACATTTTCAAATAACAGAATCAATTATTAATGGATTTTTTTCTTTGAGTATACATTTAGATTTTTTTTTTCCCCAAGACAGAGTCTTGCTCTGTCACCCAGGCTAGAGTGCAGTGGCTTGATCTCAGCTCGCTGTAACCTCTGTCTCCCAGATTCAAGCAATTCTTCTGCCTCAGTCTTCCAAGTAGCTGGGATGATGGGCACCTGCCACCATGCCCAGCTATTTTTTTTTTATTTTTAGTAGAGACAGGGTTTCACTATGTTGGCCAGGCTGCTATCAAACTCCAGACCTCGTGATCTGCCCACATCAGCCTCCCAAAGTGCTGGGATTACCAGCGTGAGCCAGCGCGCCAGGCCTAGACTTTTTAAAAATCAAGAAAATAGGCCAGGCATGGTGGCTCACGCCTGTAATACCAGCACTTTGGGAGGCCGAGGTAGGCAGATCCCCTGAGGTTGGGAGTTTTTGAGACCAGCCTGAATAACATGGAGAAACCTGATCTCCACTAGAAATACAAAATTAGCTGGGCATGGTGGCACATGCCTGTAATCCCAGCTACTTGGGAGGCTGAGGCAGGACAATCACTTGAACCCCGGAGACAGAGGTTGTGGTAAGCCGAGATCACGCCATTGCACTCCAGCCTGGTCAACAAGAATGAAACTCCACCTAAAACAATAAATAAATAAAAATAAAAAATAGACTGGTCAAGAGAATTCCATTTGTCTTGATTTTATTATCCGTTGATTAGATTAGCTGTGTTAGTATAAATTTCAGTGTGGGAAGCTGTAAGCATTTCCTAAATTTTAAAGTGAAAGTCATGGGATTTAAATATCTGCTCTTTTTATTTAAGGAATAAAAAAGGACAGGCCTATCTTGTAAAATATATTTTATATATGTAAACAATCTAAATTTATTTTTCTCTATCCCTGAATACTTTTTCAATTTATTCACGTACTCGTTTTTAAAAATCCACTTCAATTATAACATTTTAAAATATATATGCAACTTCATTAAGAATATCTTTGAGTTTCGGCTGGGTGCAGTGGCTCATGCCTGTAATACCAGCACTTTGGGAGGCCGAGAGGAGTGGATCACCTGAGGTCGGGAGTTCGAGACCAGCCTGACCAACATGCAGAAACCCTGTCTCTACTTAAAATACAAAAAATTAGCTGGGCATGGTGGTGCATGCCTGTAATCCCAGCTACTCAGGAGGCAGAGGCAGGAGAATCACTTGAATCCAAGAGGCGGAGGTTACAGTGAGCCAAGATCACACCACTGCACTCTAGCCTGGGCAACAAGAGTGAAAATCAGCCTCAAAAAAAAAAGAAGAATACCTTTGTGTTCCACTGAATAGCTTGCCAAATAACACTTACAGGAACAAATTCCTCATAATTCTTCAATTTATTTGATTTAATTTATAGATTTCCTACTCTCAACTCATAATTTCATTCAAGTATAAATACATCCTACTTGACCTTTGTGGAGTTTTTATACCATATATTTATTATTGAAATTGGTTTTTGATATTTGAATCAAAAGTTTGCAATTGTATCGTTGGTTAGATTGGTCGGTAGAATCCTTTTTTTGTTTTGGTTCTCTTGTTTATTCATTACAAAGAGGCTTTGCTACTGTAAAGCTTGAAACATTTTTTTTTTTTTTTTTGGGACGGAGTTTCGCTCTTGTTACCCAGGCTGGAGTGCACTGGCGCGATCTTGGCTCACCGCAACCTCCGCCTCCTGGGTTCAGGCAATTCTCCTGCCTCAGCCTCCTGAGTAACTGGGATTACAGGCACACGCCACCATGCCCAGCTAATTTTTTGTATTTTTAGTAGAGACGGAGTTTCACCATGTTGACCAGGATGGTCTTGATCTCTTGACCTCGTGATCCATCCCCCTCGGCCTCCCAAAGTGCTGGGATTATAGGCTTGAGCCACCGCGCCTGGCCGAAACATTTTTTTTTTCTTTTTCTTTCCATTCTCCATTTTTCCTTCTTTCTTTCTTTCCTTCTTTTTTCCCTCCTTTCCTTTCCTCCCTGCTTTCCTTTTCCCTTCCCTCCCTCCCTTCCTCCTCCTTTCTTTCTTTCTTTCAACAGGTTTTGCTCTATTGCCCAGGCTGGAGTGCAGTAGTGTTAACAAGACTCACTTAATTTTTTTTTAACAGAAATTTATCTATCTTACATTAATCAAATTTCTTCTCAATGTAACTGAATGTAATAATCTCCTGACTCAGCCTCCTGAGTAGCTGGGACTACAGGCATATGCCACCATGCCCAGCTGATTTTTTGGTATTTTTAGTAGATGGGGTTTCACCATGTTGGCCAGGCTGGTGTCAAACTCTTGCCAGCCTTGGCCACCCAAAGTGCTGGATTACAGGTGTGAGCCACTGCACCTGGCCCATTGAAATCTATTTGTATAATATCCTGGTTGTGAAGTTAGAGTTCTTTACACTTGCATTTGACAGATGTAATTCAAAGTGGTTACCAAAACATTGAAATGTATTGTGTTTCTTCTAAAACAAATTCCATGCAGGATTGAAGAGTGGGTTGGCTAAGAAGGTAGCAGGCCTGGGAAATGAATCCCAGGAAATGGACTTAGTCATGCAGTAAAGACCCAGGTGTTACCAGTGGAGGGTGTCCAGGTTTTTGGCGTTTTGAACAAATGATTGGACAAAACACACAAAGCAATAAAAGAATGGTGCCACAAAAGCAGTGATTTATTGAAAATGAAAGCACACTCAATGGGGTGGGAGCCTGCCTAGCAGGTGGCTCAAGAGCTCGGTTAGAGAATTTTCTGGAGTTCAAATACTCTCTAGAGGTTTCCTATTGGTTACTTGGTATACACCCTATATAAATGAAGTAGTGGCCTGTGACCAGCCTGATTGGTTGCAGGAGGGTACCGATTAGAGGTACCTTTAATTTTTCATCTGCCAGGCAGAAAAGCAGGCAGGTTGCAAAGGGAGTAGCTTCTGGTCCTTTTGTTACTTGGGCATGGAAAGTTCAGGTTTTCCTTTTGATTTAGTTCTAGGAAGTCGGCGTGTATTAGTCTTAGGTTCCCTGCCTCCAGACCCCATTCTCCTGCCTCACAGGTTCATATTGAATTTGTTACAAGGATATTCAAACTTTGTGAATTGGCAAGCAGGAATCTAGAGTTTCTAGAACAGTGGAGAGGGGCCAGGAAGGTATACAAACTTCTGTGAAAACATCAAAAATATTTAAAAATAAAATTTCCCATATTCGGATTTTGTGGATATCTGCACAAATTTCCATGATATATTAATTCGCTAAAGTGAATAAAAGCAAGAAACAGAAGCCTGTTTCAGAATGCTGTGTAACAAGGGGGCGTGCTGAACATATGCATAATTGCTTGATTATTAATAAACTGGCTCTGGAAGAAAACACACAGCTAATAGCATTGTTACCTAGGGGGAGGTGAAGAGGGTGCCTGGAAAACAGAGAGGAAGATTTTCCACCTTACATACCTTTGCCATCCTGTGAATTTTGAATGATGAGAGTCTCCCTGCCCCTTCCTTCTTCTGCCCTTTACTTTCTCAATACCCCCTTTTCATGGTTTTTTAAAAATCACTTCAGGTCCTTTAAAAAATTTATTTTTTAAGAAGTGCATATATATTTTGAATAAAATTCAATTTCAGATATATGTATTACAAATATCTTGTCTGTTCTATTGTTTTTCTTTCCCTTCTCAGTGGGGTCTTTTTGGTGTCTTAGTTACTGACACCCAACTTATCAGTCTTTTCCTTTAGGACTGGCACTTTTTGTGTTCTGCTAAAATATATTTTCCTCTCATGGGTCATAATAGTCTGCGATTTTATCTCTAGACAATAAAAAAATGTCTAGACAATGGGAGACATTCAGGTCTACCATCCATCATCCATCTAGAATTATTTTACCTGAGGTAGAAGTCAAGGTTCCTTTTCCCCCAATCAACATTTATATGACCTAGCACTTTATATTGAAAAAGAAACTTTCCTCATTGCATTACAGTGCCTACTTGTAGGAGGAAAAAAGTGTACACAGCTGGGGGTCTGTTTCCGGCCTCTCTCTCATTCATTGTTACTACCTTTGTACCAGTTATCACACTGTTCTGATTACTGTGGCACTATAATCATCTTGCTAACTGTATTGTGAATTCTCCAACTTTGTTCTTCACCGAAAGTCCACGGAACACCAACCACGACCTTTGGAATCTCCCTCCGCAAGATGAAGACATGGTAGTTAGGCAGCAGGACCCTATTCAGATCTCGGGTCTCGCGGGTCCTACCTGCACCCTAAGGGACACGCGCCCAACGCGCATGCGCAACCTCAACGCTGGGATTGGACAGACCTGCGCCGGCTGCGTACACGTCACTTCCGAGGCGGGAGAATGAATTGGTTGCCCATGGCCTCTCCGGCTAACAGGTGGGTGCTGTACCTCGGAAGTGAGGGGATAGGGTCCCTCCTTGAGCTGAGGCGACTCCTCGGCCTAGGTGAGGGGAAGCGGTGTAGTGGTCCAGCGAAGGCCGCGGGCCTTGGGGGAGCGCGGGATCCCGGGCGGCTTCCGGATCATCGTGACGCCGAACTCTGAAGGAAGACTCAGCTCAGGCGCTGGGACCAAGGCCTTGGCTCCGGCTGTGCTTTGCGGAGAGCTCTGCATGTTGCCGAGGTCTCTGAGTCAGGTTTCCGCGGCTGGAAATGGGCGTCGCGTTGCGGCGGACCTGCACTGGGCGCTGTGTGTGAAAGGCCTCTGCGCCCAGAGGGCTCCTGGCTCGCGCCTGTTTATTCCCGTATTTCTGTGGGACGTAGGGGAGGCCCCGCAGCGTGTGCGAGTGGCAGGACCGAGGGCTGAGCACTGGGGCCCGGTGGCACCTTGGCCAGTGACGGCGAGTTAGGACTAGCAAAGGAACTCCGGTTTTTCAAAAGGCAGAAGGAGGGTGCTGAGTCGAGCATCCACGGGAAAGGCTGTTTGTGATACCTTGCTCTTCCAATACTTGCTCTGCGGCTTCCTGGCTATGCGGCTTTGGGCAAATGTTTTAAACTCTTAGCGTCTCTATTCAGCTGTAAATTTGGGAATAACAAGCCCATTCATAAGGTTGTTGTGAAGCGTAAATGAAACTGCGCGTGCAAGGTACTCAGCTGGTGGTGTCTGACGCTTGGTAGGTATTCAACAAATGGTAGCCACATAAGGCTCTTTTTTCAGTTTCCAAACCTTTGGTGTAATGATTTGAGAATCGTGAAGTTACTTTTGAAGTAACTTTTGGGTTTCATATATACATATATACTCGCTTCTCTCAGTGGAATTGCCAGGAATTGCTTTTCTGGTTCTCTAACCTGTATGGGAGAGAAAAAAAGAGTTGTAGGTGGAAAAAGGGATCCTGGGCTTGGCGATATACAGTTAGAACTAGCAAAATAATAATAATAATTTTTTCAGAAAGGCCGTGGGGGAACTGACTTTTTTGAGCACGTACCAGAATGGCCATTCTAAAATATCTAAATATCTTTCTTCCTCCTCACAGCGACAGAGTAACATGGGTGGTATCACAGTATGTTTTTAGAAGAGTTAGGAAGCTAAGATTACCTATCACAAATAAGTGGGGAAGGCAGGTTTTTAGACCCAGGCCTCCCTGCAGAACTTTGTATTCATTCGAGTATAAAAGGTTGCCTTTGAATGGATCTTTGTTAAAGGTTTTATATTTAAGAGGTAATCTGGAGTCTTGCCATAATGTGATCAACATGTTGAGCCCCCCTGCCACTTTTTCCTAAGATGATGATGCTTTTTATTTTTCTTGAGGTTTATGATGGGATGAAATGGAGATAGAAGGAAGAGGTCATGACTGGGCCTTGCCCTGGGGTGGCCAGTAAGAATGCGCCTTTCTGCTGGGATTCCCCAGGATGGCATTCTGCTAATCCCAAAAGCAATATGGTGAGGATTCCAGATTAACAGTTGACTAAAGATTATGTATTAGGACTTGCTTTAAAGGAAGGCCTTATAAAAATAGGTTATATATAAATTGTGTTTTGTTGAATTAATCTTTTTTAGGAAATGAGTACTATTTCACTTACTAATTTTTTGTCCTTTGCAACATTTAGAGCTTTTTGGGGGTTAAACATTTTATTATGGTACATTGGCTAATGGGGTAGATTGGGGTTTTTTTTATTATAGAAAACATGGGGTCTGAATTTTAAAAATCCTACCACTGGAAAGGATCTGTGTTCTACGTCTTTTCTGGCTTGTAGATTGATTAGGGATCTGGTAGAAAGACTGAAACAGAGCCTGGTGTGGTGGCTCACCTCTATAATGCCAGGCTTTTGTGAGGCTGAGGTGGGAGGATTGCTTGAGTCCAGCAATTCAGGATGAGCCTGGGCAATGTAGTAAGACCTCATCTCTACAGAATAATTTAAAAATTAGCTGAGCATGGTGGTGCATCTGTAGTCATAGCTACTCAGAAGGATGAGGCAGGAGGATCACCTGAGCCAAGGAGTTTGAGGTTGCACAGTGAGCTGCGATGGTGATTTTATCACTGTACGCCAGGCTGGATTACAGAGGGAGGAGACCCAGTCTTTAAAAACAAAACAAAAAAGGAAAAGGAAAGAAACATTAAAACAATAGTTACCATTTGCTAATTTTTGGCATATGCTATGCCATTTATCCAAAAGGGAATTACTGTTTTAGTTACATTTTTACAGATGAAGAAATTCAGACTTGGAAAGGCTAAACAATGTGTCCAAAGTGGGAAAATCTAAGAGAAGATCAAAACAAAGCTAAAGGGGGTGTATTGGGGAAGGGAGGATGCACCAGGAAGTGGGGTGTGTGGGTGGCCAGGGTGACATTGGGATGCTGAAGAAGTACATTTTCAGAGTGAAGGTACATTTTCTCATTGAGACATGGAGTTTCCTACAGGAAGGGAAGGACATTTATCTTAAAGACAGAAGCCTGTTGCCTTTTTTGAATATTCTGGGCCAAGGGCAGCACAGCTAGCTTGGCTGTGGTCTTGTAGGTTTTCAAGCCCAGAGTTGGAACCCTGCTGCCTAAAGTAATTGATTCCTGATGTGCTTTGCTCTTAAAGAGCCTGATCCCATACATAGAAGTGTGCAAGCTAGATAAGTGATGTGATCACTTCATATCCAGAAAGATTCTTGGCTTTATAAACAGATCCCTGTTTCAGGTTCTTTTAGATAGTGCATTTCTGTTGGTGACAACCTAAGTGAAAAAAAAAATAAAATAAATAATGCATTTTTGTGGTATACTTAAAATATTCATTTTATTCCGATTGCAACAGTATATTTGCATGAAGGAACTATGTTTGTGCCCTTGTCAAGGGTGTGGAATATGTCTTCCCTACCATGTACATGTCCCCTTTTCTCTATTCCTTAATTATAGTTGATAGTTTTTGACTGTTTGCTATGTTCCAGGCACCGTGCTAATCACTCTACTGAATTATCCAATCCTGTGATAACCCTAAAAACGGGAACTATAATCTTCATTTATGGAGGGAGAAATGGACCTAGAAATGTTAATAAATTTATCCAAAGGCATAGAGCTATTAGCCAGGCATGGTGGCACACACCTGCAGTCCCAGCTACTTGTTGGGGCTGAGGCAAATGGATTCCTTGAACCTGGAAGATTGAGGCTGCAGTGAGCCGAGATCACGCCATTGCACTCAAGTCTGGGTGGCAAAGTGAGACCCTGTCTTGGCCAGGTACGGTGGCTCACACATGTAATCCTAGCACTTTGGGAGGCTGAGGTGGTCGGATCACCTGAGATCAAGAGTTCGAGACCAGCCTGGCCAGTGTGGTGAAACTCCGACTCTACTGAAAAAATACAAAAATTAGCCAGGCATGGTGTGGGCACCTGCAATCCCAGCTACTTGGGAGGCTGAGGCAGGAGAATCGCCTGAACCTGGGAGGTGGAGGTTCCAGTGAGTGGAGATTCCGTCACGGCACTCCAGCCTGGGTGACAAAAGCAAGATTCCATCTTTCAAAAAAAAAAAAAAAAGTGAGACCTTGTCTCAAACAACAACAGCAACAAAGGCATAGAGCTAGTAAAGGCAAAGCTAATACCATGTCACTCCAGAATGTAGTGCTTAGCTACAAATTCCATTCATTCCTTCACTTAACAGATTTTTATCGAACACTTACAGGGTATCAGCAGTGTGCTGGGTGTTGGGGATACAATGTTGACCAAAACCGATAAAGCCCCTGTCCTTAAATTATCTATAAATCTAGCAAGGGAGATAGATAGTATATAAACAAAACCAAATATTAATTATGATTCTGATGCATGCTGTGGAGGACAGTAGAGGGTGCTGTGAGAATATATAATGAAGTCACCGGCATGTGGGGGGGAATGAGGAGAGACAGGGAAGGCTTTCCCAAGAAAATGATATTTAGCTGAGACTTCAAGGACTGAGTTGGAGTTAAATTGGACAAAGAGCTGACAGGAGAAGGGAAGGGCATATGTGAAGTCTTGAGCCCAGGAGGAGCTTGTATTTTGTTACTTAAAGACCCGTGTGTGGCTAAGTGTGGTGGCTCACACCAATAATCCCAGCGCTTTGAGAGGCTGAAGTGGGAGGATCATGTGAGGCCAGGAGTTCGAGACTGGCCTGGGCAACATAGGGAGACCCTATCTCTACAAAAAATAAAAATTTATCTAGGCATGGTGGTGTGCACCTGTTGTCCCAATTACTCCAAAGGCTGAGGCAGGAGGATTGCTTGTTTCCAGGAGTTTGAAGGTGCAGTAAACTGATAGTCCCACTGCACTCCAGCCTGGGCAACAGAGTAAGACCCTGACTCAAAAAAAAAAAAAAGAAAAAAGAAAAAGTAAAAACAATAAACAACTAACAACCCAGACTGGGAAATATTATGGATAATATACTAATGTAGTTTCTTTCAGAAAAGAAATCCCACCATTTATTTGTAGCTGAGCAGATGCAACCCATTATGTAGTCTGAAGATTAATAGTAAATTGTCCTCTTGTAAGAAGACTTGACAGCACCATTTGCTGTACATGCTTTCATAGTTGTTTCTAAATTAACCTGGTAATTGTGTTGGTCATCTCTGCTATGGGGTTACTTTTTTCCAAAGGAAAACAGGAAAACATAAAACAGCTCTATGATAAAACAAGTAGTCGAGGTGCCTAGGCTAAACCTCCAGCGATGGTGAGATAGTAATAGGGCGGGGACATTGTCTTCCTGGATGTTTCCATTTAAAATGTGGGGTTCAAGGAGTTCAGCTGAGCCTGGTAGCTCACGCCTGTAATCCCAGCCCTTTGGGAGGCTGGGGAGGGTGGATTATCTGAGGTCAGGAATTCGAGACCAGCCTGGCCAACATGGCGAAACCCCCTCTCTACTAAAAATACAGAAATTAGCTGGGTGTGGTGGCGTGTGCTTGTAATCCCAGCCACCTGGAAGCTGAGGCAAAAGAATCGCTTGAACCTGGGAGGCGGAGGTTGCAGTGAGCTGAGATTGTGCCACTGCACTCCAGCCTGGGCTACAGAGTGAGACTCCATCTCAAAAAATGAATGAATGAATGAATGTAAAAGAGAGGATTCCAGACCCTTCAGAAAAATAGCTAATGCATTATAATTAGCATATAATGAGCAGTGAGGTGACCAGAGGTCACTTTCATTGCCATTTTTCATTTTACTCTTCTATTTACTAGGTATAAACAAGCTACACTAGGGCTAGTTTATTTAGCCTTTAAAGAGATGTGCACACATATCAAAGGGACAGAGGAAGGATTCATAAATACTAGATTTTTCAAAGAAAGGCTGTGTAAGGAGAAGGAAGGAAAGAAAACGTCTCTTTCCCTTTGGGCAGCAGGGAAACTTTAGTTTTAAAATTTTTATTGTATGTTTGGGTGACAACTGAAAAAAAAATGTACTTACAGTACAGTAAAATGCTGGACTGGAGCAACATCCATAATGTTGGATGGTGTAGGGATTATTCATTCCCACCCCATTATACATATGAAACCTTTCTTTGGTAGCCAACGTTATCATTTTAATGCAGAAATGAACTCTCGATTCTGGAAAGGCCATAAGTATGAGGGTGAAAATTGGGATTGAATGGGATTGAATTCAGTCTGAAAGCTTCTTGCTACCCACCCAAATAGGAAATACAACAAATTCCTTTGGATTTCACCTGAGTGCTCCCTACTATCTCTAAAGTTTCCAGTAACATGAGACTTGGCCACTTAAACTGCTTAGTGGAGGGAGAGGTCTGTGATGGCCACTGAATTTGCTACCGGAAAAGAGTCTCGATCCAGACCTCAAGAGAGGGTTCTTGGATCTTGTGTAAGAAATAATTTGAGGCCAATCCATAGATAAAAGTGAAAGCAAGTTTATTAGAAAAGTAAAGAAACAGAGATGGCTACTCTATAGGCAGAGAAGCCCTGTGGGCTGCCGGCTGGCTACTTTTATGGCCATTTCCTGATTATATGCTAAACAAGGGGTGGATAAGTCATGATTTTTCCAAGAAAGAGTTGGGTAATACCCTGAACTGAGGGTTTCTCCCCTTCATAGACCATATAGGGTAATTTCTTGACATTGCCATGGCATTTGTAAACTGAATGGTGTTGGTAGGAGTGTCTTTCGGCATGGTAATGCATTATAATTAGCATATAATGAGCAGTGAGGATAACCGGGGGTGACTTTCATTGCCATTTTTCGTTTGGTGAGTTTTGACTGGCTTCTTTACCTCCGCCTGCTTTATCATATCAGCAAAGTCTTTGTGATCTGTGTCTTGTGTGACCCCATGTCTCATCCTGTGACTTAGAATGCCTAACCTGGGAATGCAGCCCAGTAGGTCTCAGCCTTATTTTACCCAGCCTCTCTGTTCAAAATAGAGTTGCTCTGATTCAGATGACTGATAAATTGATTAAATATTCCTTACCAGTGGTTTAAGTACAGAGCTTGCTTTCTGTACTTAGCTAGTGTTTTATTAAGTAAGGCTGTTTGTAGTAGGAAGACTAAGTTTTGAAGGTGATATACATTTTTCCAGGTTTATGCGAGCAGCACTTAGTAGTCATTAAATTGGATACTACATTAGTAAACTACCCTTGCAGAATTCTCTATGGGTATGGCCTTATAATCCAGGTTGGTTTAAAATGTTAGCTAAACTGAGTCATAGAAACTATACTGAGTTCCTCTTAAGCAGCTAGCTTGTTTATGTTCAGTTGTTGCTTAGAAGTATTCTGTTTGGGTTGTTAAAAGAAAAGCTTTAGACAAATTAAATTCAACAGTTTAACTGAACAAAGAATTATTTGCAAATTGGCAGCCTCTGGAACCGGAATAGGTTCAGAGTGACTCCAGGGCAGCTACGTGGTTGGATGGTATTTATGGACAGAAATGGGAAAGTGGCATACTGAAAATGGAAGTGAGGTACAGGCCAGGCCCAGTGGCTTACACCTGTAATCCCAGCACTTTAGGAGGCCAGCACAGGAGGAATGCTTGAGCCCAGGCGTTTGAGACCACCCTGGGCAGCATAGGAAGACCCCATCTATACAAAAAAAAAAAAATTACCAAGTATACCACTTACACCTGTGGTCCTAGCTACTCAGGAGACTGAGGTGGGAGGATCCCTTGAACCTGGGTGGTAGAGGTTGCAGTGAGCCATGATCATGCCACTGCACCCCAGCCTGGGTGGCAGTGGGAGATCCTGTCTTAAAAAAAAAAAGGAAGTGAGGTACAGAAACAGCTATATTGGTTGCAGCCTAGTGTTTGCCTTATTTGAGCAGTTGGCTGCCTGTGATTGGCTGAAACTGTACTGCTGTGATTGGCTGAGACTAGGCTACTTGTTAACAAGAGTAGGTTAAAGTGTGTTTGCACATCCACTTAGGTTACAGGTCATTAGGTATGGAGGAACATTTAGATGAAACAAAATATGTAAGGAGGCAGCATTAGGCTAAACTTCTTGTAACAAGGTGATTAGAACTGAGCTTAGGGATCTGGTATCTCCTGGACAGTCTTAGAATCCTTCCTGTTTAAAGTTCCAACTAAAGGATGATTATTATTTTTTTACATGGCCCCTATTTGATGCACTTGAGTTAAGAATGTGCATCGGAGTCTAAATACATTGGTTGAAATCTCTTTTCCACCGTTTGCTAGTGATGTGACTTCAGGTACTTTTCCTATTTAGTGTGATATTGTGCTGGCCTAGAGCCTGAACCTGAGCAAAACTGTTTTTTAAATAAGTTGAAATGGCTGCCCCATTCTCCTCACAATAACTACTGTCCTTGGCCTCTGTAAATAGAACTGCTAGTTTGTTCTGCAAAACTATGTAAAGCTGCTTACCTTTTCTTATCAGTAACTGCTAAAATCTGTGACTTCTATCACCACCCAGACGATATGTAAACAAATGTATATCTTGACTTCTGTAAACCACTGAGGTAACAATACAGAATGACAAAAGTCCCCTAGACCTTGGAATGTCCGGAGACCCCAGCCCTTGTCTCCGCCCAGGAGGTGAATCACAGAATCCCCAAGCCCTTGGAATATCCGAAACCTTTTCATCCCCATCCCCACTCCTCACCCCCACACCCAAGGTGATTTTTTGGGTATAAAAAGTCGTGGCACCCTCCTTTTGACGCCACAGGTTGGAGAGACGTGAGTCCTCTGTGGTCGCCGGCATAATAAATGACCCTGCAATCTGGCATACTTTTGTCTTGGTAATAACTTTCTACACTCGGTCCAATACAACATTAGCAAATGAAAATAACTGTCATACCTACCTAAGGATTGCTGTGAGGATGAAAGGAGATCGTGGGTATGGAGGATGTGTAGCTCAGTGTCTGGCACATTGCAAATATGTTAAAAAGTTAGTAATTCTTATTAATATTTTAATTTTTCAATAGCCATATATGGTAATGTGAACCCAGAAAATCTGAGACAGGTCTCAGTTAATTTAGCAAGTTTATTTTGCCAAGATTGAGGATGTGCCCATGACACAGCCTCAGGAAGTCCTGATGACACGTGCCCAAGGTGGTTGGAGCACAGCTTGGTTTTGTACATTGTAGGGAGACGGGAGACAGGAGACATCAATCAGTATATTTAAGAAGTACATTAGTTCTGTCCAGAAAGGCGGGAGGACTCAAAGCAAGGTCCCCCTCAGGGGATTCCAGGTCTCAGATAGGTGAAAGACATACGATTGCATTCTTTTGACTTTGATAAGTCTTTCCAAAGGAGGCAATCAGAATATGCATCTATCCCTGTGAGCTGAGGGATTAATTTGAATAGAATGGGAGGCAGGTTTGCCCCAACAGTTCCCAGCTAGAAGGAGCCCAAGATATTTTCCTGCTTTTCTTTTTTAAAATTATTTGGAAAAAGCATTTTAAAAGAAAATGAGTCTCTGGTCTCAGGTTTCATCTGATCTCTCATGGCTAGGACGGTGTATTCCTAGATGGATAAGTCCTGAAAACTATGCTTAGCAGGTTGTGAAGTCTCATGTTCTATGAAGAGAAAATGGGGGAGGGAGAAAAACAGTAACAAACAAAAGAACAATCCTGGAAAAATTGATATAGGCCACATTACTCTGAAGTCCATACATAAGTAGGCAGGTATAAAAGTGGCTTATGTATGTAAATAGGTTGTTATTTTCTTCTGAAGTTTAAGTTGTGTGGCTTCAGTTCCCAGGGCCTTGGTTTTCAGTGACTTGAAATTAGGAAAAATGGAAAAAAGAAAAAAAAAAAGCGGGGGGTGGAATTGAAAACATTATTTTGAAGACTTATAGCCAAGAAAAATTATAATTCAGTTCAAATTGTAGAAAATAATAAAAATTTAAAAAACATTAGGCAAGACTAGCATCTAACGAGGTGTACTACAGTTTTGAAACATAATTTTTTGTGCCCTAGTTTCCCAGTGTTACTAAAGGCAACTCATGCTAGGACTGGTTTGCTTTATTATATTTTACCTAATTATTTGTATACAGTGCTGCAAGAATAATAATTTTTTTGCATAGGCTTTTAAATTGCTTTGATGGAATTTTTTTCCATGGGAGGAATCTCAGATAAGACTTTATAAAGCTGAGACCAGCCATGGATTTGTGTCATTAAATACCTGTGAACTGGGGGAATTTCCTCTCCTTTTGAGGTTCCAAGTGGGGCTTCTGGGACTGTCAGAAGGTGACATCCTTTACTTACCACAGGTCAGAAATCCTGTACATGAACTGTGTACACAAAATATGAGGCTAGATTTTCTAAGGGCTTGATTGGCTACATATGTCGTTTGAGTCCTTAAAGGAAAGCACTCCATTCCAGTCAAAGCCTTGGTAAAATAACCAGTTTCTCCAATTGTGTCCTGTTACAAATGAAAACATATTCTTATAGCACTTAGGCAAATAACTGTATTGCCATAAGAATGCTTAAAAATGGCTTCCAGATTCAGGAAAAATCAGGTGGAGGAAACAAATATGCTCCAAATTTTGTTCCACAGGAGTATACTGAATTGTTAAAAGCTGTCAGTAGCTCAAAAGAAAAGCTTTAAGACTCTGAAAAACAAAGCAAAGGATCAGCAAACGTTTTAAGCAAAAAGTCCAAAAGATTAGTTCAGTCCATACATTTAATTCCTTTTGTGCTTGATACTCATGAACATTTTAGCTTGCTATGAGTCCTGAGAGTTTTTGCTTTATTCAGATATCACAGTCTCCAAAGTTACCAGAAACCTATAGCTGATACTAAAACCACCTTCTAAAGAAGACCAAAACGAGACAATTGTCTGTGGATGACAAAAAATTTTAGGGCAGCCATAGTCAAAGATACAATTGACAAGGAAATTTGTTATCTCCGTGGCACACAATAATTTTAACATAACAATTATGATTATTACTGATAATGTATATTAAGTTATATCAGAATTATAGGAGTTTCCCATAATTTTGGAATACATACCAATAACTTATTTATACAAATACAGCTCAAGGAAAAACAAATACCATTTCATATTTGACAATGCTTCCTTTATATATAATTTTTGTACCAGATAAGCCAAATTATGTTATTTTTTGGACTTTAGGGAAACTCTAATAACTTAAAGGATTAATTGGGTTAGAAAAAGACATAATTTATGATTTTATTTTAGAAAGTTTGTCAAATATCAAAGGTTTTAAACACTTGATGTCACAAAATAGGATCATAGGTCATTGTAAAATAAGTCATTCATTTAACCAAAAGGATAACTCAAGGATTTCAAAAATAAAAGGTGAAAACCTTTTGTTGAGAGAGAAGACTTAATTTTCCAAATAAGCCCTAATAAAAACAGCATGAAGCCAATTAAATTTGTTTTTCAAACTTTTATAAACAATCTATAAGATTTTAATCTTGACCATAACATACAGCTTCCACAAGCCTTTTATAACCTTTATTAAGGAGTTGGTTAATGCTTCAAGAAAACCTTGTTAATCTGACACAGGGGCCCAAATGCTGGTCTTGCATCATTGTGCCTTTGACATTAATTATTAATTTATAGAGAAACTGAACTTATTTTATCTTTCAGAATTGGCCCTTACAATTTTACGTGCCCACCTCTTCCACAATAGTCTCTGGGCCTTGAGGAGTTGAATGGCTTTAATTTCTTGCCCTGTGTCTCTGCAGTGCAGTTTATTTTAATTGTCATCTTCTATGGGGCCTGAAGATGAGGCTTTAATTGCAGTTAGTGTTTCAGATTTAGCAAGACTTGGTGTCCTTTGTTAGACTCAGGAGTCAAAGCCCTGTTGCTCAATGTCACAAGGACTTTAAAAGCACATGCAGGAAGATACATGGATGTAATAACATTAATTTTTAAAAAGCGGGTTTTGTTTGTTTGTTCTTTGAGATGGACTCCTGCTCTGTCGCCCAGGCTGAAGTGCAGTGGCCTGATCTTGGCTTGCTGCAACCTCCATCTCCCAAGTTCAAGTGGTTCTCCTGCCTCAGCCTCCTGAGTAGCTGAGATTACAAGCATGCACCACCGTGCCCAGCTAATTTTTGTATTTTTAGTAGAGTTGGGTTTTCACCATGTTAGCCAGGCTGGTTTTGAACTCCCAACCTCAGGTGATCTGCCCACCTC
>NW_022437076.1:113083-113835 GCF_009761245.1 Sapajus apella
AGCCAGGCTGGTTTTGAACTCCCAACCTCAGGTGATCTGCCCACCTCAGCCTCCCACAGTGCTGGTATTACAGGTGTGAGCCACCATGCCTGGCCAAAAACAAGTTCTTAATTTCAGTTTTTTTGCCTACTCAAACCAAAACAATAGTAATACGACAACATGGTCATATTAAAGTTTTTTATTTTAAAATTTTTAAAATTTTTTTGAGACAGAGTCTCACTTTGTCACCCAGGCTGGAGTGCAGTGGTGTGACCTCAGCTCACTGCAACTTCTGCCCCAAGGGTTCATGCAATTCTCCTGTCTCAACCTCCTGAGTGGCTGGGATTACAGGCGCCTGCCACAATGCCTGGCTGATTTTTGTATTTTTAATAGAGATGGGGTTTCACTGTGTTGGCCAGGCTGGTCTCAAACTCCTGACCTCAGGTGACCCACCTGTCTCGGCCTCCTAAACTGGAATTACAGGTGTGAGCCACTGGGCTTGCCCATTTTTCTTTCTTTTTTAAAGCATAAATCCTCTTATTATGACTTACACCAGCCATTCATGATGTGCTTGGACTTTTTGGTTTGTCCTGAACATCCTTTTTTTTTTTGAGATGGAGTCTCACTCTGTTGCCCAGGCTGGAGTGCAGTGGCGTGATCTTGGCTCACTGCAATCTCCACCTTCCAGGTTCAAGCGATTCTCTTGCCTCAGCCTCCCGAGTAGCTGGGACTACAGGCACGTGCTACCACGCCTGGCTAATTTTTGTATTTTT
>NW_022437076.1:113935-201728 GCF_009761245.1 Sapajus apella
TGTTACCCAGGCTGGAGTGCAATGGCGTGATCTCGGCTCACCGCAACCTCCGCCTCCTGGGTTCAGGCAATTCTCCTGCCTCAGCCTCCTGAGTAGCTGGGATTACAGGCACGCGCCACCATGCCCAGCTAATTTTTTATATTTTTAGTAGAGACGGGGTTTCACCATGTTGACCAGGATGGGCTCAATCTCTTGACCTCGTGATCCACCCGCCTCGGCCTCCCAAAGTGCTGGGATTACAGGCTTGAGCCACCGCGCCTGGCCTAATTTTTGTATTTTTAGTAGAGTCAGGGTTTCACCATATTGGTCAGGCCTGTCTTAAACTCCTGATCTCATGATCCGCCCACCTTGGCCTCCCAAATTGCTAGTATTACAGGCATGAGCCACCACGCCCGGCCACATTCCTCTTTCTTTAACAACCAGTTGTTTTATTTTAGGACTGAATTTACCATACAAGATTCTTTCTCATATAAAATTATTTCTCTTTAAGCTTTCTTACTGCATGTTTGCGCATGTGCGCGCGCGCGCGCGTGCGCGCGCACACACACACACACACACACACACACACACCTCTTTATTTTTATAGGTTTCTTTACATGTCTTTTTATTTTCTGGTTCCTTTTACTTTGTTTTATACATAACCTTTAAGTAAGCTTTGAATTGGACAAAACTAGTTCAATTTTTTTTTTTTTTTTTTTTTTTTTAGATGGAGTCTTGCTCTGTGGCCCAGGCTGGAGTGCAGTGGCACAATCTCAGCTTACTGCAACCTCCACCTCCTGGGTTCAAGTGATTCCCCTGCCTTAGCCTCCTGAGTAGCTGGGACTACAGGCATGCACCATCACGCCCGTCTAATTTTTTGTCTTTTAGTAGAGACAGGGTTTCTCCATGTTGGCCAGGATGGTCTCAATCTGACCTTGTGATCTGCCAGACTTGGCTGCCCAGCCTGCTGGGATTATAGGTGTGAACCACTGCCCTTGGCAGCCATTTTTTAAAAAGGGCACACCCTTTTGTTTTTTAGCACGAATATTTTTTTGCAATATGTATTTATTGGAAAATACCCAAATAATTAAATACCTATTATTTAATCTAACTTTATATTCTAAATTATGACCAGTTTTATCTACAAGTATTTACTTCATTACATTTACCTCATTGTTTTAATTGTTTACATACATTATTTGTGAAAACTATGATAGCCATAATTTAAAGTTATGAAACCACCATTGCAGAATTATAACCGAGACAGTAAAAAATGATTTGACCTAACTAACTTCATCTTGCTCTTAAGCTCTAAGCTGTCTTTATTCATTCCTGGCCATAGGCTGAACTGACTTTGAGAGGAACTTAGTTCATAGCTTAGCTTTCAAACAAAGATTTCAGTCCTTTCCCAAAAGAAACCTCCTTATTGCCTGTGGACTAAAGCCATAAGATTAGAAGTTATGATAATCTTACTAAATTTAAGATGCAGCTATTTTCATTAAACTAATATCAATGTCTTATTTATTAAAAATGACACAAGCCAGTATTTTTGTGTTTGGGGTTGGGTTTCAAGTTTTGTAACCCCTGTGCCAAATTTTGACACCTTATAGTATCTGGCAGAGAACTATGAAATTTCTTGATTAATAAATGCAAGCAAAAAAATGTATACTGGCAATTGTTAAGACATTTCTAATATTACTTTACCAATAATTTTAAAACTAGCTTATTTATTAAAGATTTTACTTAAGTTACATGAATTTGAAAGAGCATTTGACTAGTCTTTTTTAGTATCTGATTTAAGTGCTTTTATTTTTTATTTTTATATATTTTTTTAAAGATGGGGTTTCACTATGATGGCCAGGCTGGTCTTGAACTCCTGACCTCAGGTAATCCAACCACCTCAGCCTCCCAAAGTGTTAGGATTACAGGCGTGAGCCACTGCGCCTGGCCTAAGTGCTTTTATTTTTTTTAAGCCAATTAATTAGAGCACTTTTATATATTTTTAGTAGTGAAACCTTGTGTACACAACACATAAATAGGTAGACATATTAGGCATGCCAATAGAAGTACATTTTGTAGATTCATAAAAACCTTTTTTTTTTTCTTCCTATCAGACTTTCAGATTCTTGATAACCTGTTTTACAACCCTGGGCAAATGTCAGCTAAATAACCTTAAATTTGCATGTTAAAGGAAGCAACTCAAGTGAAAGTCAAATAGCAGAGTTTACATTATAAGGTGTGGGGAGAAAAAAATTTGGATTATAGAAATTATAAAGGCCTTTTAAATACACACACACACACACACACACACACACACACCCACACACCCCCACCCCCCAACACCCTATAGGTCACAGAACCAGGAAGACAGTCTTCCCTCGGTGACTGATCATTGTGGAGACGTCTGCTCTGGTCACTCACTCGCACTCACAGGTGACAGGTCAACATAGGGGACACCCCCTTTGACCAGTTCACCCCAGGTTCAGACCAAGGTTTAGACTGGGCCGCCTGCTAAGCTGCTTGGTCGCACATTCACTTTCCTTGTCTCTGCCGCTCTTCTTAAACTATGGGCAACCTTCTGCCCTCCATTCCTCCCTCCTCCCCCTTAGCCTGCATTCTGAAAGTCTCAAACCCCTCCAGCTATCACCTGACCTAAAACCTAAGCATCTTATTTTTGTCTGCAGTACCACTTGGCCACAATATAAATTGGACAATGGCTCTAAATGGCCAGAAAACAATACCTTCTATTTTTCTGTCCTGCAGGATCTAGACAACTTCTGTCGTAAAATAGGCAAATGATCTGAAATTCCCTATGTCCAGGCATTTAGTTTACACTCCAATTCCTCCCTAATCTCTGCTCTCAATGCAACCCGTCCCAAATTTTCCTTCTCTCCCTTCCATCTGCCTCTCCTGCCTCTGCTGGTGACCCAGAATCCTCCTTGCCCATCAACCCTTCCAACCTTTCTCCTCCCTGCCTGCCTGAACCAGACCTTAATCCAGGCCCTAACTGCCCCCCCCCCAGCCTCCCTCCTCTTCCTCTGCCCACAACCCACCTCCTTTTGCCCCTCCTGTCACCTCCCCACCTCATACCCGGTCTGGCTTACAGTTTAATACTGTGGCTAACTCCTCTGCCCCTGCCCAATAAATCCTTCCAGAGGTGGCTGGAGCCAAAGGCATAGTTAGGGTGTATGTTCCTTTCTGTTTATCCAACTTTACGAAATCAGCCAACAGTTAGGCTCCTTTTCATCAGATCCTTCTAAATATATCCAAGAGTTCCAATACTTAACCCAGTCCAATAATCTCACCCGGAGTGACTTAAATGTCATCCTTATTTCTCTCACCCCTGACGAATGCTTAATATGCATTTTATCACATTACAAAATGCTGCAGAAATTAGAATCTGGCCCTCAAACCCCACAATAGGAATTAATCGACCTTGATTTCAAGGTGTTCAATAACAGGGAAGAAGCTGCCCGGTGGCAACTTATCTCAGAACTACAGGTGCTTGCCTCTGCTCTAAGACAAACCCCAGCCACACCACCAGCTCACAAAGACTTCAAAGCGCCCAGACTGCAGCACCCAGCCGCCCCTCCTGGACCTTGCTTCAAGTGCCGAAAACCTGGCCACTGGGCCAAGGAATGCCCACAGCCCGGGATTGCTCCTAAGCCCTTCCCTGTCTGTGTGCAGCCCCCACTGGAAGTCGGACTGTCTGACTCATGTCACTGCAGCTTGACAGCTAAAGACTGATGCTGCCCAAACATCTCAGAGGCCTCCTGGACCATCATGGACACAGAGCTTTGGGTAACTCTTACGGTGGAGGATAAGTCTATCCCTTTCTTAATGTGGGGGCCACCCACTCCACGTTGCCTTCTTTTCAAGGACCTCTCTCCTTGGCCTCCTTAACTGTTGTGGGAATTGACAGCAAGGCCTCCAGGCCTCTCAAAACTCCCCAAATCTGGTGTCAGGGCAGCACTCCTTTCCACATTCTTTCCTTATTATCCCCACTTGTCCATCCTAGCAAAATTGTCTGCCTCCTTAACTATTCCTGGGCTACAGCCACACCTCATTGCCACCCTCCTTCCCGAACCCATACCTCCCTCAGTAGCTCCCTTTATGTCTCCCTACCTTAATGCTAGGATGCAGGATACCACCTCCCCATCCCCTGCTATCAGTCACTCAACCTTCATCATCCCCTTAAAACCTAACCACCCTTACCCCGCCCAGTGCCAGTACCCCCTCCCACAATATTTTAAAAGGTCTAAAGCCTGTTATCACCCATCCATTGCAACATGGCCTTTTAATTCCTACAAACTCTCCTTACAATTCCCCTATTCTGGCTGTCCAAAAACCAGACAAATTCTGCAGACTAGTCCAAGACCTCCACCTCATTAATCAGATTGTATTTCCCATCCACCTGCTTGTACCAACCCCTATACCTTCCTATCTTCCATACCTGCTTCCACAACTGACTATTCTGTTCTTGACCTCAAAAACATGTTTTTCTAAAGCCCAAATTTCTTCCCCATCTGTTGTAATCCTTCGCCAGCATACAGGTGCTCTCCCTGCCAGCTGTATCCAGTTAATTTCCCAAACCCCAACCCCATCCACTAAACAACAGCTTCTCTCCTTCCTAGGCATCGTAGGATACTTTCACCTCTAGATACCAGGTTTTGCCCTCCTAAACAAACCACTTCATGAACTTACAAAAGGAAACTTAGCTGACCCCATAGACCAAAAATCCTTCCCCCATTCTTCTTTCCATTTTCTAAAAAAGGCCTTAGAGTCTGCTCCTACTTTAGCACTCCCCAGCGCTTCTCAACCCTTCTCTCTACACAGCAGAAATAAAGGCTGTGCCGTCGGAATTCCTACACAGGAGCCAGGCCCAAGGCCTGTAGCCTTTTTATCCAGACAACCTGACCTCACAGTCCTGGGCTGGCCCTCATGACTATGTGGTAGCAGCTGCCACCCTGAAACTCTTAGAACCCCTCAAAATCACAGGCTCTGCCCCACTTACCCTCTGTAGCTCTCACAATCTCCAAAGTTGAGCTTCCTCTTCACACCTTACACACTTACTTTCAGCACCTTGCCTTCTCCAGCTTTATTAAAATCTCTATTGAAACCCCCACAGGAACCATTGCTCTTGGACTTGACTTTAACCCAGCCTCTCGCTTAATACCCCACACAAACCCTGAGCCCCATGACTGTATCGCCCTAATCCATAGAGCATCCTCCCCATTTCCCCATATTTCTCTTTTTCCTGTTCCAGACCCAGACCACACGTGATTTATTAATGGCACTTCCTCCAAGCCCAGTTGGTTGGCACTGGCCAAAGCTGTCTATGCTGTTGTATCCCATTCATCTATTATCAAGGCGGCCACGCAACCCTCTTTCGCCACTTCTCAGCAAGCTGAACTGAGTGCTTTAACCAATGCTCTTACTCTTGTCAAAGGATTGCATGTTCATATCTATACTGACTCTAAACATGCCTTCCACATCCAACACCACCATGTGCCATATGGGCAGAAAGAGATTTTCTCACCACACAGGTGTCCTCTGTTATCAGTGCCCCCTTAATAAAGTCCTTCCTTAAGGCTGCTTTTCTCCTAGCCAAGGCCAGAGTTATCCACTGCAGAGGACTCAGGATTTGAGCCACTCCTAAATAACCCACAGGATATAGCCCCTTTGAGCTCCTATATAGCTGTACCTTTCTGCTTGTAATAGTCAGCAAGAGGACTGGTGTTTGGAATAAGGGCCTAACCTTATCCTCTTGGTGACTATATTCCAGTCCTTCAACAAGCTAGATGTGAAATCCACCAGGCTGCTAATTTCCTCTTACCCCTCCAGATACCTGGCCATATGAAAACACCCTAGCCAGAAGGTCAGTCCTAGTTAAAAGCCTAACCCCTCGATCTCTGGCAACCTCAGTGGACAGGACCCTTCCTGGTTGTCCATAGCACCGCAGCCGCTGTCTGTCTACAAGACCCTCCCCAGTGGGTCCATCATCCCAGAATAAAGTAGTGTCCATCAGGCAGTTGGCCTGACTCCTCCATCTCCTGGACGTCGTAAGTACTCTCCCCCACTTCTCTTAAACTCACCCATATCCCCGAAGTGGAAGAGTAACCCTATATAAACCTAATATACCTTTTATTTTCATTAGGCATTCTTTTTCCTAACACCACTATTGAATGCAGTCACCCCTACTACTTAAACCACACCTCAGAAAGTCTCTGTTTCTATTATTTTCTGTCTAACTGTGCTCAGATTCATTGTACTCATTTACTTTTACATGCCCTGCTTTTGTTTAAGTTGCCAGTTTACACTTTTCCTCCAGGCAATTACAGCTGATATTTCACTCGTAATCCCACTCTCGCTCTGTGCTCACACCCAGTCTTGTTAATGAAAGTGAGCAGTTGCTTATAGATGCCACACGCTTCCGCTTCCTCGTGCACCACGAAAACAAAAGCTCCCCCTCCACACAGTTACCCTACCAAGCCCTGCTACAGCCTTTAACAGCCGCAGCCCTCGCCGGTTCTCTCGGCATTTGGGTCCAAACACTTTCTCACCTTTTCAGTTTACACTTCCAGTTCTGTCTAAGCCAAGGACTTTTATTTCCTCTGTGGTTCTTCCTAATCTGCCCTCCTACCAACTGGGCAGACACTTGTACCCTAGTTTTCCTTACTCCGAAAATTCAGTTTGCCAACGGAGATGAAAGCCTCCCTGTTCCCCTTGTGGTCCCGACACGACACAAGCGGGCCATTCCATTGATCCCCTTACTTGTAGGGTTAGGAATTACTGCTGCGCTCAGCCCAGGCATAGCAGCCCTTACCACTTGAGTCGTCACCTTCCGTACCCTCTCTAAAGATTGCTCTGCTAGCATTGCAGAATTAACTCAATCACATCTCTTCTTCAAGCTCAAGTAAATTCCCTAGCTGCAGTTGTCCCCCAAAACCACAGAGGTCTTGATTACTGCCTGTTGAAAAAGGAGGTCTTTGCCTGTTCCTAAATGAATGTTGTTTTTATGTAAACCAATCCAGCCTCGTATATGATGCCATCAATACATTAAAAGACAGAGCCCAAAAGCTCGCTAGTAAAGCAAAGGGTTATTCTGGACCTGGCTGGACTGGCTGAACACTCTCTAACTGGGAGTCACGGCTTCTTCCAATCCTTAGTAACCAATCTTTCTCCTTTTCTTATTTGGCCGATAAAATCTCTCAATTCCTACAAAATCGTATCCGAGTTATAACCAATCAGTCAATATGACAAATCCTCCTTCCAACAACCCTACAATATCACACCTTTCTCTGAGATCTCCCAGCAGTTTAAATTCTTTCCCATTTTTAGGCTTCTGCAGCCCCAGTTCTGCTCAAAGAAGCTCTAAGAAACATCACCCCATCACCCCTCTGTGCTGGCCTTCCTGATATTCCACTGCCCTCCACTCTTCATTTCTTTTTCCTTTATATAACTCAGAAAAATACAGGAATGTAAGGTCTTTTACGCTGATGGTGCCATGGCCCTCACATACACCTCTGGAATTAGAAGGGCTTTCTGGAATTAGAAAACCTGAAATAGCTGGAAGATCATGGAAAGCAGAATGCCGGGCACGGTGGCACGTGCCTGTGGTCCCAGCTACTCGGGAGGCTGAGGGGGAAGGACTGCTTGAGCCCAGGAGTTCTGGGCTGTAGTGCCCTATGCCGATCGGCTGTCTGCACTAAGTTCAGCATCATTATGGTGACCTCCTGGGAGCGGGGACCACCAGGTTGCCTAAGGAGGGGTGAACCGGCTCAGGTCGGAAACGGAGCAGTTTAAAAATCCCGTGCTGATCAGTAGTGGGATTGCACCTGTGAATAGCCATTGCACTCCAGCCTGGGCAACATAGCAAGACCCGGTCTCTTTAAAAAAAAAAAAGAAAAGCAGAAGAACGATCAACCCCTGAGGTGCCTAACTAACCTGAGACATTCTTCTAATGTTTCTTATCCCAGCTCCAATTGATAAGGCCATTGGACTGTGTAACCAACTTTGGTCAAACTTGTGACTCCAGACCTTATGACCCGCTCCAAGCTTGCAAACCTACAATGCCCTCCCAGCTTGCAAAAAACTGACCTAAACTATGACTTCTATAACTTTCCACTGCTTAACCCAAACCTACAAAACCAACTCCCATTCCTCTGCCCTCCGCTGACTCTCTTTTTGGACTCAGCCCACCTGCACGTGGGTGAATAAACAGCCATGTTGCTCACACAAAGCCTGTTTGGGGGTCTCTTCATTCAGAACACACGTCTTAACAGGCAAAAGATTAATTATATTAAAAATAAAAACCTTCAGATTTGTAGAGTTGGCATGTATAGTGCTTTCTACGACATTTTCAAAGGAATGAAGAATTGCGACATTATTATTATTATTTTTTTTTGAGACGGAGTTTCACTCATGTTACCCAGGCTGGAGTGCAATGGCGCAATCTCGGCTCACCGCAACCTCCGCCTCCTGGGTTCAGGCAATTCTTCTGCCTCAGCCTCCTGAGTAGCTGGGATTACAGGCACGCACCACCATGCCCAGCTAATTTTTTGTATTTTTAGTAGAGACGGGGTTTCACCATGTTGACCAGGATGGTCTCGATCTCTTGACCTCGTGATCCACCCGCCTCGGCCTCCCAAAGTGCTGGGATTACGGGCTTGAGCCACCGCGCCCAGCGAATTGCGACATTCTACCATTTTGCAGTATATAAAAAGCACCTGAAAGGAGCATAGTTCTCTCTTCTTAACAATTTTCAGGTCTTTACAGAGGGTCAGTCTTTTTCCTCTTATTTTAACCCATGATATTTACAAATTATGACAATCAAATAGTGGTTCTCAGATGCCTGTGTATGCCCCTTCTGAGGATCAGCCTGGCAGCTTGCACAAAAGAGTTGTACACTTTATCTTACTTTATCAAACTCCCCCACAGTTTGACTTTTAGTTGTCTCAATTTACATAATTTTATATTACCTACTTCTTAATAGGTTGTTATACCTATTATTGTTTTAATATATTTGTCTTTTGGGCTCCACACTAGGGTTATGAGTGAATCGCATACTGCAATTACAGTATTAGAGTATTCTGGGTTTGCCCATGTACTGTACTTTATCAGTGGGTTTTATATCTTCAAATGTTTTCCTATTTGCTCATGAGTGTTTTCTTTCTGTTTGAAGAACTCCCTTTAGCATTTCTTGTAAGATAGGTTTATTGGTGGTAAATTCTCTCTACTTTGGTTTGTCTGGGAAAGACTTTATCTCTCCTTCGTGTTGAAGGACAGTTTTGCTGGGTACAGTATTTTTGAATTGCAGTTTCTTTTTCTTTCAGCGCTTTCAAAATGCTGTTCTACACTCTCCTGGCCTGTATGGTTTCCTGTGTGGTTTTTTGCATTGTGGTTCCTGTGAAGCTTCTTCATTGAGAAGTGTGTTGCCAGACAAATTGGAGCTCCTTTATATGTTATTTGCTTCTTTTTTCTTGCTGCTTTTAGGATTCTCTCTTTATTGACCTTTAAGAGTCTGATTATTGTATGCCTTGGGTCTTATTTGGGTCAGATCTGATGTTTTCTGCTTTTCCTGTTCCTGAATATTTATATCTTTCTTAAGTTGTAGAATGTTTTCTGTTATTTCTTTGACTAATCTTTCTACCCTTTGCTCTTGCTAAACTGTCTCTTGAATACCAATAATTCTTAGTTTTGGCCTTTTTCAAGTCGTTTTCTGTATCTTATGGGCAATCTTCATGGCTTTTCATTATTTTTTTCTTTTTCACCTCTGACTGTGGTTTTTTTTTTTTTCCTGAGGCAGAGTCTTTCTCTGTCACCCAGGCTGGAGTGCAGCGGCGTGATCTTGGCTCACTACAACCTCTGCCTCCTGGGCTCAAGCAATTCTCCTGCTTCAGCCTCCTGAGTAGCTGGGACTACAGGCACCTGCCACCACACTCAGCTAATTTTTATATTTTTAGTAGAGACAGGGTTTCATTGTGTTGGTCAGGCTGGCCTCAAACTCCTGACTTTGTGATCCACCCTCCTTGGCTTCCCAAATTGCTGCGATTACAGGCATGAGCTAGTGCACCTGGCATTTTTTTTTTTGTTTTTGTTTTAAGATGGAGTCTTGCTCTGTTGCCCAAACTGGAGTGCAGTGGCACGATCTCGGCTTGTTGCAACCTCCACCTCCCTGGTTCAAGCAATTCTCCCGCCTCAACCTCCTGAGTAGCTGGGAGTACAGGCGCCCGCCACCATACCCAGCTAATTTTTTTTTTTTTTTTTTTGAGATGGTATCTCGCTCCGTCATCCAGGCTGGAGTGCAGTGGCGTGATTTTGGCTCACTGTAACCTCTGCCTCCCGGGTTCAAGAGATTTTTCTGCCTCGGCCTCCTGAGTGGCTGGGACTACAGCATGCAGCACCATGCCCAGCTACTTCAGATTTGTGGAGTTGGCATATTAGTGCTTTCTATGACATTTTCAAAGGAATGAAGGATTGTGACATTATAGCATTTTGCAATACATAAAAAGCACCTGAAAGGAGCATAGTTCCTCTCTTCTTATCAATTGTCAGGTCGTTACAGAGGGTCAGTCTTTTTCCTTTTATTTTAACCCTTGATATTTACGAATTATGATAGTGAAATAGTGGTTCTCAGATGCCTGTGTGTGCCCCTTCTGAGGATCTAATCTATCTAACCTGGCAGCTTGCACAAAAGAGTTATGGTTATTGCTGGCTGCTAACTATTTGGGGTAGCAATTGGGGTTCTGAAATCCCAGTTGCTTAACACTAGAAGATTACAGTGAGGGAGGCTGAGGTGTTAAAAATGTTTGCTCTTTTCACATCTACTTTTCATTTGTTCATCATTGACTCAGCAGATGTTTATTCAGCATCAAGCTTGTGCATGGCATAGGAAACAGAGATGAAACAAGTGGCCTTTCTTAGGCCACCAGAGAGAGACCACCTGCGGACAGGTCAGGTGCAACTGAGGGTTCTAGGAGCTCTGGCAGGAGGCTCTAGACAATTCTGTGCTTTCTCTTCATCTAATTTCTTACCCTCAGGTTGAGAAACACTCACCTGATGTAGACATGCAGCAGTAGAGGATGCTTATAGCAGCTGAGGACAGATGTGAGTACAGATCATTCCAGCAGACTCCATTCAATATGTAATGCTTTATGGTAAATGAGGAACTGTTACCTCTTTAGGTCTTATCTCATAACTGCCTTGAGATGCAGATAGAATGAGGATCCACTCATTCTAGAGGTGAGAAAACTGGGGTCCAACAGGGATAAGTTCCCAAGTCAAACAAAGTAAATGATGGCAACATTTTTACTCCAAATCAGTTGCTATGACATGCAGGAAATAAAAACAAGCATTTTATTTGTCATGCTGGACTGCCTTTGTTTAAGGAATCTAGATTTATAAAAACCCAGGTTTACTAATTCAACCAGGTTTAAATGGTGAATATTTACATTGCAGAAGGATTTTCCAGGCTGGGCATGGTGGCTCATGCCTGTAATCCCAGCACTTTGGGAGGCTAAGGTGGGTGGGTTACCTGAGGTCAGGAGTTCAAGACCAGCTTGGCCAACATGGTGAAATGCCATCTTTACTAAAAATACAAAAATTAGTGGGGTATGGTGGTGTGTGCCTGTAATTTCAACTATTTGAGAGGCTGAGGCAGAAGAGCCACTTGAACCTGGGAAGTGGAGGTTGCAGTGAGCCAAGATCACGCCCAGCCTGGGTCACAGAGTGAGACTCTGTCGCAAAAAAATAAAAAGATTTTCCAGTAAAGGTAGATATTGTAACTTGGAGCATACAGATGGTCTTCAGGGGTTTTGTAGGTCTCCTGAAATCATTTCCACAATTTTGTATATGCTTGCTGTTTGGCAAACATAGTAATAATCAGATTTCCAAAGGAATCTATACAAAGAAAAGGTAGACACTCTCACTACTCTAGTAG
The DNA here is from genome assembly GCF_009761245.1 of Sapajus apella. Classification (NCBI taxonomy): domain Eukaryota; kingdom Metazoa; phylum Chordata; class Mammalia; order Primates; family Cebidae; genus Sapajus; species Sapajus apella. The sequence goes on from NW_022437076.1 coordinate 125,856, forward strand.
ATTTTTAAAAAATCAACATGTAAAATTTTAAATTGTGGTACTTAATGGAGTGTTTCTCAGTAACTCTTCAGAAAACGTTTTTAAAAAGAAAACATTTAAATGCAGTTTTATGGGAAAATGTTACCTTTCTTAGTATGTTGCATGTAGTAGAATATTATACTATGTAGAAGCATCTCAGTTAATGAAAAGGGGAATTTTAAAAGGTCACTTTGTTTTCCATTGCTGGATAAGGAGAGAGAAGGAAAATTAAACTACAGATGGTCCCCAACTTATGATGGTTCTACTTAACCGTTTTTCAACTTTATGATGCAAAAGTAATATGCATGTAGAAACTGTACTTAGTACCCATACATCCATTCTCTTTTTCACTTTCAATACAGTATTAATAAATTACATGAAATAGTCAACACTTTATTATAAAATGGGTTTATCTGAGATGATATTGCCTAACTGTAGACTAGTATAAGCATTCTGAGCATGTCTGAGGTAGGTTAGGTTAATCTGTGATGTTTGGTAGGTTAGGTGTATTAAATGCATTTTTAATTTATGGCATTTTAAATTTATGATAGGTTTATTGGGTTTGTAGTTATTGCTGGCTGCTGACTCTTTGGGGTAGCAATTGGGGTCCTGAAATCCCAGTTGCTTAAAACTAGAAGATTACAGTGAGGGAGAATATTTAAAGCATTGAGAGAAAAGAAAACCTACCAACCTGGAATTCTGTACCCTGCACAACTATCCTTCTAAAGTAAAGGAAAAACAGAGACTTTCTCAGACCAAAAATAAATAAAATTGAAGGAATTTGTTGCTAGTAGATGTGACTTGCAAGAAACGTAAAAAGTTTTATTTTTTTTTGGTCTTTTTTTTTTTTTTGAGACAGAGTTTCACTCATGTTACCCAGGCTGGAGTGCAATGGCACGATCTCGGCTCACCGCAACCTCCGCCTCCTGGGTTCAGGCAATTCACCTGCCTCAGCCTCCTGAGTAGCTGGGATTACAGGCACGTACCACCATGCCCAGCTAATGTTTTGTATTTTTAGTAGAGACGGGGTTTCACCATGTTGACCAGGATGGTCTCGATCTCTTGACCTCATGATCCACCCGCCTCGGCCTCCCAAAGTGCTGGGATTACAGGCTTAAGCCACTGCGCCTGGCGTAAAAAGTTTTTCAGAGAGAGAGAAAATGATGAGTCAGAAACTCTGATCTACATGAAAGAATATTGAAAAAGAATAAGTGAAGGTAAAAGAAAAACATATTTTTCTTATTCCTGATAGGCCTAACAGATAAAATTTGTTTACAATAATAATAGCAACAATTTATTTTATTATGTATGCTTTTATATACCAATACATATATGTATACAAATGAACATATATATGTGTTTATGTATTCTTTGTTGTAAGTGAAATAAATGACAGCAACAGTACAAGGGCAGAGAGGGAAGAATCAGGAATATTTTGTTATTATAAGGTACTTGCAATACCTGTGAAGTCCTATAGTGTTATTTGAAAGGGGTCTTGGATTCACTGGAAATGTATACTGTAAACTCTAGGGCAACCACTAAAGTTTTTTTTACAAAGAAGCATAATTGGCCGGGCATGGTGGCTCACGCCTGTAATTCTAGCACTTTGAGAGGCCGAGGCAGGTGGATCACCTGAGGTCGGGAGTTCAAGACCAGCCTGATCAACATGGAGAAACCCCATCTCTACTAAAAATACAAAAATTAGCCAGGCATGGTGGCGCATACCTGTAATCTCTGTTACTCTGGAGGCTGAGGCAGGAGAATTGCTTGAAGCCAGGAGGCGGAGGTTGTGGTGAGCCAAGATTGTGCCGTTGCACTCCAGCCTGGGCAACAAGAGTGAAACTCTGCCTCAAAGAAGAAAAAAAAAAAGCAGCATAATTGATAAGCTATGAAAGGAGAGAAAATGGAATCATGTAAAATGCTCAGTTAACCACAATGGGCAGAACAACTATGGAAGACAAAAAGAGAAGCAAAGAACAAGGGCAACAAACAAAACAGTAACAAATATGATAGCAGTTAATCCAGCTATGTCAATAATCACTTTAAATGTCAATGGTTTTGTCAGTTACATCAGTTAAAAGGCAGAGATTGTGAGAGTTTATAAAAAATAAGACCCAAATATATGTTGTCTGCAGGAAACCCACTTTAAGTATAAAGACACATAGATTAAAAGTAAAGAGATGAGGAAAGATCCATCATACTAACACTGATTAAAGAAAGTGGGAGTAGCTATACTTCTATACAGGGCAGACTGCAGAGCAAGGAAAGTTGTCAGGGATAAAGAGCATTACATTATGACAACAGATCAATACTCCAATAAGACAACAATCTTTAATGTATATACATGTAATAGAGCATCAAAATATGTGAGGCAAAGACTGATAGAACTGCACGGAGAAAGAGATGAATCCACTATTATATTTGGAGAGCTCAGTGCTCCTTTATCAAAAAGACAGATTTGGCATGCAGAAAATTATTAAGAACATAGTTCAACTCAACAGCAGTCATTTGGATTTAATTAACATGTATAAACTACTTTGTTCAACAACAGGTGTACAAACGTGTTCTTGTGGTGCTTCCTGAAGCAGTTGTACTTGCGGATGTAGTGGAAGTAGTCTCAGTGGATGACAGTGGTCCTCTGCATCTTCATCTTGGTCACCAGCCAAGGCTGGTGGATCCCTTGAGGTCAGGAGTTTGAGACCAGCCTGGCCAACATGGTGAAACCACATCTCTGTAAAAATACAAAAGTTAGCCAGGCATGGTGGTGTGCACCTATAGTCCCAGCTACTCAGCAGTCTGAGGCAGGAGAATCTCTTGAACTTGGGAGGTGGAGGTTGCATTGAGCTGATATCGCGCCACTGCACTCCAGCCTGGTGACAAGCAAGACTTCATCTCAAAAACAAACAAAAATGAAGAATAAAAGAATACTATTAATAATTCTGTGCCTGTTACTTGATAACCTAAGTGAAATAGACTAATTCCATGAAAAGACACAATCTGCTAAAACTCACACAATAAGAAATAGACAATCTGAATGGGCCTATATCCATTAGAGAAATGGAATCAATAATAACTTTCCAAACAGAAAGCACTAAGCCCAGATGGATTCACTGATGAATTCTGAACAATTAAGAAAAAATTATACCAATTTTCTACAGTCTCTCCCAGTAGATAGAAGCAGAAAGAATACTTTCGAAGTCAACCTATGAGGCCTACATTACCCTAATACCAAAACTAAGGATAATATAAGAAAATAAAAATATATTCCAGTATCTCTCATGAACATAGACGCAAATATCCTCAACAAAATATTAGCAAATTGAATGCAATAATGTATGAAAATGACCGGGACCATGACCAAGTGGGATTTGTCTGAGATATGCAAGTCTTGTTAAGTATTCAAATCAGGCTAGGAACAGTGGCTCATGCTTGTAATCCCAACACTTTGGGAGGGCTGAGGTGGGAGAATTGCTTGACCCCAGGAATTCAAGACCAACTTCAGCAACAGAGCAAGACCTTGTCTCTACAAATAATAAAATTGGCCAGGTGTGGTAATGTATACCTGTGGTCTCAGCTACTTAGGAGGCTGAAGTGGGAGAATTGCATGAGCCTGGGCAGTTAAGGGTGCAGGTAGTCATGATTGCACCACTGCACTCCAGTCTGAGAAACAAAGTGAGACCCTGTCTGTAAAAAAGACCAAAAAACTAGTGTAATCTGGCTGGGCACAGTGACTCATTCCTATAGTTCTAGTACTTTGGGAGGCCAAGGCCAGTGGATTACTTAAGCCCAGGAATTCAAGACCAGCCTGGGCAAAATAGTGAAACCCTGTCTCCATAAAAATGACCCGGGCATGGTGGCACACTCCTATAGTACCAGCTACTTAGGAGGCTGAGACAGAAAAATCACTTAAGCCTGGGACGTAAGGGCTGCAGTGAGCCAAGATCGCGCCACTGCACTCCAGCCTGGTTGACAGAGCGAGACCCTGTCTGAGAAAAAAATTTAATCCATCACATCAACAAGCTAAAGAGGAAAAAAAAGGCACATGATTATGTCAATAGATGCAGAGAAAGTATTTGACAATATACATCTCTGATTCATGACTAAAATTCTTGGCAAATAGGAGTAAAATGGAACTTCCTCAACTTGATTAAAAAAATACTTACAAAAAACTACAGCCAACATTATACTTAACGGTGAAATACTCAGAGCTTTCCCACTAAGATCAGGAACATGGTGAGGATGTTCCGTCTCACTATTACTTCAAAAAATTGTTTTCCCACCCAAATCTTATATTGAATCATTAATTTTTTTCTTTTTTTTTTTTTTTTTTTAGACGGAATCTTGCTCTGTTGCCAGGCTGGAGTGCAGTGGTGCAATCTCGGCTCACTGCAACCTCCTCCTCCTGGGTTCAAGCGATTCTTCCGCCTCATCCTCCCAAGTAGCTGGGACCACAGGCGCTTGCCATCACACCCGGCTAATTTTTGTATTTTTAGTAGAGACGGGGTTTCACCATGTTGGCCAGGATGGTCTTGACCTCTTGACCTTGTGATCCGTCCGCCTCGGCCTCCCAAAGTGCTGGGATTACAGGCGTGAGCCACCGCGCCCAGCCTCAATTTTTTTTTTAACATCATACTGGAAGTCCTATATAGTGCAGTAAGACAATAAAATGAAATAAAAATTGTAAAGATTGGGAAGGAAGAAATAAAAATGTATTTGTTCACAAATGGCAATCATTTATGTAAAAAATCTGAAAGAACAAGAAACTCCTGGAACAAGTGATTAAGCAAAGTTGCAGGATACGAGGTTAATATATAAAAATGAATAACTTTTCTATATACCAGTAGTGAACAAGTAGAGTTTGAAATTAAAAAGACATTACAGGGCCAGGCACGGTGGCTCACACCTATAATCCCAGCACTTTCAGAGGCCGAGATGGGTGGATCAGGAGGTCAAGAGATGGAGACCTTCCTGGCCAACATGGTGAAAACCGTGTTTCTACTAAAATACAAAAATTAGCTGGGTGTGGTGGTGCGTGCCTCTAATTCCGGTTACTTGGGAGGCTGAGGCAGGAGAATTGCTTGAACCTGGGAGGTGGAGGTTGCAGTGAGCTGAGATCATGCCACTGCATTCCAGCCTGGCACCTGCCGACAAAACAAGACTCCGTTTCACACACACACACAAAATTACAGTATGAACAATTTTTTTTTTTTTTTTTTGAGATGGAGTTTCGCTCTTGTTACCCAGGCTGGAGTGCAATGGCGCGATCTCGGCTCACCGCAACCTCCGCCTCCTGGGTTCAGGCAATTCTCCTGCCTCAGCCTCCTGAGTAGCTGGGATTACAGGCACGCGCCACCATGCCCAGCTAATTTTTTGTAGTTTTAGTAGAGACGGGGTTTCACCGTGTTGACCAGGATGGTCTCGATCTCTTGACCTCGTGATCCACCTGTCTCGGCCTCCCCAAAGTGCTGGGATTACAGGCGTGAGCCACTGCACCTGGCCATGAACAAGTTTTTAATGAGGCAGACTATAAAACTTGATCAAATATATCAATTAAATAGATATTCCATGTTCACAGCCAGAACAATAATGTCAAGATATAATTTCTTCCTAATTTATCTATACAGTCAATGCAATCCCAATCCAAATCCCAACAAATTATTTTATGGATATTGAAAAACTCATTCTAAAGTTTATATGGAGAGGTAAAAGACCAAGAATAACCAACTCAATATTATAGGAGAAATAAGTCAGAGGACCGATACTATCTGCCTTCAAGACTTAGTATGAAGCTACATTAATCAGGACAGTGATATTGGTGAAACAACAAGTAGATCAATGGAACAGAATTGAGAGCCCAGAAATAGATTCACATAAATAGAGCCAGCTGATCTTTGACAATGGAAAAAAGATAAGTCTTTTCAGCGGATGATACTGGAACACTATCTGCATGCAAAAAAAGAATCTAAACACAGACTTTACACTTTTTTTTTTAACCCATTTTCTGGGAAGACTTTACACCTTTCACAGAAGTTAACTCAAAAATGGATTACAGACCTAAATGTAAAATGCAAAACTACGAAACTCCTAGAAAGTAACGTAAGAGAAAATTTGATGACCTCAGATATGGTGGTGGTGACTTCTGGGCATGATCCATGAAAGAAATAATTGATAAACTGTACTTCATTAAAATTAAAAGCTTCTGGTCTAAGAAAGACTATATCAAGAGAATGAGAAGACAAACCACAGACTAGTAGAAAATATTTCCAGGCCGGGCGCGGTGGCTCAAGCCTGTAATCCCAGCACTTTGGGAGGCCGAGGCGGGTGGATCACGAGGTCAAGAGATCAAGACCATCCTGGTCAACATGGTGAAACCCCGTCTCTACTAAAAATACAAAAATTAGCTGGGCGTGGTGGTGCGTGCCTGTAATCCCAGCTACTCGGGAGGCTGAGGCAGGAGAATTGCCTGAACCCAAGAGGCGGAGGTTGCGGTGAGCCGAGATCGCGCCATTGCACTCCAGCCTGGGTAGCAAAAGTGAAACTCCGTCTCAAAAAAAAAAAAAAAAAAAAGAAAATATTTCCAAAGGACACATTATAAAGGATTATTATCAGCTGGAATGGTGGCTCATATCTATAATCCCAGACCTTTGGGATGCCAAGATGAGAGGGTCACTGTGCCGAAGAGTTTGAGACCAGCCTGGGCAAGATGGCAAGACCCTATCTCTGCAAAAATGTGTTTTAAAAATTAGGGCACAGTGCTACATGCCTGTAGTCTTAGCTACTTGGGAAGCTGAGGCAGGAGAATCCCTTGAGACCAGGAAGTTGAGGTGGCAGTGAGTCATAGCACCCCAGCCTGGGCCACAAAGCAAGACACTTTCTCAACAACAACAACAAAATTAAACAAAACAAACACCACCACTGTTATCTAAAATATACAAACAACTGTTAAAACTCATCAGTGAAAAACATGGCTGGGCATGGTGGTTCATTCCTGTAATCCCAGCACTTTGGGAGGCCAAGGTTGGTGGATCATTTGAGTTCAAGAGTTCAAGACCAGCCTGGCCGACATGGTGAAACCCTGTCTATACTAAACATACAAAAATTAGCTGGGTGGTAGTGGCGCGTACCTGTAATCCTAGCCACTTGGGAGGCTGAGGCAGGAGGATCACTTGAGCCTGGGAGGCAGAGGTTGCAGTGACGTTAGATCATGCCAGTGCACTCCAGCCTGGGTGACAAAGTGAGACTCTGTCTCAAAAGTTAAAAAATTAAAAATAACACAATTTAAAAATGGACAAAAGATCTGAAGAGACATCTGGGTAAAGAAAATATATAAGTGGCTAAGAAGCATAGGAAAAGATGCTCTGCATATTTCATACGGGAAATGCAAATTAAAATGACAGTGAGATACCACTGCACACCAAATAGATGGCTAAAATTCAGAATACTGACATCACCAAATGCTAGCAAGGAAGTGGAACGATAGAAACTCTTATTCATTACTGGTGGAAATGCAAAATGCTACAGCCACTTTGGAAGACAGTTGGTAGTTTCTTACAAAATGAAATGTGCTTTACCGTACAACCAGTAATCACACTCCTTGATATTTACCCAGATAAATTACTTATATCTATACAAAAACCTGCACACAGATGTTTATAGCAGCTTTATTCATAATTGCCAAAACTTGGAAGCCACCAAGATGTCTTTGAAGGGAGAAACTAGTACATGCAGACAACTGAATATTATTCAGTACTAAAAAAAAAAAAAAGAGTTATGAAACTATGAAGAGACATGGAGGAAACTGAAATGTATATTACTGAGTGAAAGTAGTCAATCTGGAAAGGCCACGTACTATATGGTTTCAACTATATGACTTTCTGGAAAAGGCAAAACCAAAGATAAAGGTTCATGGGTTAGGGAGGAGGGAGTGATGAATAGGTGGAACACAGAGGATTTTGAGGGCAGTGAAACTATTCTGTATGATACTACAATGATAGACAAGTCAGTATACATTTGTCCAAACCAAGAGAACGCACAGCACTGAGAGTGGACACTAATGTAAACTTTGGCCTCTGGGTGACAAAGATGTGACAGCGCAGGCGCGTGGGTGGTAACAATGTAACACCAGTGGGGGATGTGGATAATGGGGGAAGCTGTATTTGTGTGGACACAGAGGTGTATGGGAACTCTGTACTTTCCTTTCAGTTTTGCTGTGAACCTAAAATTAGTCTTAAAATTTTTATTAATAAAAAAATGGCAGGTACAAAGCAGTAGAACTATATATTCAAAGAATATACGTGACATTCTGTATCTAAAACTATCCTTCAAAATTGAAGGTAGGGCCGGGCGCAGTGGCTCAAGCCTGTAATCCCAGCACTTTGGGAGGCCGAGGTGGGTGGATCACGAGGTCAAGAGATCGAGACCATCCTGGTCAACATGGTGAAACCCCGTCTCTACTAAAACTACAAAAAATTAGCTGGGCATGGTGGCACGTGCCTGTAATCCTGGCTACTCAGGAGGCTGAGGCAGGAGAATTGCCTGAACCCAGGAGGCGGAGGTTGCGGTGAGCCGAGATCGCGCCATTGCACTCCAGCCTGGGTAACAAGAGCGAAACTCCGTCCCCAAAAAAAAAAAAAAAAAAAAAATGAAATTGAAGGTAAAATAAAGACATTCCTATATAAACAAAGACTGAGATAATTGGTGGATTGCAGACTTGTCCTTCAAGAAATGCTGTATTAAAGGAAGTCCTTTAGGCTCAAAGGAAATGACTCAAGACATTATCTTGAAGTCCCAGGAAGAAGGCCCTGTGAGAGAAATAAGAGGAAAACAAAATGTATCTATGAAGAAAAGTGAGAAATCTGATGGTGGGGGAAATAGATTGACAACTTACTGTATGCCTGTCCTAAAGAGACACAGCCGTGTCCTCAGGAAATATTTGCTAGGACGCTTGGTAAAGAAAATGACAGGGCACCTGCTAGGCTATTTTTAAGTGAAATCATAGATGTTGGGAGTGGCACAGCCTTCTCAACTCATGACGCTTGCCTTCCCAGTCAGTCTTTCCAGCATGTGCCCTTCCTCCTGTGTGTTTATTGGCATTAAAAGTCAGTGTACTAAAAGCTTTCAGGAGAGCTGTTATAGAAACTTGCTTCAGAGTAAAGGGCATTTCCTAGTTAAATTTCACAAAAATGTTTTTCAGTTCTAAAAATAACTTGGAATTCAGGGTGAGCCATCATCCTAGATAAATTTCAGTAAGGCAGATTTGTCTGAGAGAAAAAGCAAACAGAGACATGATGATCTAACTCTGAGGAAACCAAGACAGGAATTTGTTGGAATTCAAAATATTCCAGTTTTAACCATGAGACTACATGAAATTAAGCAACATTTAATATTTAACCCCCAGTGAATGACATATTTTGCTCCAGGATGTGATTTGTTTGCTGTAATTTGTTTTAGTGGTATTTTGCCGAGATGAAGCTGCAGGAATGTTTGGTTTTCTTACGGCAACTGGTGAGTAGTTAAAATGGACTGAGAACTTTTGTTCTTCAGGATTCTGCTTAATACTGAGCGTAGGCTAACAAAATAACACATCTGGGCTCTGTTTATTCTGTAATCTGAGGGGATTGGATTAGATTATGTCCATGATACAATTTTTTTTTTTTTTTTTTTTTTGAGACAGAGTTTCGCTCTTGTTACCCAGGCTGGAGTGCAATGGCGCGATCTCGGCTCACCGCAACCTCCGTCTCCTGGGTTCAGGCAATTCTCCTGCCTCGGCCTCCCGAGTGGCTGGGATTACAGGCATGCGCCACCATGCCCAGCTGATTTTTTGTATTTTTAGTAGAGACGGAGTTTCACCATGTTGACCAGGATGGTCTCGATCTCTTGACCTCGTGATCCATCCGCCTCGGCCTCCCAAAGTGCTGGGATTACAGGCGTGAGCCACCGTGCCCGGCTATACAATCTTATTCAACAAACGTTTATGAAGTTCTCACCACATAGATGGTGTGAGAGTCAGAATGAAAGGCCAGACCCTGAGAGAACTGCTGTCTAGGGAGGCACGTGGCAGTGAAGGGAAATCATTGTGATGCTTTGTGAGATGCCATGGAGGCCACACTGAAAAGAAGTGACTAACGCTGTCCAGGTATGGAGGTCAGGGTTGCTGGGTGGCTTGAAAGATTTCAGGGAGGAGATGGTGCCCAAGCAGGACTGGAAGATTGAATAGGAGTTACCAAGGAGGACAGCAGGCAAGAACGAACTTCTAGAGACCCGCTTTTTCTTTTACCTTCTACTTATCAAAAAGTATTTAGCATTGAGAGTGTTTTCTATAATGAAGGCTCTTAAAATTATCATTGAATATGTCTTGAGAATCCTTGGTACCATTTAAAATACAGGTATAGGCTGGATGCAGTGGCTCATGCTTGTAATATCAGCACTTTGGGAGGCTGAGGCAGATGGATCACCTGAGGTCAGGACTTTGAGACCAGCCTGGCCAACATGGAGAAACCCCGTCTCTACTAAAACCACAAAACTAGCCAGGTGTGGCAGTGGGTGCCTGTAACCCCCACATACTCAAAAGGCTGAGGCAGGAAAATTGCTTGAACCCAGGAGGCGGAGGTCTCAATGAACTGAGATCGTGCCACTGCAGTCCAGCCTGGGTGACAGGGTGAGACTCTGTCTCAAACACACACACACACACACACACACACACACACACACACACAGAGGTATAATCTAAATAATCGAGTTAAATTAGGAAGAAATGGCTTTGGTACGTTGTCTGGACGCTAGGGGACATTTACTTCTCGAGTTTTTGTCAGTTCTGTGTATTTTACTTCTTGAGTCTTTGTGCTGACCACTCTAGTGAATTGAATTCACTTTAAAAGGCATATCAGAAAGTAAAACTGCTTTTGTTGCATTTCTATTCCTGCTACAAATCTCCCAGAGTCTGCTTGCAGTGAAGTGTTAATAGTGAGGTCTCTTTCTGCCCTCACTTCATTGCCGCCACGAAGAAAATCCCGTGAAATGTTACGAGGGATTTTAGTTGATGGAAAAGCAATACAAACGACCAGATTAGCTAGGTGCTTAAAATAGCATCAGGTGGCCTCCTGTAGCCCTTGCCACATGGTAATTAAATGTTTGTGACCGATCATTCTCCTCCCTGCGTTAGTCCACGCACACGGTGGCATCGGGTTGGGTCTTGTTGATTCATTGATAGGGTCCAAGCTCCACATTCCTTAGTGGGTATTCAAATAATTGTTGGCCGACTAAAAGAAGGAATGAAATATAAAGGGCCCAATGTTTCAAATGAAGGGAGCATAACTGAAAAAGCACTGAATCCAAATTATATCCATCAACTATGGATGGTTCCTTCACATATTCAGGCAGATGCCCTGACCATTCGTTACTCGCTCTTCGCCTGCCTTTCTTTTCCCTCAGCAGCTCTCAGCACGTTACATTCGTGCATGCACATTTTATGTATCTTGTTTATTGTTTGTTGCTTTCATTACTGCATTATCTCCATGAGGATAATAATTTATTCCCAGTTTTGTTTACTGCACTCCAGAGCCTGTAACAGTTAGCACACAGTAGGTGTTTAGTGGTTATTTGTTGAATGAATCCATGCTACAGCAGATACATAGTGGGTAATTGTGCTCAATCTTTTTATTTAAATTAAAAAATTTTTATTTATTTGTTTTGAGACAGGATCTCACTCTGTCACACAGGCCAGAGTGCAGTGGCGTGATCACGGCTCACTGCAGCCTCGACTTCTGGGGCTCAAGCGATATTCCCACCTCAGTTTCCTGAGTAGCTAGGACCACAGACATACGTCATCACACCCTGCTAATTTTTACATTGTTGGTAGAGATGGTTTTACCACGTTGCTTGTTGATTGACTGATAGATATGGCAGGTCTCAAGCTCCTGAGCTCAAGCGATCCTCTCGCCTCGGCCCCCAAAAGGGCTGAGATTACAGGCATGAACCACTGCACCTGGCTGTGCTCAATCTTGAGTGCAGATATTGTCATTTATTGTGCTTCATTCTGGTTGTTGTTTTTTTTTTTTTTGTTTTGTTTTTAAGACAGGATCTCATTCTGTTGCCTAGGCTGGAGTGCAGTGGCATCATCGTAGCTCACCATAACCTTAAACTCCTGGGCTCAAGCAGTCCTCCCACCTTGGTCTCCTGACTAGCTGGGACTTACAGGTACATGCCACCACACCCGGTTAATTTTTTCAATTTTTTTTTTTTTTTTTTGAGACGGAGTTTCGCTCTTGTTACCCAGGCTGGAGTGCAATGGCGCGATCTCGGCTCACCGCAACCTCCGCCTCCTGGGTTCAGGCAATTCTCCTGCCTCAGCCTCCTGAGTAGCTGGGATTACAGGCACGCGCCACCATGCCCAGCTAATTTTTTGTGTTTTTAGTAGAGACGGGGTTTCACCATGTTGACCAGGATGGTCTCGATCTCTTGACCTCGTGATCCACCCGCCTCGGCCTCCCAAAGTGCTGGGATTACAGGCTTGAGCCACCGCGCCCGGCCCAATTTTTTCAATTTTTTAAATGGTGTATCAGTATGTTGCCAGGCTGGTCTCAAACTCCTGGGCTCAAGCAGTTCTCCCACCTCAGCCTCCTGAGTAGCTGGGGTTACAGGTATGAGCCACTGGGCCAGCCTTGCTTTATTCTTAAGTTTCTGAAACTGATGCCTGCATATAGTTCCTCTTAGATACTCTGGTTGATGCTCTAGCATCTCCTTTTAAACTAGATTTCTGAACTCTTAGATTTCTGACCTCATACTTACATTGGCATCTTGTCTGTCTTGTTGCTCTTGTTATACGTAATTTTTAAAGACAATAATCTGATTTAGGAGTGACAAATTAGCAGTGGCCCTGGCCAGGTGCTGCTTGCTGTTCAGCCAGCACAGCAGTTTGAATTGTTCTGACTTTGAATGAAATCTTCAGGCAAGGCTTGCACTTTGGACAGCCCACTACTCTCTGTTGTTTTACATTGATTGTTTCCTTCATTATCACAATTATTTAATTTTTGTGTGTCTTTGTGTATTGTCAGTCTCCCATAGAGCCTGGCTCCATGACGTCAGACAGCTTTTCTCCTTCGTTCATTGCCCTCCACCCCAGCCCTAGCCCCGTGCCTGGTTCCAGAGGGAGCACAGGAAGTGTAATTGACCGGATGAGTGTACAACATCCAGGATCTGAGGTGATCCCTGGTGTGGGTGTGGAGGAATAAGGTTGGTCTTTCTACCAAACATACTTAAACATGGCGAGTCCTTAAAGCTGCCAGCTTGGCTGCTATTGCTTGGAATGTTTCTGAAATCCTCTCTGGGAATTGTCTTTTTTCAGTTTATGATTCAACAGCAGAGTTGTTCAAGATTTTCACATTTACAAAGTGCCTTCCCATGCATTTTCCCAATGGAGCGATCATCCCCATTCTGATGTGAGTGTGCTTAGTCTCCTGCAGTGAATGAAGCTGCCCGTGTTGCACAGCAAGTCTGCAGCACGGTGGCCTTGCCCCCTCCCCCATGCCAACCTGGTGTTTTCTCTTCTTCACCACCATGGTGAGTGCTTGTCCAGTTTCTCTCAGAGTCGGGGCGGGGGGCCTGGGCCTCTCATGTGTTTTCTAGGAAAGAGTGACATTAGTCCAGCGTCTTCCAGTATTCACTTTTTTTTTTTTTTTTTTTTGAGACAGGGTCCCACTCCGTCACCCAGGGTGGAGTGCAATGGCATGATCTCCACCTCCTGCATTCAAGCCATCCTCCCACTTCAGCCTCCCAAGTAGCTGGGACTACAGGCGTATGCCACCCTGCCTAGCTACTTTTTATTTTTGGTAGAGATAGGGTTTTACTGTGTTGCCCAGGCTGGTCTCAAACTTGTGAGCTCAAATAGTCCACCCACCCTGGCCTCCCAAAGTGCTGAGATTATAGACGTGAGTCACTGGTCACTGTGCCTGATATAAATTCACTTTAAAAAGCACGTGAAAAAACAAAATTGATGTGTCCAGGTTCCTAGGTAGCCATATTAAATGCTATAATTGTTAAGGAGGGCTTTTGGGCCGTAATGAACAGGCAGCCTTGGCACGGGCTCTGCCTCCTGTTTGTTGTCACTGCAGTCGTGTGCCGTCATGTTACAGGGCCCGGGGCTGGGCTTTGGCACCTCTCCCTGCTCCCCCCCGCCCCCCCGCCCCGCCACGGGATTGCCGGGAAGCATGTGCTCAGTGTCTTACTGAAGAGCAGAGCTCACTTCAACGTGGCTGCTCTTCCCAGGATTGAACACTCAGGAGCCTGGTCTGAAATCTCCAGTCTTATTTCAGGTTTTATTTTTATGAAAGCCAGCCTGTACTCTTTTAAACCAGGGGCCTGAAGGCTGGCTTCTGAAAATACACCCCACAGGCCACTCTGCCGTGGCTTGTTTAGGCATTCCAGGGAGGGCTTGCTGACCTGCAGGTGTCCTCTGGCCCAGGTCAAAAGACCAGAGAAGACACTGGCGCCAGGACCCGCCACTGGCAAGGTAGCTGCCATCCGAGGTAGGATATTGTTCTTTTTTTTTCAGTTGAAGACAGCCTTAACTATGGCTTCTCAGACGTTTGAGACAAACAAAAAAAGCAGTTTGACCCTGCCTTTACTTTCTGAAAACGACAGAAACTTTCAAATATATTTTAAGAAACAGGTCATAAGCATGACCCATAGTTTATGTCACCTTAAATAGAGCAGCTGATCAGAATTGGCCATTGGTTATAACATAAAATAGTAGGTATAGGTTTGTGGGAACAGGATCCTGACTGCTTTAGCAGTGCTCAGCAACTCTGTGCCGTGTGGTTTCAGTGTCTTGCCTTCCAGTTGGAACTCCTCTCTGCCCCTTAGCCCGATTTCCTTGTGTGTAACATGGCAAATTATTTCATGGTTAATCCTTCTTAAAGACCTGAAATTGTTATTTTTAGAAAAACTTTAGTAGGTTTTGAGATCCCCTCCTTTGATTCTCAGATGTGACTGTTAGTAGTTTAATTTCTTTGTGTGGTTTCTGAGTAGATTCCAACGACCTATTTTTATTAACAGTTCTTTAAAAAAAAAAAAAAAAAAAGCTTGAGAGAAAGGAATCTTAGGAACGGATTCCATCTGTGAAATGCAATGGAGAATTCTGGCCAAAGTAGAAGGAATGGAAGGGATGGCATAAAGGGTGACATTTGTGCTCAGAGTTGATTTCTTGGTGATAGTCTCATGTCTAATTTGAGGTTCCAGAAGCTCTTTAAAGGGTGGATGAGCTGCAGAAACTGATGTGAGGGAATTAGACAGCGGTGGGTTCAGCAGAAAGCAAAGGAGCAGCAGTATCCCAGAATCATGGGAAGGAGCCCCGAACTCTGGCTGCCTGGGCCCAGGGAACACTCACCCTTAGAAGGACTTTGCCACCTTTGCACTCTTAACCTGGGTCTAGAGCTCATTGATCTGGCAAGGGATGAAAACACAAGCAGACAGCATTGGTATGTGAGCCCCTGAGCTCTGTCCCTTTCTCAGGCCGGTTCGTGAGGCTCAGCATCAGTGCGAGACCTTGCTTTGGATCTCTTGCCCGAGGACTAAGGGTGTGGCTGAGTGCATACATTCCATGTGTAGGTGGTGCCCTCTGCTTCCAGATGCCGTGTGCACTGTGGTTTCTATTTGAGGGGCTCTCACCTTTTTCTGGCTTCAGTCTCTCTCCCCACGTCTCTGTCCTGCTTTCTGCCATGGCTCCCAGTGGTGCTGGATGGACTCTGTCCTTTCTTTTTATAAGTTGATCTCCAAAGGCTGAACATTGTGAGCAAGATATTTTTTCCCAGTCCCTTTTTATACAATCAGTCTTACCTTCTCAGTCCATGATCTGGCTATATATCTGAAACTAGCAGCTAACAAGGATTTTGGTATAAAATACGTGATTGATAAATTATATTAAAGCCCTTCTTGTATGTCATTTTCAAAGAAAACAGGCTTCCCTTTGACCATGCTTTATGTAGACTTATTTCCTAATCTGGAAATGTGGCTAGCTAGAACACTGTTTCTCCCACTGCGAAGCTGTCCTTCTTGCTGGCAGAAAGCCCTGGACATCACAGCAAGGTGATGGGGTTTCCCTGGCTAGTTCTCATGGCCATCCTGACTTCCAAAGACAAGCGCATTAAAAAACAAAATTGTGTGTGTCCAGGTTCCTAGGTAGCCATATTAAGTGCTGTAATTGATAAAGGAGGGCTTTTGGGCCACAGCGAACAGGCAGCCTTGGCACGGGCTCTGCCTCCTGTTTGTTGTCACTGCAGTCGTGTTACAGGGCCCGGGGCTGGGCTTGGCACCTCTCCCTGCCCAAGGAGGCCCAGCAGTGTGGCCACATGCCCTGAAGAGTAGAACAGTTAGGAGGGCTTTCAGAATTTGAAAAACTCCTAGAAGGAGTCGGGACCCATCAACATGAACAGCTTCATCTGGTCAGGAAAGTTATGCTGGAATTGAACCTGATTCTCAGATAAATGGCTTGCTCTGGGGTATCCTTTCCCACCATGGTCGTTCTGTGTTAGCAGGGGAGAGTTGGCACTGGATTTTTTTTTTTTTTTTTTTTTTTGAGACAGGGTCTCACTCTGCCACTCGGGCTGGAGTGCAGTGGCGCACTCTTGGCTCACTGGGCCTCAGCCTCCCAGGCTCAAGCAGTCCTCCCACCTCAGCCTCCCAAGCAGCTGGGACTACAGATGCGCACCACCATGCCTGGTTAGTTTTCGTATTTTTTGTAGAGACGGAATCTCACCATGTTGCCCGGGCTGATCTTGAATTCCCAGGCTCAAGCGATCCCCCTGCCTTGGCCTCCCAAAGTGCTGGAACTACAAGCGTGAGGCACTGTGTTCGGCCTTGGCAGTGGCTTTTAATTTACTTTGCATTCTGATTTGATAGCAACCCACCAGACTGAATGCAACGTGCCCTCTCCCCACAGCAAGCGGCCCAGGCCAAGGATGGATCCCATTCACCTGGTGCCATGTTTGCCTCAGGCAAAGTGGTCCCCAGGGCCAAGAGACCAAGGCTGGATGTTGTGTCAGGTGCTCAAGGAGTCTCAGAAGTATACAAGACGGTGTGTAGTTTTCTCTCTTTTCTTCATGTCGTAGATTGCTAGCTTGAGTTTTAATTAGGTTGCATGAAAGTGCAATTTGTTGGGAGCTTTAATCATCTTCCACTGGGGAGCCTTGCTGGGCTGGTTTATTTTCATCCTGCTCCTCCCGGGGTGTGAGCAGGGGGTTGAGGGACATTTTAGTACCTGTCTGCTCTTTCCTGCTTTGCTGGCCTTGATAACCACATTTTCTAACATAAAACTCGGGACATGAGAGCCTGACTGCTGACAATGTTGTAGAGCTTTTTCCTATATGTTAATTTGATTAAACTGAAGGGTTTATGAAGACATAGCAGTTAAACAACACTGGACACTTAATGAACTTCCTTTATTTGGAAAGAACCACTGTTCATAAGCCAGGGGTCCCTACAGAGAGCCTTGGGAGTCTGATTGTTGGGTGAGGTCCTGGGCCAGGAACTTTGAGTTAGTCACGGTCACAATGATGCTGGTGGCAGCTGTGCCTCTGTGCACACAGATGAATTCATCCAACCTTGTAACAAACCAGGAGGCAGGTCCTTTCACAACGTCAGCTCAGAAGAGAGGACACCGAGGCCCAAGGCAGTGAGGCCCTTTTGCCAGGCTGCCAAGTGACTGGGTCCGGGTGTCACCCCAGCCAGGCTGGCTTCAGGTTCATCCTCACGATCCCTGCACTGCCACTGTTATGCTGCGATTTGTGTTTTTCAGGCGGTCTCTGAGTTTTGGGAAGCAACAGGCTGCATACTTGGCTCTTGACCCCCATAATCTCAGCAGCGTTCTACCTTAGCCCCAGGTTGTAGGTTTGAAATGGGGTGGACTTCACAGGCTCTGGCTTCCAGCAGCCCATGGAGGAGTGTTCAGAGGAGTTTTCACCCAACACGCCTAGTGGAGCCCAGGCCCCCACTCCTTTCACACCTCAAGCTCATTGTGAGCAGTGGCGGGTCCCTGGGCTATTCTGGACAAGGCGGGTAATCCTACCCTGAGACCTGCCTGGTACAAAGACCTGGGATTGCAGTGAGAAAAAAGCTTTTAGCAAATAGCCATCCAGCTGGGTTGAACTCTACCCAAGCCTGCACTCCTCAACCAGCTTATTACATGCAAGTTCTAAGCTATACTTACTTACCTGGAGCCTGCTCTCGCTTTCTGTCAATTGTTATAATTCTCTGGTAAAGTTATATCAACAAACTGGCAACCATTCCTGCCTCCTACTGTTTATCCCTCCTTCCCCTGGGAAACCCTCCCACATTCCCTGTTTTCAGGATCTTGGTCCTGTGCAGAACTCCAGGCAACGCCCACAGAACCCAGAGTGGCACAGGCCTTGGTGCCTGCTCTCCACCTTTCCCGAGCACTTCCCAGGTTCCAGACACAGGGTCCTTAGGACCCAGCATAGCCTGCAGGCAAGAATACCTGGCCAGAGCTTCCTCTTGGGGCAGGGATGGTACCAGTGGTGTCGGGGCGAAGAGCTTGGTGCTTTAGATACCGCTTTAATCCCCAGTTCATCCAGCGGAGGCTTGGCCTAGTGTAAAGCAAGAGGGAGCTGTAGCCACACAGCAGATAGTAGCTGAGGAGCTTTCAGAAGTGGATTAAGTGGCAGTTTGTGGGAAACTGATTTTTACAGTCTAAGAATGTGGCTATTTTTTATGGTCAAGAATTCTGGTGTGGCTAGGGGTGGTGACTCATGCCTATAATCCCAGCATTTTGGGAGGCTGAGGTGGGCAGATCACCTGAGGTCAGGAGTTTGAGACCAGCCTGACCAACATGGTGAAACCCCGTCTCTACTAAAATTACAAAAATTAGCCAGGCTTGGTGGTGTGTGACTGTAGTCCCAGCTACTCAGGAGGCTAAGACAGGAGAATTGCGTGAACCCGGGAGGCGGAAGTTGCAGTGAGCCAAGATCCCGCCTCTGCACTTCAGCCTAGGTGACAGAGTGAGACTCTGTCTCAATTAAAAAAAAAAAAAAAAAAAAAAAAAAGAATTCAAGTGTATCTGGAAAAGCAGGTGAAAACGTAAATGCTAAACTAGTTGAGTTGACAGTTCCAGTTGCGGTAGAATCCTCTTGCAGGGGGCAGTTTAGCATAGATCAGGACAGCCACCTGAACGTGAACTTCAGGATCAAAGCGACTTGGTGCATAGACAGATGCATGTTGGGAGTCCGCAGTATTCCTGACTTCACTCTGGCATCCAGAGTTGATGCCCTGGATGGGATATTAAAGTAGGTGGGTGAGGTGTTACATCATTGCTCCAAGCTGATGAATAATTTAAAGCTACAGGCTGGTTTGCCAGAACTCTCTTCGTGGTTTCTAGCCTCTTCTTTCCTGAGACGGATTCTGTGCTCATAAACCACAGCCCTGGAGTTGGACCGTGAGCCTTCTGTCTCATAGACTCTGGCTTGTTCCTCAAGTGGACTCCAGGGCATTGCTTTCCAGTGACAGCACATGGTGCTTACCATGGTCCTCACCAGCTGAGGTCACCAGGAGATGAGGTCTCCCTCTCATCTCCTGCTTTGGGTAT
Organism: Sapajus apella; assembly: GCF_009761245.1. Classification (NCBI taxonomy): domain Eukaryota; kingdom Metazoa; phylum Chordata; class Mammalia; order Primates; family Cebidae; genus Sapajus; species Sapajus apella. Next base: position 145,465 of record NW_022437076.1, read on the forward strand.
AGGCGGACAGGTGAATGTGGAGGAATGGGGGAGGCTCAGGAGAAGTCAGGGCAGGTGGGGGAAAAACACATATTTCCCGAGAATCAGCTGCACACTGTTACACACACACTCATACAGCCTCCGGGTTTCACCTGGCCGACCATGGCTCAATGGGGAATGCTGGGTGGGAACACGCCACAGGCACAGCGGGGCAGCACACTCCCTGGCTGGAGCCCATGCTGGTGCTTGGCACAGGGCCCTGCAATGAATCCCTTTGGGCGTCTGTGAGGCCTGCGGTCAGAAGTCCATCTGTGGCCCTCACAGTAACAGTGGAGGGGCTGCCCCACCCAGAAACATCCGTCCTCTCAGGGTCTACTCTGAAGAGGGTAGGACTGGTACAATTTCTTTTTCCTTTCCTTTTTTTTTTTTTTTTTTTGAGACGGAGTTTCACTCATGTTACCCAGGCTGGAGTGCAATGGCGCGATCTCGGCTCACCGCAACCTCCGCCTCCTGGGTTCGGGCAATTCTCCTGCCTCAGCCTCCTGAGTAGCTGGGATTACAGGCACGTGCCACCATGCCCAGCTAATGTTTTGTATTTTTAGTAGAGACGGGGTTTCACCATGTTGACCAGGATGGTCTCGATCTCTTGACCTCGTGATCCACCTGCCTCGGCCTCCCAAAGTGCTGGGATTACAGGCTTGAGCCACCGCGCCCGGCCTCTTTTTCCTTTCCTTTAAAAAACCCTTTCTAGTTTCACAAATATTCAGGGATTGAAAACAGGCGTTATTTGAGGTAAGGCCAACGCAGGCTTCCAAAGGAGAGAAGGTGAGTACTGACACGTGACCTTTTCCTGTTAACACTGCGGGTGACCGCGTCCTAGGCTGAATGGCAATCTCCGCTTGTTCCCTGAGGGGCAGCACGAGGCCTGTGGCTTTTCTGTCTGCTCTTGTCAGTACTGAGTGAGAGGAGGAAGTTCCGCAATGCTGAACAGTCGGCCAAGGGTGTAGGGCCTGGGACAATACTTGCCGGGGCTTAGAGCTGGAGTCCATAAAGATCTGGGATTCCTATCAGATGAGAGGAAGAGCCTAGGCAAGTCCCCTGAGCTCTGCTACTTTGTCACTGGTGTGTTTGCTTTTGGTTCTTCCAGGAAGAGTCTGCTGAAGGTGAGGGCCATGGACTTCATCACCTCCACAGCCATCCTGCCCCTGCTGTTCGGCTGCCTGGGCGTCTTCGGCCTCTTCCGGCTGCTGCAGTGGGTGCGCGGGAAGGCCTACGTGCGGAACGCTGTGGTGGTGATCACAGGCGCCACCTCAGGGCTGGGCAGAGGTAGGTCCTGGAGGCAGTGCTGCCAGGGGGTGGGGAGAAGTCAGCCAGGGATCAGGAGCTTCCCAGCCACACAGGGATCACCACCACAAAGGCCCGAAGCGGCAGCAGGAAGTGCAGATAAGGGAAGGGGGCTGGATGGCACTGTCCTTGGTCCAAGTGGGAAAAGCAGGTGCCAAAGCACATTAAGAAATGACTCAGCATCAGGGTGGGAGGCAAGAGTGAGCGAAGCAGCCTGGCCCTGGGGGGTGGGATGGGATGCATACCCCTCGCAGGGCAGCTCTGCTCAGCCCCAGTTGCTTGCCGAGGTAGGAATTTTATGTGAAATCTCCCAATTTCCAAATAGGGACAGCTAATTAAAAACATGTTTTTACCTCTATGAGGACCAAATAAAACATGTCTTTTCTTGGATTCAGCGGGGACCTCCAGTTCGTAGCTTTGATGCACGCTGTGAGCCTTGCCATCCCAGTGCCAGGCCCCTGACTGTACCCTCAGTATGGTCTCAGCAAGGCCCGAGACAGGATAAATGGCACCTCAGCCATTCCAGGGTCTCCACTGTAGGTCCATTGCAACCCAGTGAATACCGTGAGCTTCTAAGTCTCAGGAATGATATTCCAGGACACTGGCTTGGAGTGTCAAAACCTGGGCTTCCCCTTCTCCCATTTCTGGAAGGCTATGTGTTACAGAGCTCTGCTGTTTTCCTGCCACACACGTATATTGACTTGGCACATTGCACGTGCACACACCACACCATCTGCCATCCATACTCACGCTGAGTTCCATGGAAGAAGGCTGAGGAGTCCCCTGAATTGTGGTGACCCCACCCGCCGCTGCATCTTCTGGTTGCTGATAGCTCAGCTGGAGCTGATGAATCACCTGCTAAGTGGGAGGCTCTGGGCCAGGTGCTAGGACAAACGTGTGAAAGACAGGGTCCCTTCCTTCAAGGATGTCACCGTCAACTGTTGTAAGGAGAAAGGCAAGGACTTTTCTCTGTATATTGCCATTGCAGTAACGTATGCTCCCAAACCAGCCTGCTGGGGACAAGGCACATGTAAATGTGCTGGGTGGTGCTAAGCATTTTTACATGCATTATCTCATTGACTTCTCGTAGCTAAGATTCAGAGAAGGAATGACTAGGACTTCCAGCCAGAAGGTGCAAAACCAAGAGTCAAACCCACATCTCTCTGTCTAGAACTCACAGTCTTAAAGCTTCAGCAGGGGAGATGGCCAGGTAAAAGGAAAGGTGGGCTGGGAGACAGGACATTCCAGATGGGCCCAGAGGTGGGAGCAGCATGGTCGCACAGGGACTCATAAACAGTTGGGTCCTGCATGAACATAGAGGAGCAGATGGGCCTTTGTAGTGGAACTGACTTGCAGTCGGCCAGGGGTGGCCTCAGAAGGCTTTAAGGAGTATGGAATCATTTATGCACCACTGTGGATGTTAGGTGAGGTCTCCATGGGTGAACACCATGTCTGTCATTGGATATCCAGACCTTTGCAGGGACAGCTGTCCACAGGCCCTTTGCCATCATCAGTCCTCTGACCTTACTCAGTTACTATATATAGAGTGGTCAGCAGCCACTTCTCTTGAGCTCAAAGAGAAGCATTTTGTGAAAGTCCTTGAAGAGCATTTGAGAGATGGCAGAGATGGAGCTCTGCGTCACAGGTGCTCCCATCCGTGGATGTTTGAGAAAAATGCTGTCATCTTCATTCTGCATCTCCTCTCCCGACACCAAGATTATGAAGGGAACAGAAAATGTCACAGAGGTCACCAGGCCTGTCTATGTATCATAAGATGTCAGGCCTTTCCTGAGTTCCTGTCACCGCTTATATTCTGCCCCACTTAACTTCTTGGGAAGAAGAGTCCCTCCCTCCAGATAAAGTAGGGCAGATTCTTAACTGGCCCTGTCAAGTACAGCCACGGTTGATGTCGCCAAGGATGCGCTGCTGTTCCCTTACTACTTTGAGGGGGCAGAGCTATATGCTGTCCTCAGTGGCTCTGCCTGCTGTGCAGCCACCCAGAAGGCTTGGAGCTATGCAATGAGTCTTCAGGTTTCATATCTATCCTATCCTGTCTCCTGTTTTGTATTTAAGCTTCTTGAGCTTGTCCTTGTAGAATAGTGGGACCTCTGACTAAAGGAACAGAACGTTCTGGATGCCTGCTTCCTCCAGCTTTAGCCACATGGCTGTGCACAGCTCTCTTGATTTCCAATCAGGCGTGCCGGTGGCACTGGGCAGTCACCCACAGCCCTTCACATACGGTACCTTGGAGTTGTTCTCCTTTCTCCTTGGATCCTCCTACCTTCCAGTATCAACTTTTTCAAGAAATGAAAATGGAATCCTTCCAACCTGTTGTTTTCATTTCTGTCACTCCCTACACAAACTTTCATTTCCTCTCTTTTTAGCTTTGCTAGGAAGCAAAACTCAAGCAGAACTGAGGCAGTCATCTTCCCAAAGTTGTTCAGACTCCTGTGGGCCTCCTACCTTTGGTTCTGTATCTGCACCCTTTGGTGGCCCTCACAAATGTCCTATGCATTGGTCAGGACAAGACAAAATGGGGTGAGGAAGCAAGGAGGGCCCAAGGTTCCTAACCTTTGGGAATGATTTCTAAACTGGATGAGCAGTTTTAGCCTCAGGAATGCGGGCATCTGGCTTGGAATGTAGCCACCACCCCCCTTCTTACTGTGGGGACTTTGCTGCTCTGCTGAGAAGTGCACCAGGGCAGGTGGGGCTGGAGCACTGGGACCAGCCCTCAGTACCCAGGGTGGGTGCCCTCTCTGAGCTTCCGCCCTTTGTCGGGATGAGCCAATGAACACAGCAGCCTCATGTCCTTCAAAGAAGATGGTGTGTCTAGATTGAGATTGCTTAGCACCTCTTTCCCAAAGACTGTCAGGTCTGTGGAGAGGCACCTGGGGTGAGCCAGTGCTGTGTGGGGAGCTGAATGAGGAGCTGTGGACCACAGGGAGGCTTTACACCATGAGACAGACATCAGGGAGCCTCCCCTCAGGCCTCTCAGGACCCCTGGTGCTGAAGGACACTGGAGTTTCCTCTCCTCCCCTGTTTTGAGCCCATCTAGCTTTAAGGAAGTTTGACACTTCTTTAAGGGAAGGGCTATTCAGTACCCACTGCCTGCCCCTCTGACCTTTCCTTCCTTCCCAGCTGAGGAGCTAGATGGCAGAACTGATTTTCTGACCCCACAGCATTGGCCCCTCACCATCTGGCTCCCTGAGATGGAACTAGCCTGCAAAGGCCATTCCCGTCCATGAACTGGGAGCTAGGGCACCACCTGGTCACGTGGGCTTCTAAGATTTGGTCTGGAACCAAGTCGGTGGCTCACTTGGTGTCAGGTCAGGGGCCGAGGTATCCTGTACAGATCTGCTGGTGAGCATTTGAGGGAGACTATACCTCAGATGAGGACAGGAGTGCCTCTTTAAACCAGCATGTGGCTGGGTGCAGTGGCTCACACCTGTAATCCCAGCAATTTGGGAGGCCCAGGCAGGAGGATCACTTGAGGTCAGGAGTTCTAGACCAGCCTGGGCAACATGGCGAAACTCCGTCTCCACAAACATTAGCCAGGTGTGCTGGCATGTGCCTGTAGTCCCAGCAACTTGGAAGCCTGAGGTGGAGGATCACTTGAGCCTGGGAGGTTGAGGCTGCAGAGAGCCACGATCACAGTACTGCAGTCTAGCCTGGGTAACAGACCAAGAGACCCTGTATCCAAAAAAAAAAAAAAAAGTCAAGAACTACGTTTCAGTTTTCATCATCTGTTTTTAGAACATTATTTATTTATTTACACTTAATATTTTTATTTTTTTGAGACAGGTCTTGCTCTGTCACCCAGGCTGGAGTACAGTGGTGTGATCACGGCTCACTTGACTTCCCAGGCTCAAGGGATTCTCCTACCTCAGCCTCCTGAGTGGCTGGGACTATAGGCATGTGCCACCGCACCTGGCTAAGTTTTTCTTTTTTATAGAGACAAGATCTCCTTATTTTTCCCAGGCTGGTCTGAAACTCCTGGGCTCAAGCAATCCTTCTGCCTCAGCTTCCCAAAGTGCTGGGATTACAGGCATGAGTCACCATGCCCAGCTACAACGTTTTTACAAAGTAGTTCAGAAATACGGCCAGGCACAGTGGCTCATGCCTGTAACCTCAGCAGTTTGGGAAGCCATGGCAGGAGGATCGCTTGAGCTCAGGAATTTGACACCAGCCTGGGCGACATGGCAAAATCCCCATCTCTACAAAAACACAAAAATTAGCCAGTCATGGTGGTGAGTATCTATGGCCCCACCTACTCTGGAGGCTGAGGTGGAAGGATCACTTGAACCCAGGAGTTCGAGGCTGCAGTGAACTTGTGCCACCGCACTCCAGCCTGAGCAACAGAGCAAAACCCTGTCTCTAGAAAAAAAAATTTTGATAAATAGAAATACAAAAACGACAATTGACCCTGCGGTAGTGCTGTTTATCTAGGGAGCATTGCAGTAGGAGAGTACCTACCTTAGCTCATTCGGTCCCACAGCCACACGCCCAGGGACTGAATGAGCTAAGGTAGGTAATCTCTTACCACAGTGCTTGATAGATGAAAAGCATCCTAAATAAGAGGAAAGTCAGAAACACAGAGGTTCTAACTTACCGGAGCTCAAGTCTAGCTCAAGTCCATTCTCTTGGCTGCTGGGCTGCTGCTTTTCATAAGCTGTATGCACATTTTCAGGGCACTATTTATTTATATAGGATATGCTGCAGGGAAGGCTCAGCAAGAAGTGGCAGCATCACCCTCTGCTTCCTCTCCTCCCATCACTGTTTCCTTCCTGACTCCCCACAGGGTAGTCCTCCACCCCCGGTTCTGAGGGTTTACCCTCCTGCGTCCTGGGCTTTTTTTTGTCGGGCCCTCCTGCTTAGCCACGGGAGAATTAACCTGTGACTCTTCTGGGGCCCCCATTCAAGGCTGATCACGGCCTTCCCTGGGATTGGATCAGGGCTGGATGGGAAGAGACAAGACAAACTGTGTGGCAGGGGCGTCGTGTGGATGTGAGCTCTGGGGCCCGCCCACACGTGAGAGCGCCCCTGCAGCCAGCGCTTAGGTCCCTCCTAGGTTTCGGCCCTGCGGCTCTCCTCTCCATTCTTGAGATTCCCCACAATCCCTCTGGCAAATTCTCTTTTTGCTTTACCCCAGTGTGAGTTTAGTTTCTCTTTCTTGCCACCAAAACAATATGGAGCACGTGTCTGACTAGCTTTGGACTGTCCCTGCTGTGGTCTTAGTTGAAGTCCTCATCAGTTGTCACCTGGAGGAGTGCGGTGGGCTCCGTAGAGTCTGCTTTCCTCCAGTGTCTCCACTCCCTCCTGCCCAGTGGGACTGAGCCTTTTCAAAGGCAGGCACCCTTCATAGTCCTCCGTGTGGCAGGCACTCCCATGCACTGACTTGACCCCTCTATAGCCAGTGAGGCTGTTAGACCTTCTGTCCCAGCCCCATCTGCCTGTGGCCCCTCAGGCACTCTGCTCCCTCTGCCTCAAGGACTTCCTGGGAAACAGCCCATCAGACCTTGGAAAGGCCTCAGTCCTCTGCCCCAGCTTTTCTACAGGACCATGTATTTCCAGGAGAGCTGTGCCTGGGTAGTGCCACCACACAGCCTTGGCAGGGCACGGCACCATAATAGCTGGCCCTGACTGTCCTTGCCTGTCAGGACAAGCCCCTGCCTGAGTGACGCTGAGCTCCCTCGGCTGTGAAGATGGGTGATGCTCACAGCTGATCCAGGTGAACAGAAGTATCATGGGGTGTTCTGAGCATGGTACTTAACACATCTGTCCATCTCAGCCTGCCTTTCTCTTTGCCATGTGGATGTCTGTAGCATTGGATATGAGCCTTGCACTGGGCCCTAGCTCCCAGCTTCATGCTGGGCCACATAGCAGGGGCCAACATAGACACGTCAAGGGTGTGAAACAGCAGACGGCAACACTGGGTGAATTTGAACTGAGCGGCACTGGGGAAGAATGACTGTCAACGCTCTTTTCTCTTCCCTTAGAATGTGCAAAGGTCTTCTATGCTGCGGGTGCTAAGCTGGTGCTCTGTGGCCGGAATGGTGAGGCCCTGGAAGAGCTCATAAGAGAACTCACTGCTTCTCATGCCACCAAGGTGAGCCAGGGGTGTGCTTTCCATGGGGAAGGAGTGCAGGCCATCTTCTTTAGGCACTGAGGAGGTGGTGGCCCACTCCTGGACTGCTGAGCTGCAGGACTTCCATGTGTCACACTGTCCCAGGGAAGGCGGCAGGTCTCTACAGCAAACTGGGCCCTTTGCATGGGGAGGGAGAACTGTCCAGTGGTTTACATCCCAGTGCCCCTGCTGGCTAGCACTGTGAGTTTAGAAGTTTCTCTCTTGTTCTCCCTTTCCTTTTACCTGGCTAAGCTCTACTCATTGGGTGGGAATGGGGGTTGGTGATGACTTTAAAAGTTTTTTTTTTTTTTTGAAATGGAATCTCGCTCGCCCAGGCTGGAGTGCAATGGCACGATCTCGGCTCACTGCAACCTCCGCCTCCCGGGTTCAAGCAATTCTGCCTCAGCCTCCCAAGTAGCTGGGATTACAGGCACATGCCACCATGCCTGGCTATTTTTTCTATTTTTGTAGAGACAAGCTTTCACCATGTTGGCCAACCTGGCCTTGAACTCCTGACCTCAGGTGATCTGCCCACCTCGGCCTCCTAAAGTTCTGGGATTACAGGCGTGAGCCACCACACCAGGCCTTGTTTTTTCTTTTCTTTTCTTTTTTTTTTTTTTTTAAAAGACATTTATTCAGCGTCATGATCAGACATTTAGCAATCAACAGCATGGGTGCAAAAAAAAGAAAAAGAAAAAAAATCTACATTAAAACCCTTTGTTGGAATGCTTTACACTTTCCGCAGAACAGAAACTAAAATAACCTGTTATACAATTAGTCACAAATACAGTCCTCGAGTTTTTTGCCCATACACATGAGGATTTGTCTAAATCATGTCTTTGTAGCAGCTAGGCCCTGCCACCACTGTGCTTGGCTGAGTTCACAAATCTGTTGTAACCTGTAGCTTCCCTGTCACTTCTCTGGCTCTCCTCTCCTGCTAAGCTTTGTTTCCTAATTACAATCTTCTGCCACTGCCATAGCTACTGCTGCTACTGGAACCGCCACAGCCACCTTGGTTTCGTGGTTTGGCAAAGTATTGGCTGCCATCACCATAGGGGCCAGAGCTTCTGCCTCCAAAGTTTCCTGCCTTCATGGGTCCAAAATTTGAAGACTGATTGTTGTAACTGCCAAAATCATTGTAGCTTCCACCACCTCCAAAATTGCCTCCATCATTACCAAATCCATTATAGCCATCCCCACTGCCACCATATCCACCACCACCACGGCTGCCACCAAAGCCACTGTGACCACTGAAGTTTCCTCCACGACCAAAGTTGTCATTCCCACCGAAACCACCTCCACGACCACCACCAAAGTTTCCAGAACCACTTCGACCTCTTTGGCTGGATGAAGCACTAGCCATCTCTTGCTTTGACAGGGCTTTCCTAACTTCACAGTTGTGGCCATTCACAGTATGGTATTTCTGAATGACAGTCTTATCCACGGAGTCATGGTCATCAAAGGTTACAAAGGCAAAGCCCCTTTTCTTGCCACTGCCTCTGTCAGTCATGATTTCAATCACTTCAATTTTTCCATACTGTTCAAAATAATCTCTCAGATGATGTTCTTCAGTGTCTTCTTTAATGCTACCAACGAATATTTTTTTCACAGGTAAGTGGGCACCTGGTCTTTGAGAATCTTCTCTTGAGACAGCTCTCTTTGGTTCCACAACTCTTCCATCCACTTTGTGTGGCCTTGCGTTCATGGCTGCATCCACTTCCTCCACAGTTGCATACGTGACGAACCCAAAGCCCCTGGAGCGCTTGGTGTTTGGACCTCTCATTACCAGATACTCCATGAGCATTCCCCATTGCTCAAAATGGCTCCTCAGGCTCTCATCGGTTGTTTCAAAGCTCAACCCTCCAATGAAGAGCTTCCTCAGCTGTTCTGGCTCTTTAGGAGACTCTGACTTAGACATGATCGCAGGGAGAAGAGAGATTTTAACGATGCTTCTTCGGCGGCGTCCACGGGTAGAAAGCATTTTCTTTTCTTAAACAGCATCTTTCTCTGTCATCCAGGCTAGAGTGCAGTGGCACAGTGATAGCTCACTGCAGCCTTGAACTCCTGGGCTCAGGTGATCTCCCACGTCAGCCTCTTGAGTAGCTAGGACTATAGGCGTGTGCCACCACACCCGGCTAATTTTTTTTTTTTGAATTTTATATAGAGACAGGGTCTCACCATGTTGCCCAGATTGGTCTTAGACTTGTGGCCTCAAGTGATTCTCTCACCTCAGCCTCCTCACTGTGGTTTTGATTTGTATTTCCCTAATTAAAAATGATGTTGATAGGCCGGGCGCGGTGGCTCAAGCCTGTAATCCCAGCACTTTGGGAGGCTGAGGCGGGTGGATCACGAGGTCAAGAGATCGAGACCATCCTGGTCAACACGGTGAAACCCCGTCTCTACTAAAAAAATACAAAAAATTAGCTGGGCATGGTGGTGCGTGCCTGTAATCCCAGCTACTCAGGAGGCTGGGGCAGGAGAATTGCCTGAACCCGGGAGGCGGAGGTTGTGGTGAGCCGAGATCGCGCCATTGCACTCCAGCCTGGGTAACAAGAGCGAAACTCCGTCTCAAAAAAAAAAAAAAAAGATGTTGAGCATCTTTTCATGTGCTTATTGATCATTTATAAATCTTTGGAGAAGTATTTATTCAGGGCCGGGCACGGTGGCTCACGCCTGTAATTGCAGCACTCTGGGAGGCCGAAGCAAGTGGATCACTTCTAGAAGTTCGAGACCAGCCTGGCCAACATGACCAAACTCCACCCCTACCAAAAAATGAAAAAATTAGCTAGGTGTGTTGGTGCACGCCTGTAGTCCCAGCTACTTAGAAGGCTGAGGCAGCAGAATCGCTTGAACCCCAGATGTGGAGGCTACAGTGAGCCGAGATTGGCCCAGTCGCACTCCAGCCTGGGGGACAGAGTGAGAATCTGTCTCAAAAAACAGAAATGTCTGTTCAGGTCCTTTGCCTGCTTTTAAAATCAGGTTGTTGTTTGTTGTTGTTGAGTTTAGGAGTTCTTTATGTATTCTGGATATTAATCCCTTAAAGATATGTGATTTGCAAATATTTTCTCCCATTCAGTATCATTTCATTTTCTTTTCTTTTTTTTTTTTTTTTTTTTTGGAGAAAAGTTTTCCCTTTTTTTCCCCGGCGGGGGTGCAATGGGGGGAACCCGGCCCCCCGCAACCTCCGCCTCCTGGGTTCAGGCAATTCTCCTGCCTCAGCCTCCTGAGTAGCTGGGATTACAGGCACGCACCACCATGCCCAGCTAATTTTTTGTATTTTTAGTAGAGACGGGGTTTCACCATGTTGACCAGGATGGTTTCGATCTCTTGACCTCGTGATCCACCCGCCTCGGCCTCCCTAAGTACTGGGATTACAGGCTTGAGCCACCACGCCCGGCCCATTTCATTTTCTTAGTACTCTGGTGCACAGAAGCCTTTAATTTTGATGAATTTGTGCTTTTTTTCTTTTGTTTGCCTTTGTTTTTGGTGTCATATCCATGAGGCTGTTGCCAAGTCCAACATCGTGAAGATTTCCTCCAGTGTTTTCTTCTATAAGTTTTATAGTTTTAAATCTCACATTTTAGGTGATTGATCCACTGAGGTAATTTTTGTATATGTTATTAGCTAAGAGTCCAATGTCATCCTTTTGCATGTGGTTATCTACTTTTCCCAGCACCACTTGTTGAAGACTGTCCTTTCCTCATTGAATGGGCATCCTTACAAAGATCAATTGATGACATATTTGAAGTGTGTATTTCTAGGTTCTTTGTTCTATTCAGTTGGTCTATATGTCTGTCCTACTGGTTTTTCTCCCCCTTAGCAGTGGAGCATGAGGGCAGGAAGCGGGGCGGGGTGTGGCAGGGGCGGGGAGAAGGACCTATACTGTTTTAATTGCTGTAGATTTGTGTAAGTTTTGAGGTCCTCCAAGTGTCCTTTTTCTGGAGTGTTTTGGCTATTCAGGGCCCACCATATTCCCATATGAATTTTAGGATTAGTTTTTCTGTTTCTGCAAAAAGCTGCCCGTGGGATTTTGGCAGGAATAACATCAAATCTGTTGGTCACTTTGGGTAGTACTCTGACATTAACAGTCTTCATTCCGTTAATGCAGGGTGTCTTTCCATGAACGTCTATCTTCTTTAATTTCTGCCAGCATTGTTTATAGTCTTCAGTATACAGCCTTTCACCTCCTTAGATTTATTGCCATGTATTTGTCTTGGTCTGTTTTATGCTGCTGTAACAGCATATCAGAGACTGGGTAATTTTTATTTTTATTTTATTATTATTAATTATTATTATTATTATTATTATTTTTTTTTTTTTTTTAGACGGAGTTTCACTCATGTTACCCAGGCTGGAGTGCAATGGCGCGATCTCGGCTCACCGCAACCTCCGCCTCCTGGGTTCAGGCAATTCTCCTGCCTCAGCCTTCTGAGTAGCTGGGATTACAGGCACGCACCACCATGCCCAGCTAATGTTTTGTATTTTTAGTAGAGACGGGGTTTCACCATATTGACCAGGATGGTCTCGATCTCTTGACCTCGTGATCCACCCGCCTTGGCCTCCCAAAGTGCTGGGATTACAGGCTTGAGCCACCGCGCCCGGCTGTTATTAATTATTTTTTAGAGACATAGTCTTGTTCTGTCACCTAGGCTAGAGTGCAGTAGTGTGATCCTGGCTTGATGCAGCCTGAAAATCCCAGGCTCAAACAGTCCTCTGCCTCAGCCTCCTGAGTAGCTGGGACTACAGGCACAGGCCACTGTGCTGGGTTAATTTTTTTATTTTTTTGTAGGGACAGGGTCTTGCTATGTTTCCCAGGCTGGTCTCAAACTCCAGGCCTCAATTGATTTATCCACCTTGGCCTCCCAGAGTGCCAGCACTGAGTAATTATTAAAGAGATCTATTTATCAAAGTCTGGAGGCTGAGAAATCCAAGTTTGTGGGGCCAGCATCTGGTGAGGGTCTGGTGTCTGGCAGGGGCCTTCTTACCACGTCATAACATGTAGGAAGGCATCACATGGGTGAGAGAGAGGGAAAGGGGCTGAATTTTATCCTTTGATAAGGGAGCCACTCCCACAATGACACATTAATCTGTTCATGAAGTTCCCACCTCTCAATACTATTGCATTGGGGATTCAGTTTCTAACACATGGGTTTTGGAAGACACATTCAAACCTTAGCATATTTAATTTTTTTAACTGCTATTGTAAATGGAATTGCTTTCCTGATTTCCTTTTCAGATTATTATTGTTTGTGTATGGAAACACAGCTGATTTTTGGATGTTGTTCTTGTACCCTGCCACTTTGCTCAGTTTGTTAATTAACCCTTTTTAGCTTTTGTGGATTTGTTGGAATTTCGTATATATAGAATCATGCCATCTGCAAACAGAGATAGTTTTACTTTTTTCCTTTCCAAATTGGGTCTCTTTTTTTCTTGTGTAATTGTTCTGGTTAGCACTTCCAGTATAATGTTGAGTAGCCATTGTGAATGCAGGCATCCTTGTATTGTTCCTGATCTTAGAGGAAGGCTTTCCATCTCTTTCCACTGAGTATGTTATCTGTGGGTTTTTCATAAACATCCTTTGCTGTGTTGCGGAATTTTTGGTCTATTCCTAGTTTATTGAGTATGTTTACCTTGAAAAGGTGTTTGATTTTGTCAGATCTCTTTTCTGCATTACTTGAGATGCTCAAGTGGGTTTTTTTTCTTCATTCTATTAATGTGGTGTATTATAATGATCAATTTTCTTTTTTTTTTAATTTACTTTTTAAAGAGACAGGGTATTGCTATGTTGCCCAGGCTGGCCTCGAACTCCTGGGCTCAAGCAAGCCTCCCACTTCAGCCTCCCCAAGTGCTGGGGATTATAGGCATGAGCCACTGCACCTGGCCATGACTGATTTTCCTATGTTGAACCAACCTTGCTTGCATTCCTAGGATAAATCCCACTTGGTCATGGTGAATAATTTTTTAATATGCTGTTAAATTCAATTTACTGGTATTTTGTTGAAGATTTTTGCATCTATGTTCACGAGAGATACTACTCTATAATTTTATTGTGATATCTTTAATCTGGCTTTAGTATCAAAGTAATGCTGGACTCAGAGTGAATTAAGAAGTGTTTTCTCCTTCTCGTTTTCTAGAAGAGTACGAGAACGACTGGTGTTAATTATCCTTTAAATGTTTGGCAGAATTCACCAGTAAGCCATCCAGTCCAGGACTTTTCTTTGCTGGAAGGTTTTTGATTACTGATCCAATCTCTTTATCCGTTATAAGTCTCCTGAGATTTTATATTTCTTCTTGAGTCAGTTTAGGTAATTTGTGTTTCTCAAGAGATTTATCCATTTATTCTAGTTTTTCTAACTTGTTGGCAAATAATGTTCATAGTATTCTTTTATAATCATTTTTTATAATCTCTTATTATCTTTTTTATCATCTCTTGTCATTTCCGTAAAGTCAGCGGTCCCACCTTCATTTGTGATTTTGGTTATTTGTGTCTTCTCTGTTTTTTCCTTGTCAGTCTAGTGAATGCTTTCTCACTTTTGTTGATATTTTCTGAGAACTAGCTTTTGGTTTCATTGATTTTTGCTGCTTTTCCATATTGTTTATCTGCGCTTTAGTCTTTATTATAATATTTTCTTCCTCTGCTGGTTTTGGGTTTAGTTTGCTGTTCTTTTTCTAGTTCCTTAAAGTATAAAGTTCATTATTGTTTTGAGCCTTAGTGGTCTGTAGTTACATACATCTGTACATACCTCAGATGGCCTGTCACTCAGAAAGTGAATTTGGTGTCTGTTGTATTTGACCAGGTGCAGACACACAAGCCTTACATGGTGACCTTCGACCTCACGGACCCTGGGGCCATAGTTGCAGCAGCAGCCGAGATCCTGCAGTGCTTTGGCTGTGTGGACATACTTGTCAACAATGCTGGGATCAGCTACCGTGGTACCATCATGGACACCACAGTGGATGTGGACAAGAGGGTCATGGAGACAAACTACTTTGGCCCAGTTGCTCTAACGAAAGGTAACAGTTTTGAGAAACCAGCAGTCACAAGTGATATGTTGCCAATTCTTTTTACTTCACGTGGATCCTTTTCAGCGAAACGTTCCCTGTCTCCATCCTCTCTATTGCCCTGGAGTGGGTGTTATTGTTAACAGTTTTGGTATCTGCTTTATAGTTTCTAGTCAAGATGTTTTCCTTTGTGACGGCCTCATTGGTGCAGCCTTACCTACATGTCTTTTTTTTTTTTTTTTTTTTTGAGACGGAGTTTCACTCATGTTACCCAGGCTGGAGTGCAATGGCGCGATCTCGGCTCACCGCAACCTCCACCTCCTGGGTTCAGGCAATTCTCCTGCCTCAGCCTCCTGAGTTGCTGGGATTACAGGCACGCACCACCATGCCCAGCTAATTTTTTGTATTTTTAGTAGAGACGGGGTTTCACCATGTTGACCAGGATGGTCTCGATCTCTTGACCTCGTGATCCACCCGCCTCGGCCTCCCAAAGTGCTGGGATTACAGGCTTGAGCCACTGCGCCCGGCCTACCTACATGTCTTTTTCATGGTGCCTGCAAAGCCCTACAAGGTGAGAAATTGTTATATCCCACCACGGATTTCAATCTGGGGAGAGGCTCCAGCAGGAAAAGGGAACTGAGCTACCCATCTCTAGTGACCTCCATCCTTGTTTCCTTGCCTCTCTCCTCCCTCCTGCTGGCCTGCTGGCACTCTGTGGGGCATAGGAGGCTGGGAGTTCCCAGATAGTCCTTCACCCTAAGGGGCTTTCACCATTCTCCCTCACTCTGACTAATGACTGGAAGTAGGGTACTTGCCTAAGCCCCTGCCTCTGTCCTCAGCGCTCCTGCCGTCCATGATCAAGAGGAGGCAAGGCCACGTTGTCGCCATCAGCAGCATCCAGGGCAAGATCAGCATTCCTTTTCGATCATCATGTGAGTACTTCTCTCTTCCACAAAATGCTTTATTGTTTTCTCCTGACTATAAAAATAACACATTTACTATTCAGAATTTAGACATTGTAGAAATTAACTATCCAGCGTGCAAAGGCACTTTAGAATGTGTTCTCCAGAGCCACAGGCCTGGGTTCAAATTCCGGCTCCATTTTCTGTCTCTTCTGTGACCTTGGGCAAGTGTCTCTACTTCTCGGTGCCCCACCCTCAAGTGTAAATGGACACAGCCTCAGCCTCAGCCTCAGCCCAGAGGACTGCCGTGGGTGCGGTGCATGGAGCTGCCCCGGGCACTAAGCACTAGGCGTGAGCTAGCCACTCTTATTGTTATGATCGTCCCACAGATATAATCATGCCATCACTTTGGGACATATGCCTCCACATTTTTTTCTACATATAATTCAAATAAGCAAAAATGGGCTGGCATTATTCATAGTGCTTTGTGGTTTGTCAGTGCCACTTAACGGTGAGTCTTTCTGCATCAGCATATATGGGTTTACCTCATCCTTTCATGTGGATACAGAGTAATTCATTGAATGAGTGTGCCATAATTGATTTGGCCATTTTTCTAGACACTTGAGCATTTTTTTTCCCCCTCAGTCTTTGACCATTAGCAGTGGTGCTATATAGAACATTCTCAAATATTGTTATCTCTGGGCACTCAGGTTTCCATAAAAAGGGCTTTAAGGTAATTACACATACTGTCCTTTCTTTGCATTACCTCCTGAAAGGAAATACTACCTATACCAGCCTCATCTCCTCTCTGCCACCCAAGGGCTAGGCCCAGCCTGGTCAGCAAAGGCAGGGAAAGCTGAGCTGCTGTAGCACTTTCCAAGGGCAGCCGCAAGCATCCAGTTCCGTGACACGGTAGGGCCAGCAGTGAACTGGGAGTGTAACACAGTTTATTCTTTCTTCCAAGATCTGAATCCCAGCTCTACCTTTTGGTTCTGGTTGTATTTTCTTCAACACATTACTTAACTATTCTGATCCTGTTTCCTTACATATTAGTGAAATTTACAATCATCATACATGCTTGTACATACATTATTTCTCTGTTTGTTAATATTCTATTTCAACTTTGGAAAGGACAGCCATCTAAGGCTTTTCAAATGGTTCAGGAAAAATACATATGGAATCAGAAATGATAAAGCAAATGAGTTAAAATGTTAATAATAGGTAAATCAGGGTAAAGGACATAAGAGTTTTCTTTTGTTTTTTTTGAGACAGAGTTTCGCTCTTGTCTCCCAGGCTGGAGTTCAGTGCTGCAATCTTGGCTCATTGCAACCTCCGCCTTCCAGGTTCAAGCAATTCTCCTGCCTTAGCCTCCTGAGTAGCTGGGATTACATGCACACCACGACGCCCGGCTAACTTCTGTATTTTCAGTAGAGATGGGGTTTCACCATGTTGGCCAGGCTGGTCTCAAACTCCTGACTTCAAGTGATCCGCCCACCTCAGCCTTCCAAAGTGTTGGGATTACAGGCATGAGCAACTGTGCCCAGCTGAAGTTCCTTATACTAAGTTATCTTCAAGTTTTACTTTGATTTATAATAATACCACTGATTTTTGTTGTCCAGTCGGCCTGCTGACTGCAGTAAGGCATGCAATGGTTGGTCTCCATATTCAGCTTTGTAATGACCAGACTAAATATGGAGTGCCTCTTGGGCAAGTTGGTTAACCCAAATTAGTAGCGGCCTTCTCACCTACAAAATGGGGAGAAGAGCATTCTCTCTCTCACACTGCTAAAGTGAAAACCACGTCACATCATCCACGCAGTGTGCTTAGTACTGGGCCTCACACTGGTAGGGTGAGTGATGTGAACAGTGGCGAGGTCAGCACAGCCTGGCTGAGAACTCACAGTCTGAGAGCTCTGGGGAGACCAGCTGTGAGAGGGTAGCAGTCTATTTTGGGTACCTACAGGATAACCCACTCTTTCTTGTCCGCAAGCCTGGGCTGTACTCTTGGAATCATGGCTAATAGGAGCAGTCCTCCATCCACCCACAGCCAACTCATCCAGCCCCAGCAACTGTGCCCCAAACCAACGGAGCAGGCCCAGAAAGGCAGTGCAGCAAGCTCAGAGACACTGCTGAACTGCCTCCTGTGACTTGCTGCGACACTTCCTTGCTTTCTCCCTTCCTGTTTCCTTAGCTGACGGATGCCCCTTCTTTCCTAAGGCTAAAACATTTAGAAATCTGAATTGGAGGAAACTGATTTACTGTGGAGATGCTGGTATGTTTCCCGGAATGTCATTATAGGGTCACTGTGTTCCCATTCAGAGCACCTTTTACTGGGTTGTGAAGCCCTTACCTCCAGAGCAGACACAGCTCTGTTTCTTGCAGGTCGAGTAAGCTCTATAGCTCTTGTAGATGAAAAGCCACTGCCTGGATATTTGTCAGAATGAGATATATAAGAAGGCAGGCTTGGATTTTATACACCCATGAAGGCCTACTCATGGCGCCCCCCTCTGTCACCTGATAACTCACAGGAGGACTAGGCAGCCACAGCTACATGGCAGGTCTGCAGGGCTAGCATGGGAGCTGTCCTACCTGCCACCAAGTAAAGAAGGCTACTTGCAGGAACAGTAGAATAGGTAAGAGCTCATTTCTATATTTATATACACACACACATATGTATATACACATATACATATATATGGTTTATATAAAATGTATAAAATCACATGGATAGATGTAGGATATATAAAAAAATAAATTGGCCAGGCCCAGTGGCTTATGCCTATAATCCCAGTACTTTGGGAGGCCGAGGCAGGTGGATCATGAGGTCATGAGTTCAAGACCAGCCTGGCCAAGATGGTGAGACACTGTCTCTACTAAAAATATATATATATATTAAAAAAAAAAAAAGCCAGGTGTGGTGATGTGTACCTATAATCCCAGCTACTCAGGAGGCTGAGACAGAGAATTGCTTAAACCCAAGAGGCGGACATTGCAATGAGCCGAGATCACCTGGGTGACAGAGCAAGATTGTCTTAAAAAAAAGATCACTGGGCACGGTGGCTTACTCCTGTAATCCCAGCACTTTGGGAGGCTGAGGTGAGAGGATTGTTTGAGGCCAGGAGGTCAAGGCTGCAACCACCTATGATCCTACGATCATAGCTCCACTCCAGCCCGGGTGACAGAGAAGATGCCTTCTCTGAAAAAACAAAACATAATTATTATTATTATTATTTTGAGACAGAGTCTTGTTCTGTCACCCGGGCTGGAGTGCAAAGGCACGATCTCAGCTCACTGCAACCTCTGCCTCCTGGGTTCAAGCGATTCTCCTGCCTCAGCCTCCTGAGTAGCTGGGATTATAGGTGCCTACCACCACACCCTGCTAATTTTTGTGTTTTTAGTAGAGATGGAGTTTCATCATGTCGGTCAGGTTGGTCTCAAACTCCTGACCTCGTGATCAGCCCGCCTCAGCCTCCCAAAGTGCTGGGATTACAGGTGTGAGCCACCATGCCCGGCAACAAAAGACAATTAAACAAAAATCCTGGGATACTGTTAGCACGGATTATCTCTGGGAGTTGAATTTGGAAGCTAGGAGGACTTTTGTTTTTTATACTATATGCTTCTATGTACTATTTGAATGTTTTACCCAGTAGGCATTCTTTTTTTTTTTTTTTAAACTTTTAACTCGGAATAACTTCAGACTTAAAATTGCAGGAACAGCACAAATAACTCCCATGTTCCCTTCACGCAGAGTCCCTGTTAACCTTTTACCTAATTTCCATTATCATATTCTCTCTCTGTGTATATGCATGTATACAGTTTATAATATATATAAAACTATATGTGTATGTAGCATATAATTTTTTCCTGAATCATTTGAAACTGGAGACATAATGCTCATTTATTCCTGTTTCAGTGTGTTTCCTGAGAACAAGGGCACAGTACACTTCTCCAAGTCAGGAAATGAACATCGTTACAATACTATAATCTTAAATTATAAAACCAGGTTTTCGAGCTGGGCTCAGTGGGCCATGCCTGCAGTCCCAGCTGAGGCGGGAGGATCACTTGAGCTCAGGCGTTGGAGTCCAGCCTAGGCAACATAACCAGACCTGCTCACAAATAAAACCAGGTTTTAAAAGCAGAGAGCATGAATGGTAGTGAATAGTTGGGCACCAGGCCATGCCCACTCACTCACCTGCCTCTCCGTCCACATGTGTAGACGCAGCCTCCAAGCATGCAACCCAGGCCTTCTTTGACTGTCTGCGTGCTGAGATGGAACAGTATGAAATTGAGGTGACCGTCATCAGCCCTGGCTACATCCACACCAACCTCTCCGTAAATGCCATCACCGCGGATGGATCCAGGTATGGAGGTGAGGCCTGGTTTCTCTTTTCTCCTATGAAAATCTCTCGGTTGGCCAGGCACAGTGGCTCATGCCTGTCATCACAGCACTTTGGGAGGCCGAGGTGGGCGGATCATGAGGTTAGGAGTTCGAGACCACACTGACCAACATGGTGAAACTCTGTCTCTACTAAAAATACAAAAATTAGCTGGGCATGGTGGTGCAGGCCAGTAATCCCAGCTATTCAGGAGGCCGAGACAGGAAAATCGCTTGAACCTGGGAGGCAGAGGTTGCAGTGAGCCGAGATTGTGCCATTGCACTCCAGCCTGGGTGATGGAGCAAGACTTTATTTCAAAAAAAGAAAATCTGGGCCAGGCGCGGTGGCTCAAGCCTATAATCCCAGCACTTTGGGAGGCTGAGGCAGGTGGATCACGAGGTCAAGAGATCGAGACCATCCTGGTCAACATGGTGAAACCCCGTCTCTACTAAAAATACAAAACATTAGCTGGGCATGGTGGCGCGTGCCTGTAATCCCAGCTACTCAGGAGGCTGAGGCAGGAGAATTGCCTGAACCCAGGAGGCGGAGGTTGCGGTGAGTTGAGATCGAGCCATTGCACTCCAGCCTGGGTAACATGAGTGAAACTCCGTCTCAAAAAAAAAAAAAAAAATCTGTTGGCCAGCCACAGTGAGACATGCTGCTCTTACCTCAGTGATTCTTTGGTCATTTTCATCTGGAACAGAACTTTTAAAGGGGCAAAGCTTGACAGAGGTGTTGGTTACAGACATGGACTAGTGAATAATCTTCGTTTACCTCACCATGGCCCACCCTTACAGTGAACCATTGCAGCATTCAGAACAGGACCTCTGTGGGCAGGACTCAAGGGCTAAAAGGAAGTTGCCATGCTGAAATGCCACCAGACTTCCAACTAACCCACTCACAGATCCCGTGGTCCAAGGAGTATTAGTATCAGGGTTGAGTGAATTGACCTCACGGCAAGTGTAAGGTGTTGATGGTCTGCCTCTGTCCCGTAGCTTGAGAAATGACTGATTCAGGGCCAGTCTTCAGGGTGAGGCTGAGGGTGGCAGTCTCAGCACCTTCATCTCGTCTCATTTGGAGACAGTGCAGAGCTGACCTGTAGTCACCACTCATGGGCCCCAGGCTCAGGCCAAGCAGAGACCATTGTGCCGTGAACAGTGGAGGCCTTGGAGCTGGTGCTGCCTCCCCGTGCTTGGAACAGGGCCTGCTCACCCTCCAGTGCTGTCCTGCCGTGTCCTCCTCCCTGATGTGATCTCCTGGGGTTTGCGCTGTGGTGTCTGCCTGGGGCCTTATGCTCCTGCACCCAGCCCAGCCAGACCTGAAGCAAACTGCCCGTGTCTTGGCAGCAGCTGCTCTCTCACACAGCAAGTCTTGTTTTCCCCACAACAGAAACTATACAGAGGCATGGGGCCCGGTACAGCTTTTTACCTGTTTATACATAAAAGATACCACTTTAAAAATGATCTCTGTAGCACTTAAAAATAAGCTGTAATCCACAACTTCCTGTTTTTCTGCATTAAAAAAACACAATGAGAACAGACACTGGTGAGGGAGCTCAGGCAATCTGGACAACTTCAGAGTGGTTTCATGTGGCTGGGCACTGTGGCTCACGCCTGTAATCCCAGAACTTTGGGAGGTGAAGTCAGCAGGATCACTTCAGCCTAGGAGTTTGAGACCAGTCTGGGCAATATTCCAAGACCTTGCCTCAACAAAAAGTACGAAAATTAGCCAACCATGGTGGCACTGCTTATAGTCCCAGCTATTTAGGAGGCTGAGGTGGGAGGACTGCTTGAGCCCAGGAGGTTGAGGCTGCAGCGAGCCATGATTGTGCCACTGCACTCCAGCCTGGGCAACAGAGTGAGACCCTGTCTCAAAAAAAAAAAAAAATGTGGTTTTACATGGCCTGTGGTAATGGTCTCTCCTGTGTGCCTGCCAGCTGGTCCTACTTTGCTGGCAAAATTGTCAAATTACTAGGGTGGAAGGAACATCAGTTGCTGTTAATCTAACACTTCCTCTTAATCTCTCCCAGCTGTCCCTTCTAACATCTAAAATAAATTAAGGATTTCTTCCTGTGCCTCATCCAGTTAATACTTGACATCAAGAACAGGGGCATCTGTCTGCTCTTGACTTAGCGAGCTTGTCATGCATATGGGGGTCATACAGTCCCTGACCACCTTGTCTGGACACCCAGAAGCCAACCTACCCAAGACAAATGAGGTGGCACAGCATCCCTTAGTCTTTGGTTGTTCTAACAGGCACACGCTTCCCAGGTCAGGAGGCTGCTTTTCAGATGCGGAGTGAGGGGCTCACCCGGCTCACCGTGTGCCTTTGCTGTGGACCACCAGGCAGACAGACTCGCTTTGGTTCCAAGCCCTGACTGGGGTCATCAGTCTACCTTGTTTCCACATCCCACCCACCTCTCGCTTCCCCCACTGACCCATATCCAACCACAAAATGGTTCTTCATTTCCTTGGAGCACGGAATCATCAGGGATGGTGGCACACCACCAGCTTCCTGGCTCTGGTAAGAGCTTCGTGGTGGGACAGGCAGCAGGCTGACCTGATGGCCGACATCAGCTCAGATCCCCAAGAGGGACCTCTGCTTCCAAGTTACTGTGTTTTCTTTTGTTTATTTTAGTTACGGACAAGACCACAGCCCAGGGCCGAAGCCCTGTGGAAGTTGCCCAGGACGTTCTCGCTGCTGTGGGGAAGAAGAAGAAAGATGTGATCCTGGCTGATGTGCTGCCTTCCTTGGCCATTTATCTTCGAACTCTGGCTCCTGGGCTCTTCTTCAGCCTCATGGCCTCCAGGGCCAGAAAAGAGCGGAAATCCAAGAACGTCTAGTGCTCTGACCAGCCAGAGCCAGGGCAGAGAAGCCACATTCCTAGGCTCAGTTCCTCTACAAGGGACAGTTGCATTTGTTAAGACTTTAATGGAGATTTGTCTCACAAGTGGAAAGGATTGAAGAAACACGTCTTGTGCAGATCTGCTGGCAGAGGAGGAGAACCAAAAAAGGCAACAAGCTTCTTCCCAGGGTGAGGGGAAACACTTAAGGAGTAAATACGGAGCTGTGGTTTAACATTAAAAATAATAAACATCTCAAACAGTAAGAATTGTAGTCTTCACGGACTAGAACCTTGTGTCCTGTGAATTCCAGCCCTGCCAACTCCTAGAAATTGTTTCAACCTTAGAATCAAGATGTGATGTCACCTGACCCAGCTGTTTTCATATTTGACTTAAACCTCATTGTTTTGGCAGAAAGACCACCTTCAGCACTCAAGGGAAAACTCAGTAGTTTTAAGAAGTCAGTAGTCATGCCCATTTCCAGGGCCCTGTGATATCCAACACAAAAAGTGGACCAGTATGTGATGGCTTATTTGGCGTATCCCAGGGGATGCTGGCTTTAGCACCTCATAGGAATTTCCATTTCTAGGCCGGGCGCGGTGGCTCACGCCTGTAATCCCAGCACTTTGGGAGGCCGAGGTGGGCAGATCATGAGGTCAAGAGATCGAGACCATCCTGGCCAACATGGCGAAATCCCGTCTCTACCAAAAAATACAAAAATTAGCTGGGCGTGGTGGTGTGTACCTGTAATCTCAGCTGCTTGAGAGGCTGAGGCAGGAGGATTGCTTGAACCCAGGAGGAGAGATTGCGGTGAGCCGCGATTGTGCCACAGCACTCCAGCCTGGTGCCTGGCGACAGAGCAAGACTCTCTCTCAAAAAAAAGGAATTTCCATTTCTCTCTTAACTCTCACCACATCCCTGTAGGATGCCAAGCACCACTCGAAACTTAATAAAGAGAGAGCTGCCAAAAGGGAGAGGAGAACCCTGCATGGCCCCACGTCCTCTAAAAGGGAAACCATCAAACTGGCCAGCTGGGCAGATCCTGCAGTAGCCCCTGGTCTGGTGGAAGTGAGCCATTTGTTAGCTGTAACTAGCTGGATCGTAGCCAGAAAGAATGCCTGTTTCTGCCTTTCTGATGTATTAAAAATACAGGGTTGAGGCTCACTGAGTAGGTCAAGTTCATTTCTAATGTTTAGGAAGAAACTTTTCCTGTTACTGAAGCTGAAAATTGAAATGTATTGTAATACAAATCTCTAGCACATCATATTGACATTTCGCACCATGTCCCAACTCTGGCCTTGTTGAGATTGTATTTTAAACAGCTGCCCTAAACAGATGATAAAAATGGCCACAGCCAGCCTTGGGTTAGGGTGCCAGACAGTTTCGGGTTTCCTGGGAGTAGGAGGACAAACGGGTGACTAGATCTGATGACCTGCCCCAGCTCATAACATTTCCTGGACGTTCCCAGAGCCTTTGGTAAAATGTGGACATAGTGATGGGTGGTTCTTCAGTTTCCAGGTAAATTGTCAGCCTCCCTTCTGACATGGAAGAGAAGAGTCTCCTTGGTGTTCACAGTGGAGACAGTAAACCCAGGCAAGAGCTGGTGCTGAGACAGAAGCAGCACCTTTCTAAAGCTCAGCCCGAGTCTGAGGTTGAATGAAAGTGCCAGGCACACAGCAGGTTTCCAGGAAATGGCAGCCATGAAGGGCACTCTCCCTCTGATGGAAACGAGAGGACATCTCTCCTTGGATGCTGTTGGCTGCCACACTCAGAGGCACCTGGTGTCCAGGTGCTGTCCTTTCCTCTCCATTATATAACGTGGTCAGCAACTGGAGGTTGATGAGATAGACTGCCCTCAAAGGAATGCAAGTTTAGCAACCGTGTACTCCGTCATCAGAAGAGGGGAATGTCACATATGTTCTTGAGGTGATTGGTTTTGGGGCCATTGTGACCTGACTCAGCTGGCAAGCATGGAGCTTGGGCTGGCACTAAAGATTCCTTAACCTACACACCACCTGTGAGTCGTAATTGGTTAGATTGCAGCCAGAACGAACACCTGCTTCCACCTTTCTTTTTTGAGATGGAGTTTCACTCTTGTCGCCCAGGCTGGAGTGCAGTGGCGCAATGTCTGCTCACTGCAACCACCATCTCCTATGATTCACCTTCAAGTGATTTTCCTGCCTCAGCCTCCCGTGTATCTAGGATTACAGGTGTGCGCCACCACGCCCGGCTACCACCTTTCTAATTTATTAAAAATACATGTTGAGGCTTACTGAATAGGTCAAGTTCATTTCTTTTTTTTTTTTTTTTTTTTTTTTTTTTTGGAGACGGAGTTTCGCTCGTTACCCAGGCTGGAGTGCAATGGCATGATCTCGGCTCACCGCAACCTCCGCCTCCTGGGTTCAGGCAATTCTCCTGCCTCAGCCTCCTGAGTAGCTGGGATTACAGGCACACGCCACCATGCCCAGCTAATTTTTTGTAATTTTACTAGAGACGGGGTTTCACCATGTTGACCAGGATGGTCTTGATCTCTTGACCTCGTGATCCACCCGCCTCGGCCTCCCAAAGTGCTGGGATTACAAGCGTGAGCCACCGCGCCCGGCCCGGTCAAGTTCATTTCTAAAGTTTGTTTCCTCAAATTAAATAAAGTGATTAGCAGCTGGAGACTGACGTGCTCGATCTCAGTACTACTGGTTGTTAACATTCTAAAATCCTCAGCTCACTTTGTAAAACTTAACTTGAAAAACTTTATATTCTACCATATAAACTATAACAAACTGAATAATTATTAAAACCTAGCTAAATAAAGCTGTTTGCCATAGGCAGAGTCTGAGGCGCGCTGTTCTTGAGGAGGTTGGCAAGTCCCAGAGGGGACCTACACCAGCACCAGACAGACGCTGTCCTTGCCCTCAGAGGCTGAGGACTAAAAGGGCCGGCAGCTGTGCTCTTTCATGTCCATGCTGCTCCTACGGTCGCCTCGGGTCCCTGGAGTTCTGTGTCCCTTCCTGGAGACAGCAACGGTTTGGATAATGTGGGACTTACTGAGCCTTTAGAATTGTCCCAACTTAGCAGCTGAAGCGGCTTCCTGTGGGTGAGTCCCATGTGCTTTGCTCCAAAGCAAGAAGCCCAGCCACAGCCCAGGTGCAGCTGATGGCCCCGAGCAACCTTCATTGCTGTCCGATTTTCAAACCAGTGTTTGAATAGGAACGTTTGCCAGCGGGGTTAGTGATGCTGCTGTTCCAGTTTCTTTTCTGTCTTTAGAGGGGTTTTGTCCCCTTCTCTTTCATCCTTAAATTCTGCTGGGGAGGTCTGAAAAAGCAGTTTTTAATTGGTTCTGCCTTCAGATATCTGATGAAGTTCAAAGGCACTTTCCACTTTGCTCTTCAAGCGCCTTGGTGTTTCACATCATGCCCAAACCAAGACGGAAACATAAAACCAAATTAGCTTTTCCAAAGAGCAGCATCTCCATGCAGTGTAGAGAGGCCGTAGCCGATTAGTGAATCCAAGAAATAGTGTACAGCCCCTGGGCACCCTGCCCACCTCCCAGCAGGTCTCCCTTCCTTCCCTCAGGGCCCAGCAGCTGCTGCACCAGATGTGAAAACTTCGGAGCAAGCTGACAGACCGGTACGGGATCCAGTTTGATCAGTTGTCCTTTTACATAACGGCTCTTCATTCTTCTCTGAAAATGGGTGGAGATAGGTAGCTGAAACTGATTTATTACATTAGTGACACAGTCTATCCCTAAAGTGGTCCATGTAGGACTCATTTAAGTGGATTTTGCACAGGAGGGCCCCGGTAACTTGGCCTTTGCTTTCTCTCAATTGGCAGTTACTGAATGCTGTTTCAACAACAAAAATTTGGCCGGGAGCGGTGGCTCACACCTGTAATCTATAATCCCAGCACTTTGGGAGGCCGAGGCAGGCAGATCACCTGAGGCCAGGAGTTTGAGACCAGCCTGCCATCATGGCGAAACGCTATCTCTGCTAAAAATACAAAAAATTAGCTGGGCATATGTATTTTTTTTTCTGTATAGACAGGGTCTTGCTATGTTGCCCAGACTGGTCTTGAACTCTTGGACCTCAAGTATTTAATGCTCCTCCTACCTCAGCCTCCCAACGTGCTGGGACTATAGGCATGAGCCACTGTACTCAGCCGTCGAATGCTTTCTTCAAAAATACTGTCGCGTATCACAGATGAGCATAAGTGACTCGTCAGCAGCTCTGCCATGACTGCTTATCTGGGTGGGGCAGTGGTGGGAACAGAAGTCAGCACTGACAGCAGGGAGGGAGGCGCGATTCTGCTTCTCCATGCTGCCGGCCTCAGGCACACCAAACCCTGCCTGCTGTCTGGGTTAGTACATCCAACAAGAATCACTTCGTTCAGTGCAGCTTCGGAAATGGTGGGACAGCTACCTGTTTGCACCTGGTTTGTACTTCGGGTGAGGGCTTCTGCTCAGCTGACTTGAGGTTGCCTCGACTTACCCAACTTTTACCTTCTAGTCAAATTCCCCATGAAATCTAAGTTGTAGGCAGAATACTTCCAGGCCAGACATGGGGCTCCTTTTCCAAATATGGGCATTAAAAAAAAAAAAAAAAAAAAACTGCCAGCAGGCTCAGATGCCAGCACGCAGACACCTGAGGGCTCGTATGCACCTGCATTTCAATCACATTGCCAAGATGAGGCATGTTTTTCTGGGATCAGTTGTGTGGCCAAGACAGTTTCCTCTTTACCGTCATTCCAGGTGGCCCGAGACTGCCACGTAAACAGTGGTGCACACCCAACACCGTCATGCCCCCAGCACTCAACTGATAAGTATTTCTCAATCTCTTGGAATTAAAGCTTCTTAAACTTTCTGTGGGCCACGGGTCCCTTTTAAAATCTTTAAGTGCTCTGAATGTCCCCTACAAAAAATGGCCCCATCACCCCTCTTGACATCCTCCCATGCACCCCTTCATTACTCTGTGACATCAGGTCTTCCTGATGGAGCCTTTAAAACTGGATGAGAAACCACTTTGGGTGTCTCTTAAAGACTGGCCTAGCCGGGCACGGCAGCTCACGCCTGTAATCCCAGCACTTTGGGAGGCCAAGGTGGGCAGATCACTTGAGGCCAGGAGTTTGAGACCAGCCTGGCCAGCATGGCAAAATCCCGCCTATACTAAAAATACAAAAATTATCCGGGCATGGTGGCACACACCTAGTCCCAGCTACTTGGGGCTGAGGCATGAGAACCACTTGAACTCAGGATGTGGAGGTTGCAGTGAGCCAAGATCGTGTCACTGCGCTCCATCCTGGGCAGCAGAACAAGACTGTCTCAAAAAAAAATTGGCCTTCAGGAAGAGGTGCCATGTGGCTCTTCAAGGGTGAATGGGGCTTTGAGGGTAGGGGCCCCAGCCTTTTTGTGGAGGAGATAATTTCCCATTTTCCCAAGGCCTTAAAGCAAGCTTGTCCAATCACCAATCAATCAGCAGCCCACAGGCCACAGGCAGCCTAGGACAGCTTTGAATGTGGCCCAACACAAATTCATAAACTTTCCTAAAACATTATTTTTTTGCAATTTTTTTTAAGCTCATCAGCTTTCATTAGTGTAAGTATATTTTATGTGTGGCCCAAGACAATTATTTTTCCAATGTGGTGCAGGGAAGTCAAAAGATTCGCCACCCAGGCGGGGCGCAGTGGCTCACACCTGTAATCCCAGCACTTGGGAGGCTGAGGCGGGTGGATCACGAGGTCAAAAGATCGAGACCATCCTGGCCAACATGGTGAAACCCCCGTCTCTAATAAAAATACAAAAAATTAGCTTGGCATAATCCCAGCTACTCGGGAGGCTGAGGCAGGAGAATCGTCTGAACCCAAGAGGTGGAGGTTGCAGTGAACCAAGATCGTGCTGCTGCACTCCAGCCTAACAAAGCGTGACTCAGTCTCAAAAAAAAAAACAAAAAAAACACTGCCCACCCTTGCCTTAGAGAAAACGTGGCAGGTGACACACGTTTTGGTGTGAGGGCGCAGCACTGGCTTGGCTCCTGTGGAACAGGGAGCACCGAGGCCAGGGGGTGTTTCCAAGATTGCTCTGAGGGCTCTTCTGTCAGCCTATGGCAATGGGTTAATAAACTCAGGGTCCAGTTCTGTGCTTCAAAGAAGCACGTTCAGATCTCTGAAGAGGGATCCTAGAGCCCTGAGTTCCCCACATGAACCCAAGTGGACACCCCAAGGCCGCCAAGCTTTGTCACCTTATGTTACTATCTTCCTGAGGAGCATGGTAGCAGTGCTGGCCTTAGGAATGCTGAGGCCAAGGTGAGCCAGGAGACGGCTCCTGGGTGGGGTCTGGCCCCAGAACTACCTCGGATCTAGGCCTGTCGCTGCTGCTAGGAGCAGGGCAGGGTGGCGACCGGTGCCTGCTCCTTCCACGTGCAAGCCACCGCCCAGGGCACATGTGCAGCAGCAGCTGCAGACAGTCACGGAAAGAGAACAGCGGGAGTTGAAATGCTCATAATTTTAATGGTCAATAGCTTCTGGTGGGCTCTGGATGGTACAGTTAAACAATATACTTAAAGACCTCCCCCAAAGCACGTCCACACCCCTCAGCAGCGTCCGCCTCCATCAGCGTTCCACTGCCCAGACTTCCACAGCCTCAGACCCTCCTCTTGGGTTATGGAAATCCACATCTTAGTGTAATGAGCTGAAAAAACCCTGGGTACACCTGTGATCTGTTATTTGTTTAAAAAATAACAAATATTAAGCCAAACACCTTCCCAGGCTCTGCTGCCTCACAGTAAGAAACATGACTGTGGCGATCTGAATGCTCTGTTGTCTCTTGTGGGCCGGGCGGTTCTGCTGCTCTCCATGCGCTCCTGAAATCATACGGCATAGAGCTCGTAAATCTTCTTTACACAGTACACCAGGGCGGCCAGTGCTATCGTGTTGTGCAGTCTCTTTCTGTGCAGGTCGTCCTTCCGGACCAGCACCACCGGGGTGGAAGACGTGAGTGTGTGCAGAGGCAGGCGCGACAGTTTATAGGCGTCATATTCCACCTGGTACTTGCAGCAAGGGTCAAACTGCCAGGAGATCCCATAGAGGGCGCAGCAGGCCAGGCTCAGCACGCCAGCGGGCAGGGAGATGTAGTGGGAGTAATCTAAGGGCAGCGCCAACGGGGTGAAGAGGCAGGCGGTGCCCGCCAGCACGGCCGTCTTGTGCAGGCAGTTGCCCACGGTGATCCAGCGGGCCGTCTCGTCGCCGATGCGCGTGGGCTCGATCACGATGTATTTGTACTGGGCTTCCAGGGCCTGCTCCAGCTCATACTCAAAGTGGTCTTGGGCATTCTCCCCGTTGTAGATCTCATGCACAATGTAGCAGTCCGTGGCCGACAAGCTCACCCTTTTGATGGAGGGGGCAGGAGAGAGAGAGAGGATGATTAGGCGAAGGCGCACTTAACTGCGTGTGTTTCAGCACTGGGGGAGGTCTGAGCCTCCGACTCACAGCCTGCACTGCGGAGGGCACATCTCACTGAGGCTCTCGTCCCAACACAAGACAATCAGTAAAAAGTGTTTTTCCTGGCCAGACGTGGTGGCTCACGCTCGCAATCCGAGCACTATGGGAGGTCGAGGCAGGTCGATCACAAGGTCAGGAGATTGAGACCAGCCTGGACAACATGGTGAAACCCCGTCTCCACTAAAACACACACACACAAAATTAGCCAGGTGTGGTGGCACATGCCTGTAGTCCCAGTACTTGGGAGGCTGAGGCAGGAGAACCGCTTGAACCCAGGATGCGGAGGCTGTGGTGGGCTGAGACCGTGCCACTGCACTCCAGTCTGGCAACAGAGCACGACTCTGTCTCAAAAAAAAAAAAGAAAAAAAGAAAAAATTTCCTGAAAAAATAGTGAAATATAAAAAAAGGCAGGAAAAGAAGTACCTTGACTTAAAAATGAAAACGCAGGCCTGGTGGTTAGCCTAAGGCTGTGAACCAACTGATCTGTGAGTGAGCCAAGGAGCCTAAAGGGGAGAGAACGACTGGGCGGAGAATCACATGGACACAAACGGAAGCACGAGGCTGGCAGCCTGAAAGCTGCTCTTAATCAGGGCAACCGCAGGAGGATTCCTCACTGGAAACCAACAGACCTCGGGACAGATAAAGCTAAGCCCTTGCCCTCCGCACAGCTCCTAAGCAGTCATCCTGGCCCTGCAGAACAGAGGCAGAAAGGAAGGGCTTTGCCTTGGGTGACTGAAACCCAAACTCCTTTGGCTCTCCTGGGAGGCCAGGCTGTATAAGCCCTGGGTGCCCTTCACGGGCGGGTAGCAGTACCCACCCCCCATCGCGGAGGGGAGAACAGGAGACCCAGGACACTAGCCCACTCCATAGGAAAAGCGTCCCTTTCACTGATTTTGGAAAAGACACACATGAACAGTAGTGGCCCCCAAATTTAATGGGCATGAAAGTCACTTGAGGGGTTTCAAAACATCCAGCCCAGATGATGACACTAATTCTGGCCCTGTAGACCCAGGCAGTCTGTGGCCAACCACCAGCTACAGCCACTCATTTGCATAAGAAACACTGCCACACAGACCACACAAGGGGCTTTCCCCCTGGGACTGGGGATGCCCCACAGGACCCCAACCAGCAGGAGAGTAATCCGGCCCATGAAAGGCTCAGCTCTGCAGCAAGGCCAGACGGCGGCCCGGCTGCGCCCTGGCACTGACCGCGGGCCAAGCTGCATTTTAGGCAGTCTGGGTTTTTTCCTGGTTTCCGGCCTGTCCGGTGCAAATTTCCCACCCAAAGCAGGATCTTCTTCCCCTGTGGCGGGCAGGCCTGAATTCAGGGCTGTCCACTCCTTGTCATCCCTCCTTGGCTGGTTTCAGCTGGCCCAGATCTTTCTGAATCTCTGCACGGTCACCCCGCACGCTACTTGTCCTCACCTGCAAGAAGGCTTTATCTGAGCCTTGACGGGGACACTGCTACACGCAACTCCTGAGGCCGGATCAAGTTTTCCAACTCGTGGCTCCCAAGGCTGTGCACAGCCATGTTCTGTGCCCTACTCAGTGAAAAGCAGCCCCTTCCCTCAGCAAACCCTGGTCCCCAGGACGGCCAGACCCATCTGACTAAGGGATATGAGGCTCCAGGGACCTGCTGGTCACTGCTCCCCTACCGGAGCCCATGCCCCTCCAACTGGGAGACTCTGGAACAGTGTTCCGGCCACATGAGGGTCAACATGGCTCATCTACCTGTGGCTCCAAATGTCTGACAGGAAGCAGGTTCCTTTACTGGCCAGCGAGAAGCACAGCCGTCAGTGTGCCCAGATGCGAAGGGCCGCCTGCCTGTGCTGTCCTGGCATGCACGCCTAGCCCGTGCAGAGGAAAGTCTCGGGGAGCTGAGCCACCCAGCCAGTGGTAACATGGGAGGGATAGTGAAGACATTCATAACAGGCCACCCCAGAACCTCAGCCCAACATGAAGGTAGCCCCAGCCTCCTTCAAGGGTGGGAGCAATTCCAAGTGATGGGTGGTAGAAATCGGACTGTCAGGGCAAACTTCAAGGGAAAAAAACAGGCAATCGTATTCCTACTACTGAGACTCCTCCCAGCTCAAAACCTTCAGCAAACAAATAAGCAAACCTAACAGGCTGGGTTTCATTCTGGTTGGATAAACAACTGGTTAACATCTCATGTGGCCGCACTGAAGATGAAAGTCATTGGTAATGGGCTGACTATGCCCCCAAGCATGAGGGCCCTACTCCCAGATGGGAAGCACTTTCATAAAAGGCACTGGCTTGGACTTGGGCAAAGGGAACTCTTTATCCTGAAAAAGTAATTAAGCTGGGCTAAGGCAAAGCCTCCTAATTCAATCATAGGCCCTAATTAAGCTGCATGCACTGGGGAGAAATCAGTTCCCAGAGGGTGGGACAACAGCCTCCTAAACATGGGTTGCTGCCAAGCCGCCTGTGACTGTGTGCCAGTGTCTTGCCTGCCTTGCCAGGGTCAACTGATGAGCTGTTTCTGTAAGACTGCACGAGAAGCTTATGAAATGGGGAAAGGAGGGTTTTCCTTCTGAAGTCCTCAGTGGAGTTTCTCCATTTGGTCTTAACTCAGAGGAGAGGTGAGGGGGAGGCCACGTCAGCTATTATTCCCAGGCAGGATTCAACAATTTTTTTTTATTTTTTCGAGATGGAGTCTGACTCTGTCACCTAGGCTGGAGTGCAATGGCGCAATCTCGGCTCACTGCAACCTCCGCCTCCCGGGTTTAGGCGATTCTCCTGCCTCAGCCTCTCGAGTAGCTGGGACTACAGGCGCGTGCCACCATGCCCGGCTAAGTTTTTTTTTTTTAGTAGAGACGGGGCTTCACTATGTTGGCCAGAATGGTCTCGACCTCCTGACCTCGTGATCCGCCCGCCTCAGCCTCCCTAAGTGCAGGGATTGCATGAGCCACCATGCCCAGCCAACAATTTTTAAGAGACGGTCCTGCTCTGCCAACCAGGCAGGAGTGCGCTGGTGCAATCTTTGCTCGTTGCAGCCTTGACCTCCCGGGCTCAAGAGATCCTCCCACCTCAGCCTCCTGAGTAGCTGGTACTACAGGTGTGTGCCACCACATCTGGCTAATTAAAAAAAAAATGTTTTGAGACAGTCTCGCTCTGTTTCAAAGGCTGGAGTGCAGTGGCGTGATCTCAACTCACTGCAACCTGTGCCTCCCAGGTTCAAGTGATTCTCCTGCCTCAGCCTCCTAAGTAGCTGGGGTTATAGGCATCTGCTACCACACCTAATTTTTGTATTTTTAGTAGAGATGGGGTCTCATCATGTTAGTCAGGCTGGTTTTGAACTCCTGACCTCGTGATCTGCCCACCTTGTGCTGGGATTACAGGCGTGAGCCACCACACCTGGCCTAAAAAAGTTGTTTTTTTTTTGTTTTTTTTTTGTACAGGTGGGGTTTTGCCATGTTGCCCAGGCTGGTCTCGAGCTCCTGGGCTCAAGTGTTCCACTCTCCTCGGCCTCTGAAAGTCCTGGGATTCAAAGGCAAGAGCTACCACATCCAGCCAGATTCAGCATTTTAAAAGCCACACTCAGCAAACAAGCGGACCAGAGGCAGGGCCTTCACTGGCGCTGGAGGACTGAAGGCTGAGCAGCGCCCCCACATGCTTATATGAGAAATCGCGGGCGGTGTGCAGGGAGGGGCAGAGGGGCGGGGCCTCCACTCCCACATGGGAGCACTCCTAAGAAAACTCCTTTCTGGTGTCAAGTCCATCAGGCAAGAGGAGCAGAGAGGCCAGAGAACAAGGTGGGGGTGGGGGGCCAAATCTTGTCCCCATCTTGAGACCAAAATGCAGTTGCTTCCAAGTCAGCTGTGCATCCTACTGACAGTCAAAACCAGGCCATGGACACCCTGGGGTGGGCACCAGAGGCGGGCTTCCTCCTTCAGGAACAAGGCAAAAGGGAGATGCCAAGCTGGGGCTACACAATGTTCTCGCCAACACCCAAATCCACCCTTGTGCGGTCCCTTTCTACGCCCAGCAGGCCAGCGTCATCCTGAAGGTAGTGAAAACCACTGTTGGTCCCACTGAGGAAATCCCAGTGGAACCCCCAGCCACCGGAACAGACTGCCCCATCTGGAAACACAGCAGTGGGCAGATCCCACCCTCTCATGTGCTCCGGCCCCTGTGCAAGCCCAGCTGGCACCCACATCCACCCAGACCCCTCTGCAGGCTCCACTGCTTGCTGGGAAGGATGGGTGGGTCTGCCCACGAGTCCCAACCAGCCTGGAAGCTGCGAGAGACCAAGGCCTTCCAGGATCCCTCCCACATCACTGCTGTTGCCAAGTGAGGCCCGCCCCCCAGCACAGGGAGTGAGGAGACCAGGCACCCTCTGCCCTTAGCTGTGGGCAGTCCTGTGAATGGCACAACCATGAGCAAGCGTGTGGACATGGGGGCACTCGCCAGCATACATCCTGAGATGGTGGCATGGGTCTGCCCCCACCTGCCTAACCACTGCCTCGGCCTCCTGCAGCCTCAGTGTCTTTCTGTGGGCTGGGCACTCTTGCCGCCCACCATCTAAGACACCTACCCACAGCACAAACACAAAGGGCATAAGCCACACTGTCCCCAAACAAAGGCAGCGTCCTGCACAACTGTGCTGAGGCTGGGGGCTCACCAATGCTGCTTTTAAAGCCAGTTAGGCAAAGGGAATCTCAGTTTCCACTGGGAAAGGACAACGTGAAGTTTAGGGAAATGGATTTCTGGGATTCCATAATGAGACAGACCCTAAAAGGAGACAGGAAGGTTGAAACCAAAACACACACAGACACAGGTTTTGAAGCTGTCGCTGCTGGGCTCCTGGGTTCAGGTCTGCATTGCTGACAGGGACTGCTGGACTTCTCTCACTTCAGAAACTCATGGCCACGACCAGGCGTGGTGGCTCACACCTGTAATCCCAGCACTTTGGGAGGCCAAGGTGGGCCGATCACTTGAGGTCAGGAGTTTGAGACCAGCCTGGCTAACGTGGTGAAACTGTCTTTACCAAAATTCAAAAAATTTGCCAGGCGTGGTGGCGGGCGCCTGTAATACTCCGGAGGCTGAGGCATGAGACTGCTGGAACCCGGGAGGCAGAGGTTGCAGTGAGCCGAGATCTTGCTACTACACTCCAGCCTAAGTGACGAAAAGAAAAAGAAACTGCCAAGTACTCCCAGGAGACAGCCACGTCCAGCCAGCACCTGCTCACCCAGCAGCCACCCACGTATGGCTTGCTTCTGTTTGTGGGTCAAACAAAACCTAATGAGGGAAAGAACCCAGTCAGAAGGTGTCTCAAACCAGGGAGAGCATCACCAGCTGCCCCCCCAGCTTGTAAGGCCATGGGCTTTAGGACCTGAAACCTGGTGCATGGGAGATTTGTTTCTTTCTTTTTTTAAAAATTATATGGAGGTAGGGGGTGGGTGTGTGTGTGTGTGTGTGTGTGTGTGTGTGTGTGGTTTTTTTTTTTTTCCCCCATAGATGGGGTTTCACCATGATGGTCAGGCTGATCTTGAACTCCTGACCTCAGGTGATCCACCCACCTCGGCCTCCCAAAGTGCTAGGATTACAGCAGGTGTGAGCCACCACACCTGGCCTTGTGTGTTTTTTTTTTTAAAGTAAGAGCTAGTTGGAATCTTCTGAGCTGTGGGCTTCCTAAGGGACTTGTATTTTTGCTCTTCACTGCAGGTGTGAAATGACCAGTAGGAGAGCATAATAGATTCTATGTTTAAAAAAAAAAAAAAAAAAAAGAGGCCGGGTGTGGTGGCTTCTGCCCGTAATTCCAGTACTTTGGGAGGCTGAGGCAGGTGGATCACCTGAGGTCAGGAGTTTGAGACCAGCCTGGCCAACATGGCGAAACCCTATCTCTACTAAAAATACAAACATGAGCCAGGTTTGGTGGCACGCGCCTGTCACTCCAGCTACTCAGGAGCCTGAGGCAGGAGAATCGCCTGAACCTGGGAGGCGGAGGTTGCAGTGAGCAGGTATCAGGCCACTGCACTCCATTTCAAAACAAAAAAGAGGAAAAGGTAGCACTGGTAACAGCAAAGTCTCCAAGTGAAATCAAGAAGTTCAGAGGAAAAGGCGGTATGCTATCTGTAGTATATTTTTAAAAGTCTCTATTTGCTTTTATATGCACAGAACATTTTTGAAAGGGTACACAAAGACCTGAGATTTCTGACTGGTCACTAGGGAGGGAAATGAGAGGCTCAGGAAAGAAGAGTGAGGGAGGCCCTTTCTAGTAAATGACTTTTGATCTTTTTGAATCTGGCATATCTCTGGTACTTAAAGATCAGTGTCTGAAGTGGGTCTTAACATATGGAAGAAGAAAAGCAAAAGCATCGGTATCACTTTCCTAAATACACCATGCCTGCACTGAGGTCGCTTTGTATACTCTGAGCCTTTAGGGAGTGAGTCGGCCTGTTCCAGCACCTCCGGGGGGCTACTGCAGACACTGAACGGGATCCCCCTCTGCGGCCTCAGGATAGCTCGCAGGCGCTTGGGAGTCGGCGTCTTGAACTTCCCTCCCTCAGCCTTCAGCCAGAGTCAGCCTTCAGGCCCTCATCTCTCCACCTGAGCCCAACTCAATCAGCTCTCGCACAGTCAGCAAAGGAATCCCCTGGGAACACTGGCATTCCGGTTAAAAGGCGGTCACACTGAAAACTCAGCAGAGCAACTCCAAATCTGGGATGTGGGCACCCTGTGTCTGTCCTAACAGCCAATGTCCGGAGGCGTCTCCCCAGAGTGCAGCAGCTACACAAGAAGGTTCAGAGCACTGTTTGGTGACAGCAAAGGACTGACAGGAGAGGGAGGGCAGAGCCGCACCTCCTCCACGAGTGACATCAACTAGCTCCAGTGGCCTGAGCCGGGTACAACTCTCACACACTCTAAGGCGCACAGAGCTCGGGAACATGCCACTGAAAGCCCACTATACAAGACAGCAAGGAAGCGGTGCCCACTTGGGCACAGGGCCTCCACTGCAGGAGGCAGGCCAGGGTAACCCTAGTTCTCTATCACGCTGGGCAGCGAGCACAAAGGTTCATTACTTTGTCTTTTTTAAAGCGTGGTAAAATACACACAAAACATGCCACCGTAAGCACTTTTAAGTGTCCAGTTCACTGGCAATAAGCACATGCGCACTGATGTACGACCATCACCAACATCCACCTCCAGGATTATCTTCCCAAACTGAAACTCTACCCATTACACGATGCCCCCCTTTCCCAAGCCCCTGCCAACTACCATTCTACTACTTTCTACTCCAATCGGTTTGACTATACAAGTACTTCATGTAAGTGGGATCACATACAGTATTTGCCCTTTTGTGTCTGGTTTATTCTACTCAGCCTAATTAGTCTCGGGATCATCCATACTGTAGCAGGTATCTGAATTTTCTTCCTTTTTAAGGCTGAATGATGTTCCACCGTATTAAACCACATTTTGTTAATCCCTTCGTCTGTGGTGGGACACTCAGGTTTGCACCACCGGCTACTGTGAATGATGCTGCTGCAAAATGGGCGTACAAACATCTCCGAGTCCCCGCTTTTTTGCGCGGGTATGTATACCCAGAAGCAGAACTGCTGGATCATACGGTAGTTCCATTGTTTAGGTTTTTTGAGGAACCTCCATACTGTTTTCCACAGCAGCTGCACCCTTTTACATTCCCACCAGCAGCGCACAGGGGTTCCCAAATCTCCATATCCTCACCAACACTTATTTTCCATTTTCTTTTTTTTTGAGACAGAGTCTCGCTCTATCCGCCAGGCTAGAGTGCAATGGTGTAATCTCAACTCACTGCAACCTCTGCCTCCCGGGACTTAAGCGAGTCTTGTGCCTCAGCCTCCCAAACAGCTGGGACTACAGGCATGAGCCACCACACCTGGCTAATTTTTGTATTTTTAGTAGAGACGGGGTTTTACCATGTTGGCCAGGCTGGTCTCGAACTCCTGGCCTCAAGTGATCCACCCGCTTCAGCGTCCCAAAGCACTGGGGTTACAGGCATGAGCCACTGCACCTGGTCTCAGTTTTATTTATTTATTGGAGACAAAGTTTCGCTCTTGTCGCCCAGGCTGGAGTGCAGTGGCTTCCCAAAGTGCTGGGATTACAGGGTGAGCCACTGTACCCGGCCTTATTTATTTACTTATTTATTTGAGACAAAGTTTCACTTGCCCAGGCTGGAGTACAGTGGCACCACTATACGAGAGAGCAAGGGAGCTGTGATGATCCGCCCAACTGGCCTCCCACAATGCTGTAATTACAGGCGTGAGCCACCACACCTGGCCTCGTTTTTTTTAAATAGCATCTATCCTGGCTGATCGTGGTGCATTTTCATCATCTCAGAAAGAAACTCTGTACCAATGTGCGTTCCTTTCATATCTCCCCAGCCCTTCCCAACCACCAATCTGCTTCTCGACTCTGGATTTGCCAATTCTGGGCATTTCATTTAAATGGAACCCTGTAACGTGTGGTCTTTGGCAACTGGCTTCTTTCATTTTGCTTTTTTTTTTTTTTTTTTTTTTTCCCAGATGGAGTTTCACTCTTGTTGCCCAGGCTGGAATGCAATGGCACGATCTTGGCTGACTGCAACCTCTAACTCCTGGGTTCAAGTGATTCTCCTGCCTCAGCCTCCCGAGTAGCTGGGATTACCGGCATTCGCCACCAAGCCCAGCTAATTTTGTAGTAAAGACAGAGTTTCTCCAAGTTGGTCAGGCTGGTCTTGAATTCCTGACCTCGGGTGATGTGCCCACCTCGGCCTCCCAAAGTGCTGGGATTGCAGTTTGCCTTGTTTTTAAGGGCCATCCTGCTGTGACAGGTTTATTACTTTTCACATTTTAACAACATAACTTTTGATGTGTTTAACATATAACTTTTAAAAATCTAAGATAAAACTAGCCATGGTGGCTCACGCCTGTAATCCTAGCACTTTGGGAGGCTGTGGTGGGGTCGGGACTTCAAGACCAGCCTGGCCAACATGGTGAAACCGTGTCTCTACTAAAAATACAAAATCAGCTCAGTGTGGTGGCACATGCCTGTGGTCCCAGCTACTCGGGATATTGAGGCAGGAGAATCGCTTGAACCAGGGAGGCAGAGGCTACAGTAAGCCAAGATTACACCATTGAACTAATAGGTGACTTTTCAATTTCTTCATGCTTTTCTGTATTTTTCAAAAAAACCAAACATCCTTCTTTTATAATGGGAAAAATAATTACAAACTTATTCTAAAAAAAAAAAAAACCCTGTTCAACTCTATCTCTTGAGGTAAAGAAACCAGACACCCGTGGGACCTCCTTCCACTGCCAAGAAGAGCAAGAGGTGGCTCACTTCCTGCTCCAGAACCTTCTTGGTGCCCATGAGAGGCAGTAGTCTGGATGCGGACAGCTTCTCATGGCTGAGGTGTCATGCTGATGTCAGCCCGCAGACCTGCCCAAAAAGAGGAGGGCAGGGCAGCTCCAGGTCCCTGTTTCCCTTGAGTAAACACTGGCCAAGCTGCCAGGCCAGCCACCATTACCTCCCCGGTCCTGAGAGACCCTGCAGAGCCAGATCTGAGTGGAAGCACCCACGTTAAGCCCCTTCCTGGAGGGGGGCCTGGGCTCAGGCAGGCCTGAACTCCACGAGGACAGAGGCTGCATTTATCATAGTTTCCCCAGCACTGGGCCTGAATGTAACAGGTTCCCAAAAGACGAAGGTGGAGGGCATTTGTAATGATTACAGGCATGGGACAATGGTTTGAGCCAGGGAGAGAGGATGGAGCGAGCCGAGGTCACACCCACACTCCAGCCTGGGCGACAGAGCCAGACCTTGTCTCATAAAATATATAAGTATATAAATAAAACCTCAGTTCCTCAGACACTGCAAAGTCCTGACAGCCACAGGTGGCTGATGGCTGCCCCAATGAACTGCAGGGACACGCCAGGATCTGTCGTGCCAGAAACTCCTACTGGACAGCCCTGCTCTGAAGAACAGTTATGACTACTACATGGCTGTCAGCTTTTCCTGAGAACTGTGCCCATAACGTGGCTGCTGGCACCAGGGCGGAGCCCAGTGGCGGCCGGGAGGTTCCCGGGTGTGCTCACTTATGGAGTGCTGCCCACCTCCGCCCCTGGCACCTCGCTCACTGAAAAGTATGTGCACACCCAAATGCTGGGGCAGAGAAGCCACCTCCCCACCTCCGTGGACCCAGGCGCAGCCCTCCCCTCTTCAGAAAGGGGGAGGGTCTTCCCTGGAATGTGACTTTGACCTAAAGGACTGAACCACTGAGGCACAAATTAATGCACTTGGAATCCAGGTTGCTTGGGTGAACCAAGGGAAAAAGAAATTCTTGAAAACTTGGAAGGCACCTCAATGCCGAAGAGGATGAACCCCATCCTAACCTATGAATCCAACTTCGGCCAGAACATGTGGCTCTTTGTTAAGCAGCTGAGTAGAACCCCATGACCACACCTGGGTGCAGATCCCATATCTGCTCATCTCATTCCAGCCAGCAGGAAACAACAACTCCCACCATACACAAAAGGGAACATGGGAGTCTTTCAAGAGAGAGTAAACACTCCCAAACCCTGACAGTCTAAAAGGGAAGGATCAGAAAGGAAAGGGACGCTGTCACCCCAGGACCATGACCCAACCCACGCCCATGGCTTGTGTTCCATCTGCTCGCTGGATGAACCTGCATGAGCCACCTGGGCCCAGGGACACCTGAGTTCACAAAGAAGAGGTCAGGGCCTGGGAATAAAGCATGGCATGGAAAGCCATGGACGTCATGGAACAGGGAACTGGCTGCCTGTAAAACGCTGGAGCAGACGGCCATGCAAGCCAGGGGAGGGGAAGCCCACAATAAGGAACTTCACCTTAAACCTGAACCTTTAGCCCAGTGCATCTGGCCCTCGGCATACCCCAGGCTACCTCATATCATGCTCAGAAGCAGATCAAGTACATCTTCAGGTGATTAGAAAAACAGGAACTCGGAGCACACAGCTATACTCACATTCCAACAATCACGGAGGGCTCGGGAGGCTCAGGGGCCCTGAGAGAGTGAAGCCAAGCAGCCCAAGTAAGACAGGCGGGGCTGTCTGTGAGCTGGTCCAGGCTGGCACACGGCGGCAGAACACAGATACCTGCACTGTGCTTTCCTAGGTGGGCAAGTGTGTCTCAAAGACGCCGACAGGACAAGTGGCAATCGGTTTGATGTGCTCGTTGCCAGTGTGCTGAATTTTGGACAAGAATTCAGGTTACAGTTCAGAGTCTGATGTTCTTCATTACAAACACTGTTGGTTCCCTAGATTTAATGGAGTGGAGAGAAAAGTCAACACGCAAGCACTACCATTTTGCTGTTTCCACCCCTCCTACTTCCGCCAAAGCCAGCACCATCCGTATCAGAACTTTCTGCAGTGATGGAATGTTCTCCACCTAGGCTGTCCAGTGTGGTAGCCACAAGCCAAAGGTGGCTACTGAGCACCTGAAATGTGGCTAGTGGGACTGAGGAGCAGAATTCTTCACTTTATTTAATGTTAATGAATTTAAATGTAATTACCACATGTGGCTGGTGGCTACTGAACTGCTGTGTTAATTGAGCACTGATTCTAGAGCTGTGGTTCTAGACTCAGCAAGGTAAAGCAAGAACCCACACGCCACAGGCGCTAAGCTGGAGCAGCTAAAACACAGCGCCGGCAGCAATGCTGGGGACAATCTGGCGCCAGGTGGGGCTTTTACGTACAACGCATGCTTCAAGAGTTGGTAGCCACTGGCAAATCTGGCAAGTCCGCCCAAAGTGTTGCTCTATTCCAGCCCCTGCCCGAAACCAGACAATGTTTCCCTCACCTTCAGCAAAAGCAGATGCCAACCAGGTACGGGCAGCAACTGGGGAGAGCACTCATATAACATGGAGCTGAGCTTTGAGTCAGCACAAATGTGACATGGAACAAAGTCATTTAAGAGAGCCATAAACAGCCTACTTCAGTCATAAGAGCCAATAATACACTCAGATCTCATAATCTAGGCCATCAGCTAATCCGCCCTGCCCCACCTGAACACCCAGCACCAACTGAGCAGGAATGGAGGGATGCCCAGAGTCAGGTCACTAGCCCCACAGTGGGTTATGTTTCCAGCCCCTCCTCAGCATGGAAAGAACTTAGGGAAGCTGGGCTTGGGCAAGTGACTCTTCCAACAGAACCTGACTAGGGCTTTATAGCAAAAGCAAACAGAGGGGTAGTCTCCACCCATACCATGTTCTAGGAGAGGAGATGGTGACATCCAAACTACAAAACCAAATGCCACATTCCTGCTGGCACACACCACTTGCATGTGTGGGTAGAGCCTTCAGCTCCCGGCCAAACCTGAACACCTATGGAGACCAAGCAGGTAAATGCATTGAGTCAAGCTGTCAGGTGAGGAACCATGAACTGGCGAGTGCTTGTCCTGACCAAAAAGAGCCACTACCCAGCTTTTCAGGGAACGTTTTATGTGAAATCTGTTGGCAACTAATTTAAATTCTCTTAAGAACTGTTGAGGTTCGGCCTGGCGCGGTGGCTCATGCCTGTAATCCCAGCACTTTGGGAGGCCGAGGCAAGTGGATCACCTGATGTCAGGAGTTCAAGACCAGCCTGACCAACATGGAGAAACCCCGTGTCTATTACAAATACAAAAATTAGCTGGGTGTGATGGCGTGTGCCTGTAATCCCAGCTGCTCGGGAGGCTGAGGCAGGAGAATCACCTGAACCCAGGAGGCAGAGGTTGCAGCAAGCCGACATGGCACTCCAGCCTGGGCAACAAGAGAGAAACACCGACTCAAAAAACCACTGTTGAGGTTCAACAGTCAACTGCACTGCTGGTTTGCAGACCCCATTTTGAATGAATACTTGTCTCAAGCCAAAGCAAAAACAACTCTTAATATCCGTTTTCTTAGATCAATAAAAGCTTAACCCGTGCCGGCGGGGCTCCTGTTCCCTGCCTGGGGCGTCCCTATTCAGCTCTTTTTCAGTGGATTTTAATCCAACTAGAGGGCCTACGTGTCTCTCTAATACTTTGAGTTTTCTAAACACGTTATTTCCTATTACTGTTTGCATTGAATATCTTGAAAATGTTTTATTAAGGGCATGTGAAAACCTGTGAGGTAACTCATTTAAATAGCCCAATCTAAGAAATACCAGGCAGGAGTCAGAAAAACAAAAGTGTTTGCCACTGCTTTTCCAAGAAAGAGGAAATGCAGAATGGGCAACGTTGGATAACCGGGCTCAAGAATAAAAGGCGAGCTAAAGGATTCTATCGCAACTGCCAAACAGGAAAAATCTTCCCAGCTGGGAAAGCCATCTGCAAGCAACAGCAATGAACACAGGATGGAATCAGTCATAGAAAAGGAATAATGCAGAATAGTAGAGAAGAAGAGAACCTTTCTGTTAGACAATCCTGACCAAAGGAAAGACGGGGTGGGGTGGGGAGTGGGGGACCCAACAAAACCAAAACTTTCCTTTTTTGCTAACGGCTGCTATTCCAATCGAGCTTTAGCGGATAATCAGGTGGCTCCACCAGTATACATCGTCTCCCAAACTTCTACTGGCTGAACAGCTTCTAGTGACTTCCACTAGCTGAAACTGCTTCCCAGAAGCAAAAACTGCAACTTCAACAGGAAATACGGAAACTACTCCAATCTCATCTAGAAATTGGTTATTCAAATGAAGGTCCCCCTTGGAAGAAACACGCTCCTAGCTCCCTAGCGACACACTATTCATTAGTAAAGGTAACTTTAAAGGACTTCCACGGCAGGAGCGCTCGCACAGAACAATCCAAAAGTCTCCAGAATCGCCCCTCGACCAAGTGGCCGGCTCCGGGCCCGGAAGAGGCACATGCTGGGGCGGGGGGGAGGGGGTGGCTAAAGCTCCCTGGTAAACATGCGGATCAAACTGCCCCTGCAGCGGCCGGCCTTCTCTGTGAAGGCTTCCCCTTCTTTCTCTCTCCGGGGGCCCTGTTCTCCTCGGCACGTCGGGGGCCGCGGCCGAGATGGCCACGCGCGTGGCCAAGCGGGGCGGGTGCTTCCGCCGCCGCTCGGCCCGCGGGTGGCTAGGCAGGTTCCTGGGGCCTGCGCCGGGCGCCAGTCCCTCTCCGCACAGCCCGGCTTCGGGCCCCGCCCCGCATGGCCGCTGCCCACCTTACCCAGCTCGGGTAATCTCCCTTCCCCTAAGCTCTCCGCCGAGACCTTCGGCCTGGCTCCCACCCTGATGCCGGATCCTCCGGAACTGGAACCCCGTATGCCAGGCGGGGGTCCGGGAGGCCAGGGCAGGAAGGCTGCTGCAGCCCCCGGAAGCCGCGCTGGGCTCGCCGGCCCCTAAGCCGCCTGCACCGGGAGCAACAAGCCCTTGGGTCTCACCTCTCTCGGGCGCTGCCGCCACTGCTGCCCGGGCCAAGACGCCTCCTTCCCCAAGCGGCCATCTTGGAGACACTCTGCTCGCCAACGTCTCGCGCCAAGGCGGCATCGGGAGGGCAGGCG
Source organism: Sapajus apella (assembly GCF_009761245.1). NCBI lineage: Eukaryota > Metazoa > Chordata > Mammalia > Primates > Cebidae > Sapajus > Sapajus apella. Next base: position 189,991 of record NW_022437076.1, read on the forward strand.
AACCGACGGGAAGTGTAGTCCGGCCCGCTATCGTGGGCCGCTCGGCGGGCGGAAGCCGGACCCTGCGGAACTACCGAGCCCACAAGGCAGCGCGCCGGAAACCCCGCCCCCGGGGTCGCCCGGGCCCGTAGTCCTTCTGCGAGGGCGCGAGGCCCTCGGGAGCAGTCCTGGTTCGAGCACTTTGGAAGAAAGTGAAGTTCCCGGCGTTCTCAGCCTGGGAGTCACCGGCGCCTACCCGCCGGTACGTCCTCAGGTTTCGTGAGCCAGTAGCAGATGGAGAGAGGACGGGAAAGTGCCTACAACTCCCATAGCGCCGTGCAGAGGCGCCCAGCCATGCAGCCTCGTCCTGCCAGGCAGCGTCTCCCGCCGGGGGCCACCGCTCTGTCTGTGGGCCTCTAGCGCCCGGCCCCTCCGCGTCGACCCGCCTGCCCTTCACAGCCTCGGCCCGTAAGGTCACCGAGGGGCGGGAGGCGCCGCCCGGGCCCTCCTCGGAGGCAGGTTCTGCTCCCACACCATCCCCCCAATTCTCTTAGATTCTGGGGTACTTTGGAGACCGAGACAGACACGCGGTCCCTGCTGCTACCGGAGGTCCCCGCTTGCAGGTGCAGGCTGTTAGAGGAGAGGATCTGAAAGCACGGAAGGGGAATAGCTGTGTAATAACTGCTGTGAAGGAGAGCGGGCCCTGGGACAGCGGTAGCCCTGTTTTAGACAGGGCTTCCAGGCCTCTTAGACTCAGTTCCTGCCCCGCACCCACTCCTCCCCTGCCATTGCGATGGCATAATCTCGGGATCTTTGGAGACAGATGCAGGGCTAAACCATCCACTTGACGGGAACCCAGGACCCGACATCTCCCTGTCTGCACACTCCTGTAAAGAGCCAAAGTCAGGAAGGACTAACCGGAACCTTGAGATTCCCAGGTACCTCAGATCTGTGGACTCTTTGGGGGATCTCTTACAGTTTGTGAACTTCTCAGTCCCCCTACTGCTCCCACAGACAACGTTGCTAAACATATTAGTTGGTCCCATAAATACTTAAATGCGAAAACCTGGTCCAGATCCAGACCAGCCGGGCGTGTCACATTCCTGTGCGGTGGAACCCCCCGCCCCCACCCCCGCAGGCCACAGCAGGAGGAAGGCGACCCTCTCATTGTTGATGTTTCATTTGGATTTCCTTCCAGCACACATTCTACCGCAGTTTTAGCTGCTTGCAATCCTCTCACGGCCCCTCATCACCTACGGTGTGTGATTCAGACTCCTTAGCACAATCCAGAAGCCCCTCCTTGGTTTGAAAATTGCCTCGCTCTCCAAATTCATCTGCTTCCCTTTCCTGTCTGGAATTTACCAGCCTAGTAAATTCAGAGGGTTTGTAGGTACACAGATGTTCTATGCCTTGCCTAAAATCCTTTTTTGCCTCCCAGCCAACTTCTATGCTTCAAGACCTTGTACCTGTCCAGTTTCTAGAAAGTACCCGGTCTTCTAGTTGGATCATACAGCCCTGCCTCCAAGTGTCAGTGTAGCCCATGCTGGAGACCTCTGGACAATTCCACTGTATGACCCCGCCTGCAGATATGCCTGTCTTTTCTCTCGATCAGTGTGGTGATTCAGAGGGTACACTAGGGATTCCAGAACGCACTTCTGGCTCAGGGGCTGCTTGTGTGACTTATGTTTCTCAGCTGCCTGATTTGTTTCGTGGGATGATATTATTATGGTACCTCCCCTCAGAGAATTGCTGTATTTCCTGAGGTGATATATATATGGAACTTAGAAAAACAGCACAAGGTAACAGTAACAACTGATTATTATGTATTGCCAAGTGCTGTTCTATATTTTGAGTGATCTGCATCTTGATCTTCACAACAACCCTATGAAAGTGATACTGTTGGCCGGGTACAGTGGCACATGCCTGTAATCCCAGCATTTTGGGAGGCCGAGGCAGGTGGATCAGCTGAGGTTAGGAGTTCAATACCAACCTGGCCAGTGTGGTGAAACCTCATCTCTACTAAAAACACAAAAATTAGCTGGGCATCGTGGCATGCGCCTGTAATCCAGGCTACTCAGGAGGCTTAGGCAGGAGAATTGCTTGAACCCAGGAGGTGGAGGTTGCAGTGAGCCGAGATCACGTCACTGCACTCCAGACTGAACAACAGAGTGAGACTGTCTAATAAAAAAGTGATACTGGGCCGGGCGCGGTGGCTCACACCTGTAATCCAGGCACTTTGGAGGCCAAGGCAGGTGGATCACCTGAGGTCGGGAGTTCAAGACCAGCCTGACCAAATGGTGAAACCCTATCTTAAAAAAAAAAGTGATACTGTTATTATCAACAATCTCATTGTCAAATGAGGAAATCAACTTACAGAGGACTTGAGTGACCTGCTCACACTGCCAGCCGGGAAAGGTGCTGGGATTTGAGTCCAGACTGACCAGTTACAGGGATTGCACTCTGCCATTGTGCCTCCCAAGAAGCACAGGAGGCAGGTCTAGTGCACAGAGTCAATGTAAATGCATAAACAACTGTGGCTCTAATGTCCCTCCCATTTCTCCAGCCTTTACTCTCCCTTAACTTCTGTGTGGCCATCTGCTTCCAGCCTGCCAGCTTGGGCTAAGATCCTCACAGCGTTGCCTCCCGGTTACTGTGAATGCACAGAGGTTGTCTGGAAGGATCATGGCCTCATTGACTCTGTGTGTATTAGCTGAGCACCTAACTGAGGGCACAGCCTGAGTGATGGGAATTAGTTCCTGAGGGTTGTCATGCAGTGGGGACTCCCATGAGCCCTCTGTCCTGCTGTACGAAGGTAACCAGTGGAAGGGCATGTCCTAACTGGTGCTCAAAGTAATCTGCTACTTCTCTTACACTTTTCATTCATTCATTCTTATAACAAATCGTTGTTGAAGGCATACTCTGCAGGTATTCTTTTGGGCACAGAGATACAGTGTTTAGTAAGACAAACACTGTCCCTGGGTCTCAATGGTCTTTACATTCTGATGGGATACACAGCTAAGTAAATATTTTTTTTTTTTTTTTGAGTCGGAGTTTCGCTCTTGTTACCCAGGCTGGAGTGCAATGGCGCGATCTCGGCTCACCGCAACCACCTCCTCCTGGGTTCAGGCAATTCTCCTGCCTCAGTCTCCTGAGTAGCTGGGATTACAGGCACGCGCCACCATGCCCAGCTAATGTTTTGTATTTTTAGTAGAGACGGGGTTTCACCATGTTGACCAGGATGGTCTCGATCTCTTGACCTCGTGATCCACCCGCCTCGGCCTCCCAAAGTGCTGGGATTACAGGCTTGAGCCACCGCGCCAGGCTAGCTAAGTAAATATTTTCAGAGAGTAGTACCAAGAAGAAAAAAAGCAGGATCGTATAATGGAGTGACTTGGAGATCATAGGTAGTAAGAGAAGGTCTCTAAAAAGGTAACATTTGAACGCTGGGCACAATGGCTCACACCTGTAGCCCCAGCACTTTAGGAGGCTGAGGAAGGAGGATGGCTTGAGGCCAGCCTGGGCAACATAGGGGAGAACTTGTCTCTACAAAACATTTAAAAATTAACAAAGAATGGTGGCATGTGCCTGTAGTCCTAGCTACTGGGGAGGCTAAGGTGAGAGGATCTCTTGAGCCCAGGAGTTTGAGGATGCAGCGAGCTGTGACTGTACTAATGCAGTCCAGCCTGAGGGACAGAGTAAGACCCTGTCTCTAAAAAAAAAACTTCAGCTGTCTCAAAAGGTAGCATTTGAGTGAGACTTAAAAGAGTGTGCATATGAAGGGCTGAAGACAGAATGTTCTGTACAGAGGGAATTAATGCAATAGTTTTGCGGTGCAGATGGGCCTGGGGTGTTCCAGTAAGGTTGGGACCAAGGTGGCTGGAGACAGGCGGGCAGATCACAAGGTCAGGAGTTCAAGACCAGCCTTCCAGCAACTTAACTTGCCTTTGGTTAAGTCACTTTCTCTTCTTTTTTTTTTTTTTAGAGACGGGGTTTCACCATGTTGGCCAGGCTGGTCTCAAACTCCTGACCTCATGATCTGCCCACCTTGGCCTCCCAAAGTGCTGGGATTACAGGCGTGAGCCACCGCACCTGGCCCCTAAGTCATTTTCTCTATTTGAATTTCAGTTTCTCACCTGTAAACTATGAGAAATTTTATCTATATTAGCTAGCGTGTAATTAGAGGAAAAACCGACCAAGCTACTTTACCCAGAAGGAATTTAATACAGGGTATTGTTTACAAAGGTGTTGGAAGGGTATGAGAAGCAAGGGAGAATAAGGGTACCCAAAGCCTAGTAACTGGAGGTAGCTACTATGACCCCCACAAGGCTGGAGGAGCAAAAGGAAAATTCGTTTCCAGAAACTGATTCGTCAGCTGCTGAGCAGGAACCTGGAGGTGCACTTGCTGCCTGGTGCTACTGACACAACTGGAACCACCACTGTGGACTGGGGTGCCACCAGAAGCCAGAGATTGGAATGGCTTCTGCCCCTCTCGTGTGGTTCAAACTCCCACCAGTACCTCCCAATGGCTGAGTCAGATGACAAGGGAGTTCTGGGAAATGTAGTTCTTTGGCTTCCAGCCCTGACCATGGAGAGTATAGAAAGGCAGGTGTAGGTGGGACACAGTGGCTCAGGCCTGTAATCTCAGCACTTTGGGAGGCCAAGGCAGGTGGATCACGAGGTCAGTAGGGTATAGAGGAAATGATTGGGGGCGGGGGGACGACAGGTATGTCTTAGCTTCCTGTGGCCATTGCAGCAAATGATCACAAGTGGGGTAGCTTCAAACAGCAAGCATTTGTTTGGAGGAATGAAAACAGGGTGCTGACAGGGCTGTGCTCCCGAGAGGTTCTGGGGAGGTGCTCCCTGCATTTCCCACATGTTGTGGCTGCGGCCTGCCTGGACCCGTGGCCTCACCATGCCGGGCTCTGCCTCATGGTTTCACATGGTCCTTCTTGGTATCAGCTCTCCCTCCGTCTCCCTCATCTGAAGACACTTGTCGTTGGATTTAGGGACCACATAGATGATCCAGGATGATCTCCTCATCTCAAGATCCTTAACCTGACCTGGTGCAGTGGCTCACAACTGTAATTCCAGCACTTTGGGAGGCTGAGGCGGGAGGATCTCTTCAGCCGAGGAGGTCGAGTCTGCAGTAAGCTGAGATCACGCCACTGCACTCTAGCTTGGGCGACAGAGTGAGACCCTGTCTCAAAGTCATCATCATCGTCATCATAAAAGATCCTTAAGTACATTTACAGAGACCATTTTTCAAAATAGAGTGGCACTCACGGGTTCTAGGGATTAGGATGCGGGCATGTCACTTTGAGGGTCACCATTCAACCCCCTGCAAAGTGACAGAGTGAGAACATCAGCCCAAAAGTAAGGAGAGACCCTGTGGCCATCAGAGGTGGCGTGTCCTGTGGAGACATTCAGGCAGGTGACTTGGAGCCAGGAGTCTCAGCGTAGCGAGCCCTTGGGAGTAGATGAGATTAGGCTACCGAGGCCCGAGCAGTCTCCCAGCCCTCAGCAACCCCATCCTGAGGGGAGCAGCATGGCCCTGTCGCACTCACACCTGTGTCTCTATTGTTTGAAAGTTCAGTAGAGGGGAGTAGATTCACCACCGCTGTCAGCTCCTGCCTGGGGCCCACCCCCTCCTCACCCAGTCACAGGCTCCCCAACCAGATCACTCTGGAAATTTCCCTGGCAGCTCATGGTGTCGGGAGTCAGAGCTGTGTTGACATGGCACATTTTTGAACCTGTCTGCAGCAGCCTGGGTTGGGCGCAACCTGGAGTTGCCGTCAGGCACCCCTTGGGCGTGTGCATCAGGAAGGCCAGGGCAGCCGCCTCCGTACTGCCCTGCCAGACTGCTGGTGCTTCCTGCTTCCTTCCTGCTGCTCAAGGCCCCCCCAGATCTAACACACATGTTCAGGGCGGCGTGTGCCAGGAGTCCTGCACTGAGGCTCAGGACAACTTGATCTCTGTCCCACCTGCCCCTAACTAACCTGTCAGCCCCACCTCAGGGCCTCCGTTTCTCTCCTTTAAAAAGGAGTTGAATTATGGAAGGTTTCTTCTAGCCTGGTCCTCTGTACAGGAGATTGTGCCAGGCACTGGGGGTGGGTGAGGGTTAGGAGGAAGGTGGCTGGGTGTGACAGCTCACGCCTGTAATCTCAGCATTTTTAGGAGGCCGAGGCAAGCAAATCACTTGAGGTCAGGAGTTCGAGACCGGCCTGGCCAACGTGGTGAAATCCCGTCTCTACTAGAAATACAAAAATTAGCTGGGCGTGGTAACATGCATCTGTAATTACAGCTACTCGAGAGGCTGAGACACGAGAATCGCTTGAACCCAGGAGGCAGAGGTTGCAGCAAACTGAGATTGTGCCACTGCACTTCAGCCTGGGTGAGAGTGAGACACTGTCTCAAAAAAAGGAAGGTGACAATGGGTAGGAGTCTCCTGAGAGACTGCGAGGGGACCCCAGGGCCAGAGAGAGCAGGGGAGGCTCAGCCTGAGACTGCTGTCTATAGAGTGGGCCAGTGCCGTCAGGTAAATGTATCCTCCTAGCAAACTCCCATCCTTATCTGTTCTGGAGTGTTCTCAGTGGTGTCTGGTGGGGGAATTGCTCTCCTAGGAATAAGCCCAAATTGGGTTTCCACCCACCCTGGGGCAGCTGAGACAGGGTGGTGTGTGTTGTGGGAGAAGCACTGAGCTGCTCTCTGACACCCTTCGGCTATAGGGACCAAAATGAGTTCAGGAGGGTGTGATCTGATACATTTATTCTTTTTATCTTTTTGTTTGTTTGAAGGAGTTTTCTTCTTGTTGCCCAGGCTGGAGTGCAATGGCGCCATCTTGGCTCACCGCAACCTCCGCCTCCCGGGATGAAGCCATTCTCTGGCCTCAGCCCCCCAAGTAGCTGGGATTACAGGCATGCACCATCAAGCCCAGGTTTTTGTATTTTTAGTAAAGACACACCAATTTTGTATTTTTGTAGTAGTGACGGTGTTTCTCCATGTTTGGTCAGGCTGGTCTCGAACTCCTGACCTCAGGTGATCTGCCCCTTTCGGCCTCCCAAAGTGCCGGGATTACAGGCGTCAGCCACTGCACCCTACTATCCGTTTTATGTTTTTAATTTTCATTTTTTCATTTTTTTCTTTTCCCTCTTTTTTCAGAGATGGGGTCTCCCTGTGTTGGCCAGGCTGGAGTTCAGTGGCTATTCACAGGTGTGATTGATCCCACTACTGATCAGCACGGGAGTTTTAACCTGCTCCGTTTCCAGCAGGGACGGTTCACTCCTTCTGAGTCAACCTGGTGGTCCCCTGCTCCCAGAAGGCCACCATCTTGATGCCTAACTTAGTGTGAACGCCTGATCGGTATAGCACACTGCAGCCCGGAACTCCGGGGCTCCAGCAATCCTCCCGCCTCAGCCTCCCGAGTGGCTGGACTGCAGGTATGCTCCACCACACCCAGCTAACCATCTTTTAATGAAAAAAAAGTGTAGTTTTCTCCATTTTTTTCATTCAAAATCTTTCTTTCAGCTAATACTTAAGAGCACCTGCTTTGTGCTAGGCTTATTTGTGCAGTAAATTCTAAAAGCAACACTCGTGCAGAAAGAACTAGGCATTTTGTGAGCAGTGCCTGGTTGCCTCCTGGCTGTGCAGCTGTAAGGGCCAGCTGTCCTTACTCTCCAGTGCAGGCAGGGCTCCTGTGGAAAGTGCAGAGGGTCCTCCAGCCAGGGCTATGAGTGCTGCCACTTGTCACTTGTATACTTGCACCAGGGCAGCCAGCGGGGCAGGCGTGGAAGCTTGTCACAGCACCGCCCTCCTCCCTGCCCTTGGAAACTAACATGACCTCAGCAGGCCATTTCTGGAAGGCAGCCGGTCCACACGAACATGTTGCCATGGATGGTATGATGGCGGTCAGCTGCACGGATCATCTGGCCCAAGGCTGGCTCAGGCATCTCTGATCTTAGGACTGATGAGCACTGGACGAGGAGTAAGCGGTCTGGGCTCTGGCCTCAGTGACATCGTGAGCTTGCAGCGGCCCTGAACAGCCGCCCCTGCTTCTGCACCTCCTCTCTCTGCTTAGAAATGAGCCCTGCGGGGCGCGGTGGCTCACGCCTATAATCCCAGCACTTTGGGAGGCTGAGGCGGGTGGATCACGAGGCCAAGAGATCGAGACCATCCTGGTCAACATGGTGAAACCCCGTCTCTACTAAAACTACAAAAAATTAGCTGGGCATGGTGGCACGTGCCTGTAATCCCGGCTACTCAGGAGGCTGAGGCAGGAGAATTGCCTGAACCCAAGAGACAGAGGTTGCGGTGAGCTGAGATCGCGCCATTGCACTCCAGCCTGGGTAACATGAGTGAAACTCCGTCTCAAAAAAAATAAAAAATAAAAAATAAAAAAAATAAAACAATAAATGCAACCATACTGTTTCTCTGCTTAGAATCTTCTAGTGGATCCTCAGCAACAAGTCTAGGCCCCTGGCCATGGTCTGTGTTGTTTGCTGCTGGGACAAACGGGCTGAGAAATGCTTCATCGCTGAGATGCAGTTCAGTCTGGGTCTTCCTCACTGTGGTGCGAAGCAGGTGTCTCTTGCCAGTGGATAGCTTTCCTCCACACAGTGATTCAGGGACCCAGGCTCCAGCTGTTTTGTTCCCCTTCTGTATCCAGCCAGTGAAGGGGAAACAGAGGTTAGGGAGGGGCCCTCCCCCTCTTAGAAGCCTCAGTCCACCTCTGCTTACCATTGACTGCAAGGGGAGACTATGAAATAGTCTGTATCCAGGGAGGTCAGAAAATGGATTTGTAATGATTCACTATGAGTCTCAGCAACAGTCTGTCCTTCTGGCAACCAGATACCAGTGTGTTCTTTCTTCTATCACATCCTTCCCCAGAGGGATGACCCCAAACCCCATCCGTCTCTGCCTGTAGCCCTGCACCTTCTGGAACATGCCATGCTCTCCGCCAGTACCATCCAGTGACACCCAAGTAAAATCTAATTCCTCCTCCCTCTGAACTGGCTGGGGGCAGTTAGCGCTCTCATTAGGGAAGGGGGAATGGGGAGACCCGGCAGCCCCCACCCCACGATGGCAGAATGTGAGGGGCGGTGTCGTGAAGCCCCCTGTCCTACTCATGGAGGGATTTCCCAGCTCTGGTTTCTGGGAGGCACCTCCTCATCCAGTTTTCTCCTTGGCGACATGTGAGGTGGGGACCACATGATTTTTGCAGCCCTTTTCCTGTCTGTCCAAGGGTGGAGGCCCAGGGCTCGTTCTACAACACAGGCTTGTGGTGTGTCTTTGGCAATACAATTCCCTCCAGATTTTGGGAGTTTTCCTTCCAGTAAGTTCCATGTGGCCACACCCGAGGTACTTTTCTACCATCTTCCTCCAGCAGCGTTATTTCTTTGGTTCCTCATCTCACACGTCTCTGTCTCTGCCGTCTCTGTCTCTCTATTTACTGATACTGACCTTGAGAACATCTCCGTGCGGCAAGACCACCCACTTCATTTGATCGCTGCTGCGGGACTGAGGCCTTTGTAGAGCTGAGAGCTTTTTTTTTTTTTTTTGAGACAGAGTCTCTCTCTGTTACTCAGGCTGGAGTGCAGTGGTGCAATCTCACTGCAACCTCTGCCTCCTGGGTTTAAGCAATTCTCTGCCTCAGCCTCCCGATTAGCTGGCATTACAGGCATGTGCCACCATGCCCGGCTAAGTTTTTGCATTTTTTGGTGGAGACAGGGTCTTACCATCTTGGCCAGGCTGGTCTTGAACTGCTGACCTCGTGATCCATCTGCCTCAGCCTCCCAAAGTGCTGGGATTACAGGTGTGAGCCACTGCACCCGGCCTGAGCTGAGAGCTTTCATGAGCCTTTGCTACTTCAAACCTTTTCATTTTTATTTCCTGGTATTTGAGATCCATTTACAGTTCACTTTTCCAACACTGCACGGCCACAAACTCTTCATATTTCCCTTTCATTCATTCTTTCTTTTTTTTTTTTTTTTTTGAGACGCAGTTTTGCTCTTGTTACCCAGGTTGGAGTGCAATGGCACGATCTCGGCTCACCGCAACCTCCGTCTCCTTGGTTCAGGCAATTCTCCTGCCTCAGCCTCCTGAGTAGCTGGGATTACAGGCACGCGCCACCATGCCCAGCTAATTTTTTGTATTTTTAGTAGAGACGGGGTTTCACCATGTTGACCAGGATGGTCTCGATCGCTTGACCTCGTGATCCACCCGCCTGAGCCTCCCAAAGTGCTGGGATTACAGGCTTGAGCCACCGCGCCCGGCCCTCTTTCTTTTTTTTTAAGACGAGGTTTCACCATGTTGGTCAGGCTGGTCTTGAACTCCCGACCTCAGGTGATCTGCCCACCCTGGCCTCCAAAGTGCTTGGATTACAGGCATGAGCCACCACGCCCGGCCTCATATTTCCCTTTCTTCCATTTATACACTATATTTTGCTTGAGTGCGTCTCTGTCTCACAATGCCTTACTATACACCAAAGGAATGACCAACATATATATATATTTTTTGAGGCGGAGTCTCGCCCTGTCACCCAGGCTGGAGTGCAGTGGTGCGATCTTGGCTCACTGCAACCTCCTCTGGGTTCAGGCGATTTTCCTGTCTCAGCCCCCTGAGTAGCTGGGACTGCAGGCACATGCCACCATTACGCCCAGCTAATTTTTGCATTTTTAGTAGAGGTGGGGTTTCCACCATGTTGGCCAGGATGGTCTCAATCTCTTGACCTCGTGATCTGCTTGCCTCTGCCTCCCAGAGTGCTGGGATTACAGGCGTGAGCCACCGCGCGTGGCCCAACATCCATTTTCATTGCAGCTCACTGAGCCAGCTTCCTCCGGAGCTAGAGGCCTGCTTCTCCCCGCTCTGCCCTCCACGCTATTGTAGGCTCCAGCTCCAACAAACATTTCACCCCTGCATGACGTGCATCTCCCACTTTCCATTCTGCAACATGTTTCCATGTTCCCTGCTGCCTGTCCACTAAGCCACTGTGACGTGTTTTAGGTTTCAAGTTATGGCAGCGCTGTATTTGGAAGTACTCATTAGTGCATACTATCTGCTGTAACAAATAGACCCCAAAATGCAGAATGATTAAAACACCACAGAGATGTATTTCTCACTCACATAAGTTGGAACACTTCAAGCCAAAGAGCTTGTTAGTGGCATGTGGCTTTTCTCCTGAAAAGCTGAATGCAGTGATTCCGAAACCCATGTTCTTTACAGTGAGTAGATTCACCCTTCCCAAGGCCTAATCGCCAATGGTATTCAGCAGTGGATTGGGAAAGAGAGAGCCCGGAGAGAGCCTATATCCATCCTTCTTGCAGAATGCAGACCTCAGACCCCACCTGCTGTGTGGGTGGCAGGAGGTGCAGCTGTGTGCCCATGAGTGAAAACCCACTGAACTGCTAACGATCTCTGCCGCCCCTCAGGGTTCCCCATCATCCAGCCGTCCTACCTCTCCAGCCTCATCCCTGCCAGCCTCACTCATCTTAATTCAATCCCTCAAGGATGGCACGACTCTCTCATCTCTAGGCCTTTTTCATGTTGGTTAGCCCTCCTGGAGCCTTCTCTCTCTCACTGTGCTAGTCATTCACCCAGCCAGCCATCCACCCACTCATCCACCCACCAGCCCATCCATCCATCCGCCCATCCACCCACTTGCTCATTCGCCCACCCGCCCCCCCCGCCCATCCGCCCATCCACTCATCCGCCCATCCGCCCATCCATCCATTTATTCATCCACCCATCCGCCCATCCACCCATCC
>NW_022437076.1:201828-213960 GCF_009761245.1 Sapajus apella
CCCATCCATCCATTTATTCATCCACCCATCCGCCCATCCACCCATCCACTCATTCACCCATTCGCTCACTCATCCACTTCTCCATCCATCCATCCACCTACTCATCCACCCAGCCACTCATCCACCCACACCCATCCACCCATTCATCTATCCATCCACCCATCCGCCCATCCACCCACCCACTCACTCACCTACCTATCCATCCATCCACCCATTCACTCATCCATCCACTCACCCATCCACCCACACTTATCCACCCACTCATCCATTGATCCATCCACCTACTCATCCACCCAACCATTTATCCACCCACACCTTCATCCATCCATCCATCCACCCACCTACCCATCCATCCATCCACCCATTTGCTCATCCACCCACTCACCCATCCACCCACACATCCACTCATTCACTCATCTATCAACTCATCCACCCAGCCAGCCATCCACCCACACTCATCCACCAGTTCACCCACTCATCTACCCATCCATCCATCCATCCAACTCATACACCCACCCACCCACCCATCCATCCACCCACTCATCTACCCATCCATTTATCCACCATATCATCTACCCACTCACCCATCCACCCTTTCATCCATACACTCCCTCATTTATCCATCCATCTACCCAGCCATTCATCCAACCACTCATCCACCAAGTCATTCACCCACCCAGCCACCCATCCCTCCAGCATCCACCCACCTATCCACTAATTCGCCCACCCACTCCTCCATTCATTCATCCACTTACCCACCCATACCTCCATCCACCCACACATCCACCCAACCACCCACCTATCCACGCACCCATCCACACACCCATCCACTAATTTACCCATCCAACAAATGTTTTGAGCACTAAATATGTTCCAGGCACAGATCCAGATGCTGGGATACTGCAATGAACAAAACAACAAACTCCCGCCCTCACAGAGCTTGTATCCTAGCTAGGAGAGACAATGAATAGTAAACCAGATAAAATAAATAAATCATACATTGCTTAAGAAGAAATCAATGGTTGGAAAAATAGGGCAGGGTAAGGGGATCAGAAGTGGAGGAGGTAGCAATTTAAAGTTGGGTAGGGGAGGCTGGGTGTGGTGGCTCACGCCTGTAATCCAAGCACTTTGGAGGCCAAGGCGGGTGGATCACCTGAGGTCAAGAGTTCAAGACCAGCCTGACCAACACGGTGAAACCTTGTCTTTATAAAAAAAAATTAAAAATAGGCTGGGCGCGGTGGCTCAAGACTGTAATCCCAGCACTTTGGGAGGCCGAGGTGGGTGGATCACGAGGTCAAGAGATCAAGACCATCCTGGTCAACATGGTGAAACCCCGTCTCTACTAAAACTACAAAAAATTAGCTGGGCATGGTGGCGCGTGCTTGTAATCCCAGCTACTCGGGAGGCTGAGGCAGGAGAATTGCCTGAACCCAGGAGGCGGAGGTTGCGGTGAGCCGAGATCACGCCATTGCACTCCAGCCTGGGTAACAAGAGCGAAACTCCGTCTCAAAAATAAAAAAAAATAAAAAAATATATAAAAGTTGGGTAGGGGAGAATTAAGAAGGAAGGCCTCATCCAGAAGGAGATCATTGGGCATGGAACTGAAGGAGGTGAGGGAGGGAGCCATGAACATATCTGGGGAAAGAGCTCTGGGCAGAGGGCAGCCTCTGAGTGAGAACAGCTTTGCAGGTATGAGGACCAGCAGCAGCAGGCCCGCATGGCTGGGGTGGAGTGAGAAAGGGGAAGGGTAGTGGGAGATGAGGCCAGAGTCTGTGAGGCCTGGATCCCGTGTGGCCTGCAGGCTGTGCCCCTTGCAAAGCTCTCTCATCTTTCAGGCCCCAGTCCACATGTCTCTTTCAGGCTGCAGTCCACGTGTCTTCTTCAAGAGAAGGTTCTCCGCATTGTGGCTGGGTGCATCGCCTGTGTGTGCACCAACAGTCTGGTCACAGAGTTTCTTACTACGTGTGTACTTTCTCATCCCTTTCCCCTAAACTCTGGTCCTGGGAAGATAGAGCCCCATCTGCCCGGGTCACCCTCACTGAGCACGGTGCAGATGGCATCGTATCTCCAAAGGGCAGCAGCTCCCCCTGAAAGGGATGCAGGTTCTCTCCTCATGGCTTGTTGGGAAGTTTGAATGAGATGACCTGCTTTTCTTACCCAGTTGGACTTTTTGTCTTGGATGGCAGATGAAACACTGAAACATTCGTTCTCCCTGGTTCTCCTTTCCTAGATTCCAGAATGGCCAGGCAGAGGCTTATTCCTGCAGTCTCAGTGTCTTTCCACACCCTACGTGTGACCCCATCATCAAGTTTCCTCCTGAATCAGGACAACTTTCAGGAATAAACCTCTCAAGGGTTTATTCAGCTCCTGGGTTCCACCCTCAGGTCCCTAATTCAGAAAACAATAGAATCTCACCCAGCCAGACCTCCCAGATGACTCCCTGTTTAATGACCTTCGACCCCAGGACAAGGGACCTTTTACTTTTAACACTCCATCCATCCACTCACTTACTTATCCACTCACTCATCTACCCATCCATCTATCACCCAATCATCTACCTACTCTCCATCCACTCTGGGTCTGCCTGGCTCTGAGGCCTGTCATCCTCTAAATGCTTTGCCTCAGCCTTTGTATCAATGAACTGGCATTACGTCATATGCCACGTTATGTCATAGCCGAGTGTGAATATTTCTGCTTGCCCTGATTGTCTGTTGGTTGCAGGTCGCTTCTCTCTGATCACAGAGAGGCTGGAAGCCTGCAAACTACATTTGCTAGAGCCCTTACCAGTGGGCTTCCGATTTGTTTCTGCCAGTAGGAAGCACTGATCAATTAGAAGGCAGTAAAGTTCCTGGATCTGGGGGTGTTTTTAGTGGTGGTAACAGCAGTCATCAGCAGGGGTTCACATGTGGGTCTTATTCAGTCAGCAAATTTCTCCCAGGAGCACCCTCAGCAGTCCCGTGATCCCTGGACACTCTGGGTGACACCTGTTCCTCCAGCCTTGATGTAAAAGCTTCCTGCCATTACCAATATTTGGGTAATCTCTCTCTCACTCCTCTCATTCTTCCAACAGTTTTTTTTTTTTTTTTTTTTTTTAATGGAATATCACTCTGTTGTCCAAGCTGGAGTGCAATGGCACAATCTAAGCTCACTGCGACCTCCACTTCCTGGGTTCAAGCAATTTTCCTGCCTCAGCCTCCTCAGTAGCTGCGTTTACAAATGCCCATCATGCCCAGCTGATTTTTTCTGTATTTTTAGTATAGATGGGGTTTTGCCATGTTGGTCAGGCTGATCTCGAACGCCTGACTGACCTTGTGATCTACCCGCCTCGGCCTCCCAAAGTGCTGGGATTACCGGCATGAGCCACGGTGCCCGACCAGCCAACGGTTTTCATAACCAGTTCCACTCTTCCCTGACTGATAATGTCCTTGGTAGCAGGAATGACTTCCTAGAAATAGACCCCTAATGCTGGAAATCGGGATTGGTTATCTGCCTGGCTTGGGCTGGAACACAGCCATGACCTCATTGGCAGAGGGGACGTGATACCCTGGAAAATCACAGCATTCAACGGCAAAACTAATCCTCACAATATCACCTATTTAAGTGCCCGGGATGAAGTGTCTGTCGAAGGCAAAGCCTGGGAGACCAAACGGCTGAAGCCCTTCATTATGTCATGGGGACAGCTGGAGAGGCTGGTGGCTTCTGACCACAATGGAGTCAGAAGTGACAAACCCAGCTTGAGGCATGGACAGAAAACCAGAGAGCATCTTTGATAACCAGAAAAATCTCTTTAATATCGTGTAGCTCTAAGACCAATACAACCGAAAAACCCTAAATCCGACCCTGCAGGTTGCAGTTACGATGCAGGTTGAATTCACAGCCTTGCCGGAACTCTTACATAACATTTAGGGCATTTGATCTGGAAGGAGTGGGACCCTGAGAATCGTAAAAGGATATTTGGGTGGACTTGAGCAAATCCAAGAACCCTGAACTGAGGAAGAGCGGCGTGAGTATATGGTCAGGGGCTCCACGAATATTCCTGCTTACGACCCGGGCTTCACATGTGATTCAGCCTTCTCCACACCAGCCCGGCACTCCTGATTAGCTGCTCGCCTTATGGCTCGAGGCAGGACCCACCACAGCCATGCAGCTGAGTGGCAAAGTTGCTGGAAGTTTTGTTTATTGCTTTCAAGGCCATCTATCACCGCAGGCAGACATGAGAACTCATCACACAAGCTCCACGCCACCAAGAGGACTGGAGCTGGGCTGGTTCCTGGGCCTTTGGATCAGCATGGGCTTTGGTCTGTGACCCCGGACTCTAAGCCTCAGTCCCACCTGTCCAATGGGCCTAATAATGGGCATGTCTCAGGGCTGCTGTGAAAACGAAGTGGAGTAAGATTGCAACAGGCCTGGCCATTTCTTTCCTTCCGGGCAGCCACGTAACCCTGAGTGGGAACGAGGGGAAGCTGTCCTCCATCGGGCTGTTCCCTCCCTCGGGGGCTGGGGCAGAATGAGATGTGGCCCTGGGCACAGTGCAAGATTTTCACTTGTTTTAGAAATATTGGCCACAGCTTTCCCCAATGGGCACGTGCCAGCACGAGGCTGGGCCTCAGCTCTCTGCACTGGACCAGGAATCCCAAAGGGAGCCACTTCTTACGGCACAGCAAATCTCCCAGGTGGCATCACTGCCCATTCCTAGGAAACCCCACAAAGCCATGCTGCTTCAGAGCTGGGCTGTGGCCTCAGGGCGCGTTTTACACCTGGAGGTGGTCGGGAACTGTGGTGTGGGGTCTGGGGTCCTGAGGTCCCCGTTATCCTGCGGGAGGACCTCAGCCAAGCCCCAGTGCCACTCAGGGTCTCGCCCTCCACACTGAAGGCTGTGCTGAGGACCAACTGAGAAACCACTAGACACCACCAGGGAGGGAAGCCTGCCTCCCCCTCGCCACCGATTTAAGGCCGGGGCTGACCAACAGGTTGCTTTGGGGGTAGGGACAGTGCGGGGACAGCACTGCACACCAGACCACACCTTTTATGGAAACGTTCCTTTGAGACCCGTGGAGGAGCTTGCAGTGAGGAAGGGGGCGGTCCAGGAACAAGCTGGGCCCACACCCTGCCACGGGCCTGAGGGAAGGCACAAGTCACTGCCTATGTTGACCTGGCAAGAAAGAGAACCCCACAGGGTGAGGCGGGCAGGAGAGCAGCTTTGTGGGAGACCTCAGGGACCCTGAGCATCCTCTGCCCCGCCCTGGCTCTCACCCAGCTGCATAAACCGGCCCCACATGGCAGCATCCTCACCAAGGACTCCCAGGTGACCCAGGACAGGGAGGGGTGAGGCTGGGCTGCCAGGCAGTGTAGCACCAGACGGGATGGGCCGGGGGCTCCGGGGCAGGGTGTCTGTGGAGACCCAACCTGGGGAGATGTGGTTATTGCTCTGCTGAATACCCTGGGCCAGGCCCCATGAAGCCCTGCCTGTCCCCCGGCGTGAGTCAGCAGTGCTTTAAGGCAGCCCAAGGCGAGGCGGCCCAGGTCACAACTGTGGGAGCTTGGATCAGGTCTCCTCAGAAAGCCCTAGCCTCGGTTCCCAGGCACACGGCCTGTGCAGGCCTCCACGACCCCACACCTCCCGGTTCAAGAGTTAAGTGTGCTGTGGCTGGACAGATGGAGTCACCTGCTTGAACATGGGGGAGGAATCTGGTTGGAGCAGGAACAGGGTGGGCCAGGCCCATTCCCTCCTGGTCCTCAACATCCATGCTGCCCTCAGAGCCTCCTGTGCGGCCACTGCAGGGGACCCGCCTGTGGATGGCCTGGAGGCCACAGGGACAGCCCTAGCTCAGTGAGCGCCCCCCTGGTCATGATAGAGTATGCACTCGAACTTGGGGAGGGACGTGCGGATGGAGAGGGAGTCACCTTAGGGGGGGAAAGGTGGCCCCCAACCCAGCTGCCCCGGGACAGTAAGGGGAAGGCCCAGGCCTGGCTGCCCATCCTCTGTGCCTACGACCTGTTCCTATACAGCAATGGGCCACCCCAGCCTTGGAGGGGCCTGGGAGCAGCTGAGCCCGCCTCCTGCCAGCTGTGTCTCCCTGGAGGCCCAGGGCCTTCTCCGATCTCTCACACAAGCCCTTTGCAAACAGCCGACTTCCTGGAGGCCAGGGCAGGAGCATGTGCCACAGGGCAAGGGGCAGGGATGGGGCGGCTGCTCAGGATGGTGACCCCTGCTGGTCCTCGCTGTGACTCACAGCAGGGGTTTTAAGGAGACTTGGGCTCGGGGACCCCCACCGGCAGGGAGCACATGCAGATTTCCATGGTCCTGCGGCCTGGCAGGAAGGCCTGAGCTACCGTGGCTGGAGAAGGAACTCGAGGTGTCTCAGCGCCGAGACTGGGGCAGCAAGGAGGTGAATGGAAAACGCAACCTCAGGGCAGCCTGCGCCTGTGCGTGGAGTCAAAGGGAGGAGTCACCATGGCAACCAGCGCCCCTGAATGGGGGAGGAGGAAGGCATCAGGGTCCTGGGGTCCTGATCAACCTCTCCCAGAGGTTGTACTGCCCAGAGCCCAGCCTGACACCACCAGAAGCCTGGTGGGGATGCATCACTCCCAAGGGACGTGGTGTTGACTGACAGATGTCTCAGCCCTAAAGGGCCCCTGGCTACAGGGTGGCCCTCCAGCCCCACAGAGGAACAGGGATGAATGTGACCCTTGTTAAAGCTGACACAAGAGGGCAGGACCTGAGCCAGCCCCAGGGGAAGCAAGAGTGCCCCAGAAGGGCTGGTCCCACCAAAGCGTGCTGGTATGTCTCCCAGGCTGCACCCAGGAAGGCTGGGTGGGAGAGGAGCCTGGGCCGGATGGGCAGTGAGTGTGCCCGGCTATGCACAGCCACGAAAGGACCTGATGACTGGCGGCGCGCAGGAATCCCTGCAGCTGGTATGTTTCCTCCTCTTTGATGCTGAGGGTGGTTTCTGGAGAACAGTTCGCCTCTCTCCCACCCCCAGCTCCAAGGCATCTCCTCGGAGAAGGCCCAGGCAGGTGGCCAAGGCCAGCAAGGGGCGGGACTGCAGCTGCTCAGGCCCTCCTGGAGCTGCTCCCAGACGACAGGGATATAGGGGACAGCAGCCCGTGGGCACAGGGCCTCGGTATCCTGCAGAACCTACACACAAGAGGCCAAAAAAATATATGGGGGTACCAAGGAGGGGAAAACACCACGGCACAGGCCACCGGCCCGCCCATAGGCTGCATCCTATGCGTTTGTGTGTGTTCACAGGTGTGAATCGCACGTGCGACTGAGTCTGACCCAGTGCTCAGTCCTTTACTCTCCTGGTCTATGTCAGGGAGAGCCGCCCCTTTCCGGGGCCCTGCCTGCACCGGGCCTCGGGTCTGAGAAAGGGAAGAGGGCAGTACTGGTGGCAGGCGGAGTCTGGCATTGCCACCCTCAGAAGCTGGCACACGAGGTTTCTTATTGCTCCTCTTGACTCTGGGGCACACCCTTGTAATTTCCAGAAAGAACACAGGCCCAGGAGAGGTGGCAGCAGGAGTCCTGCCTTGGGCCTCCTGATCTCCGAGTGGAGCCAGGCGGGCGGGATGCAGGCTGGCCCTAGCCCCGACGTGCTCCCCGCAGGCCTCCCGTGAAGCCGCTGGTCTCTGCAAAGTGGGAGCTGCGGGGACCACCCGGCCTCCTCTCCGCCTTGGTGACCGGGTCACTGCCCATCATTGGTCAGCCGCCTCCAGAAATCTGGATGTGGGCCACAGATGAGTGTCCTTACAAAAATAACTCTGAGTCTGTTCCCAGTGGGAGCAGGTTCCTGAGAGCACACGGGGCCAGGCAAAGGCCGCGTGGAAGGGTCCAGCAGGGAGCGCTCCCGCCTGCGGGCCAGGGTTACGGCTGCAGGCGCTCCAGGTACTGCGGCAGGGGGTTCTCCTTGACGTACTTCTGGATGTACCAGCAGGTGAGATGGGCCTTCAGGTCCTCCTCCACCACAAAGTCCAGGGCGGCCTGGGAGCAGTGGGGCAGAGAGGAGATTGGTCAGGGCCTACAGCTGGCACCAGGAGGTGGCATCGTCTGCTCCCTCCCCAGGCCCCGACTCCCAGACTGCCCTCCCCCTTTGCCCAGGTCAGTCACTCTCGAGTTTCAGCCTCATCTGGGATGATCCCCACAGACTGGCCCAGTGCACAAGGAAAAAAACACATTACCTCTCCCCAGGGAGGCACAAGCCCTGTGCCCCAGGCAGCAGTGCCCCAGGCAGCATGGAGGGCAAAGGTTGCTTGCAATTCTCCTGGCAGGGTGGGGGTGGAAGAGGGGAAGCCAGCAGAGGGCCCAGCTACGTCCCAGCAGCGGCCCTCAAGGGGACTGATGGTCATTCTCCACTCTGGCTGCAACTCCCCTCATGAAGCCCAAACCTGCTCTCCAGGCAGCCTGGGGTTTGGGATGCGGTGAGGATGAGGGGTTGGGGCCAGAATGGGTGGGAGCCATCCATCGGTTCCACAAGCCTGACTGAGCACTTACTACAGGCCAGGCCTGGGGCCCCAGAACAGAATCAGGCTCCTGTGAAGCACCTGCCACACAGGGGGTGTGTGGGGACCCTGGAGGCTCAGCCATGCCTGAGGCTTGCGGAAGAGGAGCCTGCGCCCAGAAAGGCTGCCACCAGCCCCGAGAGGAGCCAGCACCAAGAACAGGCTGGACTGGCTACCTGGGCCACCATCTCCTCCCACGGTGGGTGGTGGCCCCCATGTCCCCACCCCCACCTGGCCCTGCTGCCTGCCTGCCCTACCTTGGCGAGGTGCTTGGCAATGCCGCGCCCACGGTAGGCATCTGGGACCTCGGTGTGCTGCAGGTCCACAATCCGCTTGCCCACGTACTCATAGAGCAGGACGGCCCGGTCATGACATCCTGGGGGTTGTAGAGACAGGCATTTGGAGCCATTCAACTGCTACAGCTGAATCCTGAATAACCTCTCGGTGCCTCAGTTTCCTCATCCATAAAGTGGGGCTGTAATAAAATGTCCTTCAAAGGATGGTTTAGAGGATTGAATGAGCTAACCTCTGTGACACACTGAGAGTAGTGCCCGGAACACTCAAGTCCCACGTGAACCTTTGCTACTGTGTCAGTCCCAGCACCCCAGGGCCCTGCCGCCCCCTCTGTACGCCGGCTCTCTGCATCCCCACCCCACCACAGCCCTGGATCTGGGAGTCCCAGGACCCAGCACTGGACACAGAACAGGGTTCAGCAAATCTGCAATGAAGGCAGAGCACAGAGACAAGAGAGGCAGTGCTGAGCCACGCACAGGATCACCTGCCGGACCCTGCCAGAGACGCAGCGGGCAAGATCAGAGGCCTGTTGGCAGGGTCTATGAGAAACGGACACTGGACACAGGAGGCAGCGGCAAACGGGCTTTCACACTCCACCAGGCCTGCAGCTCACCAGTGTACCCCAAACTCCTGCTGGGCAAACAATTAACTCAAGTTCTTCCAACCACAGTTTTTAGTGTCTCATCTTTTTGCCCATTTACCCAGCCATCCATCAGCCCACCCATCCATCTACCAAATATTTACTGAGCCCCAGGTACTGTTTCAGATGCTGGGAGTGCAGCAACGAACAAGCCAGGCAAGGAGTCCCGTCCTCATGAAAGTAACAGGGAGAAAGGGAGTAGACATGAAAAGCAAGTGGATGTGTAGGATGCCAGGGAATGGGGGCAGGTGGAGACAGAAGGAGAGGGCAAAACCAGTGCAAGGGCTCTGAGGCAGGAGTGGGCCTGAATGAGGGGCAGCTGGAGTGGAGCAGTGAGCGGAAGGGCGGAGGTGATCGATGGGGCAGGGAGGTGATGGGGCAGGTCCCGCAGAGCCTCCTAAGCCATCTTAGCTGGGTGCCACCAGAAGGCCGTCAGCAAAAGGACGGATGTGATTCATGACTGCACATGATCCTGCTGCCACCGTGGGGAGAACCGATGGGGGGGCAGGGAGCCCCGAGGGTGAAGATGGGGCACAGACCAGGGTGGGGCAGCAGGGCTCTGGAGCGGGGTTTTGACTGGATGGGGTTTCAAAGCGCACCCAGCAGGATTTGCTGTTGGCTCGGACGTGGTCAAGCAGGGAAAGGGGAGTCTAGGACTA
The DNA here is from genome assembly GCF_009761245.1 of Sapajus apella. NCBI lineage: Eukaryota > Metazoa > Chordata > Mammalia > Primates > Cebidae > Sapajus > Sapajus apella. The sequence continues at coordinate 211,921 of NW_022437076.1, forward strand.
TATTGGGGTTTCCAGCTTCAGGGAGCTCCAAGTGTGTGAAGGAAATGAACAAGCTGGGTGGGGCCGTTAGGGAGGCCCCTCCGAGGAGAAGCCTCTGTAGGGAAGGTGTGCGGGGCACGGCTGGGGCACAGGGCCCCAGGTGGGAAACTCACCACGTTGGCCCTGAAAGACGCTCATCGCCACCCGTCTTTCTCCACTCTTTAAAAGCACACCGTGTTTCATGTGTTTTAACTTCAAAATCCCAGAGAATCTGCCCTAAAGCCTGTGCTGGGTGGCACGACGGGAAGAGATCCGACCACTTGTCCAGGGCCATGGGAACCGGGGCCAACAGCCGCAAGGAGGCTGTCTGCCCCTCAGTTTCTCCTTTGGTTCTCCCCAAGCCTGAGGAGAGTGGCTGCAATTCATGTCCCCGTTTCCAGAGGAGGAACGACGAGAGCCGGGGATCCAGTCACACACAGGCCAAGAGGATGCTGGAGCTCAGGCCTGATGGCCCCAAGTCACAGCACTCCTTCTGCTCCAGTGACGCACCTGCTACATCCTGTGCCTCCATCGCCTAGGTACCGCCCTCTGCCCGATGCCCTTTCCCTGTTCCCGCCAGGCCCAGCTGAAGGTTCCCCAGCCCCACTCTGCTCAGGCCTGCAGCCCCCGCCCCCTCCTTGGCCCTGTTGCCTCCTCCTTGTGGGTCTAAATGTTCTTCTGTGGGCTGTGCCCGCCACCCTGGCCAAGGCCCAGCTGTGGCCACTGCCGCCTGACCTGGCTGCACAGCAAGGGACGTGGTTCTTGGCTCCCCACCTACTGGGGTTAATTCAACTCATCCAGGACAGGCAAACAGAGGGCGGGAGGCTATTCTGGGACTGACCTGGTCACCAACAGAGCTGCCTACCTACCCTGGCCATTTAATTACCCCAGGCTCACTGAGGGCCTACTATGTCCCTGTAGGGTTTGGGCTGCAGGGCAGGCAGCAGTGAACAAAACCCATGACGCTCTTCCTCATGGAGATCTTTTTTTTTGAGACGGAGTCTGGTTCTGTGCCCAGGCTGGAGTACAGTGGTGCAATCTCAGTTCACTGCAACCTCCACCTCCCAGGTTCAAGTGATTCTCCTGCCTCAGCTTTCCGAGTAGCTGGGATTATAGGCGCCCACCACCACGCCTGGCTACTTTCTTTATTTTTAATAGAGACAGGGTTTCACCATGCTGGCCAGGCTGGCCTCGAACTCCCAACCTCAGGCGATCCACCTGCCTAGGCCTCAGAAAGTGCTGGGATTATAGGCATGAGCCACTGCGCCCAGCCCAGCATGGACATCTTATCTACTTATTACACAATAGTATCATTATAAATAATACAGGGGCTGGGCATGGTGGCTCGTGCCTGTACTCCCAGCACTTTAGGAGGCAGAGGCAGGAGGATCGCATGAGCCCGAGGGCTCAAGACCACCCTGGGCAACATGGTGACCCAGTCTCTACAATAATAAAAATAAAAATGTTGGCCAGGCATGGTGGCTCACTCCTGTAATCCTAGCACTTTGGGAGGCCAACGCGGGTAGATCACCTGAGGTCACGAGTTCGATACCAGCCTGGCCAACATGGTGAAACCCCTTCTCTACAAAAATACAAAAATTAGGCCGGGTGCGGTGGCTCAAGCCTGTAATCCCAGCACTTTGGGAGGCCGAGGCGGGTGGATCACGAGGTCAAGAGATCAAGACCATCCTGGTCAACATGGTGAAACCCCGTCTCTACTAAAAATACAAAAAATTGGCCGGGCGCGGTGGCTCAAGCCTGTAATCCCAGCACTTTGGGAGGCCGAGGCGGGTGGATCACAAGGTCAAGAGATCGAGACCATCCTGGTCAACATGGTGAAACCCCGTCTCTACTAAAAATACAAAACATTAGCTGGGCATGGTGGCGCGTGCCTGTAATCCCAGCTACTCAGGAGGCTGAGGCAGGAGAATTGCCTGAACCCAGGATGCGGAGGTTGCGGTGAGCCGAGATTGAGCCATTGCACTCCAGCCTGGGTAACGAGAGCAAAACTCCGTCTCAAAA
>NW_022437076.1:214060-224103 GCF_009761245.1 Sapajus apella
CAAAAAAAAAAAAAAAAAAAAAAAAAAAACAAACAAAAAATTAGCTGGTCATGGTGGTGCGTGCCTGTAATCCCAGGAGGCTGAGGCAGGAGAATTGCCTGAACCCAGGAGGCGGAGGTTGCGGTGAGTCGAGATCGCGCCATTGCACTCCAGCCTGGGTAACATGAGTGAAACTCGGTCTCAAAAAAAAAAAATTAGCTGGGCGTGGTAGCGGGTGCTTGTAATCCCAGCTACTTGAAACGCTGAGGCAGGGGAATCACCTGAACCCGGGAGGCAGAGGTTGCAGTGAGCCAAGACCACACCATTGCACTCCAGCCTGGGCTATAAGAGCAAAACTCCATCTCCAAAAAAAAAAAAAGTTACCCAAGCATGGTACACAACTGTGGGCCCAGCTATTTGGGAGGCTGAGGCAGGAGGATCACTTGAACTCAGGTGTTCGAGGCTGCAGCGAGACATTATTGTATCACTGCACTCTAGCCTGGGTGACAGGCCCCATCTATCTCTAAATAAATACATACATCAATGAGGGCACACAGGTGACAAGCTGACACATGCCAAGGATCATTACACATCAGAAAAGGGGTGTGTGGGGAGGGGCAGGGCTGCCACCGTAAAGAGGGCATACAGAGACCCCATAGGACACACGAGGTATGAGCTGTCCACTGGCGAGAAGAGCAAGTGCAAAGGCCCTGAGGTAGAAGTTGCCGAGGCAGGAGAAATGCTTGAACCCGGGAGGCGGAGGTTGTAGTGAGCTGAGATCATGCCACTACACTCCAGCCTGGGCAAGCAGGGAGGTGAACACAAGGAGCCTGGCAACCTCATTAGTGCTCCTCTGTGCATGCCCCGATCAGCGTTTCTGGAGTAGCCACCTGGGCCATGGATGGGCCTGACCCTGGGAGGCCTCAGAACTTCTCTGCTTCCCGTTGGCTCTCAGTGGTCACACAGCTCAGCCACCACCATATTCCAGGTACCCAGCTCCGGGTAGACACCCAAGAAATATCTGTCCAACTAAAACAATTGCTGTTGTCTCTGCCAGACACACACTGGGGCCCTGCAGCAGACCTGTGGACAACTGGCTGGACCAGCATGCTGGCCTTCCCACAGCTGGGCCTGCACCTCCGGCCGTGGCTCCCAGGAGATAGCAGGACAGGAATGGTGGTGGCCCAAGTGTGTGCAGCCCCAGCACGGGGCAGGCTTGTGCTCTGCTCTCTCCACACAGCGATCCTCACGACCATCCCATTAAACAGGTAGGATTCCCACAGCTCCATGTATGCAGATGGGAAAACTGAGGCCCAGGAGGGAGGAGGGTGGTGCTGATCATCTCAGGATAGGTGAGGTATCTGGGGCAGAGAGGTGTCAGGACTGGCTTAAGATCACCTTAGGCTGACGTTTGGGCTCACCTGGAATGAGAGTCACGGAGGTGCGTGGAGTTGACTGGGGATGGGGCTGAGTCAAAGGAGATTCTTCAGGCTGAAAGGGGAACAGAGGGCGTCTGGGGTGGCCAGGACGGTGGCAGGGCTGCATGTGTGGAAAAGACCGAGTTTAAAGGGACACCCTACATGGGCCAGATCACACAGCACTGTGCCGGTGAGGAGCCAGGCTCCTGGGTAGCAACCTCAGAGTACCTGGCCAGGGCCTGAACCCTACCTTGGAGGGCCTCAAAGGCCCCCAGTCACAAGTGTCTACACCCATGACACGTCCCACAAACGCGATCCCGGTCCTTGCACTCAACCCCTCGTCCTGCCCCAAACCTGCCTGGAGATCCCAGGAAATGCCCAAGTCCCCAAAGCTTGAGACAAGGTCCTCGGCTCCTTCTCGCCTTGCGTTTCTCATCTGACCTGACCCTCGGCAGGGTGGTAGCCACAGCTTTCCGAACGTGCCTGGGGTCCAGCTGCCTCTCTGGCCTCTCTGCCTTGGTGGCTGTGCCCCTGCCCGCCACCTTTCTGCCCAAGGCCTCCAGAGGCCCTTCCTCCTCATTCCAGTGAGCCCAAACATCACCTGCCCAGAGGCCTCCCCTGGCTGCCCACAGCCCACATGATGGGACAGCAGGACACCAGGGCAGCACTGTCAGCCACGCTCTCGCTTCTGGGCACCGTGGATCCTGCTGTCTCAGCTCACAGTGACACGGGCACAGCCTCCCACCTCCGGGCTAGGCTCTAAGAGCTGCCGAGAGCTCCAGACCTCAGACTAGCACAGGGGTCAGTACTTGTCACGTGGGAGCCACAGGAGCAAGCCAAGGGCAGGGCAGGGCCCTCAGTTCCAGTCGTAACCCTGCCAGATGATCTCAGGTCAGTCCTGACACCTCTCTGCCCCAGAGACCTCACCTGTCCCAGGACGATCACCCACCACCCTCTTCCCTCCTGGGCCTGACAACCCCACCAATGTCATGGACTGTGACTGGTCTGAGAAAAGTTAAAGCTACTCTGCTCGTGGGGGACCCATCCCTGGGTCTCTGCACCCCCATGTTCTCTCTGCCCCTCCCCAACCTCAGGACCAAAGGGGTCCTGGCAAGTTGTCAGGGGAGGCGATCACGGAGAAAGACCAAAGCTTGCAGGTCAGGAAGAGAGACAGGACCCCTGGGAGATGTGGAGTCTGTGGAAGGTGCTGACCTCTGCCTTCTCCACTCAGCCCATACCAACCCCTCAAGGAGAGCTGGCGGATCAAAACGCCAATGTACAGATGGGGAAACCGAGGCAGACAAGAGGCAGAGCCCAGGCTCCCGGAGCCGTGGCACTGAACAAGGACAAGTAGACACCCTGGCCAGCTTTTCCGGCACTCCATAAGCATGGTCTGGATCAGGGAGGGGCCACATGTTGATGGCTCACTGGTGGGTGAGGCAGAGGTGACTGTAAGCCTGGAGAAGCTCAACCATAGATCCTTCCCCTCCCCACAGGACCCTGGTCCAGCCTAGCCCGACACAGCCAGGGGCCTCATATATACTGGGACTGTGATCTGAGCACCCTGCAAGACCTGGGGCTGCGGTCTCAGCTCCACTGCATCCAGGGTGCCGAGCGAGGCCAGAGGCAGCAGCTGACTCTCTGGGGCCTCAGTCCGCCTGTCTGCAAAATGGGGGTTAGGGAGGATGCAGAAAGTTCCAGGGTTCCGCAACCCTCAACTGACCCTTCCCTTGCAGCAAGTGGGATACTCAGCCCTGCCTGTGAGGGAGGGAGGAATGGCGGAGGAAGGGGTTGCCTGGGAGGTGATGGTCTCTTCCAGTTGCCGCCAACCTTTGGAAACCATCCTCAGATGGAGGCTGGGGCTTGATTCTGGCTTAGCTGCCTACAGGCTGTGTGCCTTAGTTTCCCCATCTACAAAGTGATGACAAGCTTGCATTTCAGAACTGGGAAGGGGAGTCAGACAAGCCTGAGCTCAAGCCGTCTCTCATCACCCATCAGCAAGTCACAGCCACTCTTCCTTCCACATCTGTTCAGGATCTCAATGTCTTGCCCACGCCTGTTTGCACCTCCTGCGCTAGTAAAGCAGCTCCCTACTCTGTCCTGGCCCCCCAAGTTTGCTCCCCTTAGAGCAGCCAGAGGGAGCTGGCGCATCCCCTCTGTCCTCCACCAGGCACCTCATGGGTGCCTCAGAGTCAAAGCCAAGCCCATAGGACGCTGGCTTCCAGGCCCTGCACCACCTGCCCCCATGACTCCTACCTGCCCTGCACACACCAGCCGCCGCAGAGTCTTTGCTCTTGCTGTTCCCTCCACTTGAACACTCTTCCCTGTTGTAACGCCATCTCTTGCCCCTTCAGGTCTTCACTTAAATGCCACCCTCCAGGGAGGAGCCTTCCTGAACACACGATTCTAAACAGCAGCCCCACCCCCACGCAGCCTCCCCTCTGGCCGCTGCGCCTTTCATGAGAGTCCTTGTTTTCTAGGACATGTTAAAACTGACTCTATTTCTTGTCCATTTCCCTCTCTAAACTGTTAGGCCCACAAGACCCCAACACCTGAAGGAGGGCTTGGCACATGTAGGCACTCAAGAAATACTTATGGGGTGAATCTCAGCATTTCCACCTCTGTGGTGCAAGACTTTGGGCAAGTCCTTTCACTTCCCCATGCCTCGGTCTCCCCATCTGTATATGGGCAATGCAGTTTTCCCTCTCCGTGTACTGTGTGGCTACAGAATAAAGTGACTCCGGGTGCACAGGACCTCCTAGAACACTGTAAGTGCTTAATCAACAAAGCTGCTCAAACGTTTTCCCTCACTCAGAACCAGAGTTCGCAGGAAGAGAATCAGTCTAGCTCTGCCACGTGGTCAGCCCAGGCACACTCTTGCACCAGGAGCCCGGGACTACCTGACCCCTTAGCCTCGGGGTTCATATCTCTCAGTGGGCACAACAGTGCCATCCTCCATGCTTGCCTTACAGGTCAGGAATGATACCTCAGCCTGTTCCCCTCCCCGGCTCAGGGAGGCCCGGGCCGAGACTCAGACAACCCCTCTCTGGCCCTAAGACACACACCCAAACCCAGTATGGCCAGGGTGCCCAGAGGAGGCCCTCCCTGTGCTGCACAGCCTCTCCCTTGGGGGCCTCTGGCCTCCCTCTTCTTTCTCCCCTGGGCTTGGCTGGGGAGGATCCCCAGCCACATCTGTAGTCAGCCATCTGGGTAGTAAGTTCCAGAAGGGGGCAAGTTTAGAAACATGGCTGGGCATGTCCAGCTCTGACCACTGCCAGCTCTGGAGGACTGTCCTTTGGCTGTACCCACTTGGAAGCGAAAGAACAAAAACCCAAACATTTCCTCTCTTCTTTCTGTCCCTGAGCATAATGATGGGATTCCCGAGTCCCCAAGGGAACCAGAGGCTGCTCTGGAACCTCAGAAAAGAGGATTTGAAAGCCATGAGGCCTCTCTCCCTGAGTGGCCAGGGCCCGGGTGTCACGGCCAGCTGAGCCCGCCGGCACCACAGCAGTAGCAGCCTCTGCCTGGTGGTGTAGGGTCCGCTGGGCCAACGCTGAAGTTCTGGCTGATGCAGGGCAATCACTTCCTGAGGTCCCTAGCCTCGGCTTACACATCTATAACATCGGGCGAGTGTCACAACAGTGTCAGGATATCGTGACAGCCCCATCCACGAGGCTGTAATGGGGCCTGGCTCGACACTCAGTACGTTCCACACGGCATCAGAGATCTGGCAGAGGCCCCTCCTGGCTGAAGCCACGTGCCGGTCGCAAGAGCCCCACCGTTCAGGGAGTCAGATCAGTCAGGATGCCATCCCAGCTCTACCCCAACTCTCGGCCTGACCTCTGGCAAGCCCTTCCCTTTCCTGGCCTTCCACCTTCCCTTCTTGAAAACGGGCACAGTGGCCTCTAAGGGCCGGTCCAGCTTGGACATTCCCACTGGGGCGGGCTGGGCCACAGTGGGTAAAGGCCCCCGTTTTGGTAGTTCTATTTCCCACCTGTCTGACCTCCTGGGGCGATGGGCTAGTCCAAACTTCTCTACACTAAAGGAGGACTTGACCTTGCTTTCTGGCTCCATGAATCACGATCGGCCCACATTTACCAGCACTTACTAGTGCCCCACGAGCCGGTCTGATCCTTTCCATTTCTTACAGTGTTTCATCCTTACAACTCACCAGTGGGATGTGCACTGGTGCTATTCTCATTGCAGAGAGGGAGAAACTGAGGCACACAGAAGTGACGCAAATGGCCAGTCCCAGAGCCGCTGAAGTCTGATAGTGAGAGCCATTCGCCCCCCACCCCACCCGCCACGGGACCAAAAGCCCCTTTCGCGGTCAGCCCCAAGTCCGCAGGGAGGATTCTTCCAATCTCTCCAGTATAGAAAGACTAAGGGTCCCGGGGCAGCAAGAAGCCATATGACACCCATGGAAGGGGACAGCTTGCCAGGATATCAAACAGCAGCTCTCAGTGGGTGCCCAACAGCGGTGAACAACTGGGCCTGAGCAGGTGCGGGTCCCCTGCGGCTGAGACGGGGGACCCGCGCTGCCCCAGCTCCTGCCTCTGCTTTTCCAGAGGCCGTCCGCCCTAGCCCCTGCTCTCAGGGGAAGTCCGCCCCTGCCCAGCCCGTTCCCGTTCCCGGAGCGCCAGCCGCGCCCCCACCTGGCCCCGAGCGCAACCCGGCCCGCGCCCAGAGCTCCGGCCGCCCGGGACCACCCCGCAGCGCGCGCTCGCAACAGCCCTCCCAGGATGCGAGCCGGGGCCGGGCCGGGGGCGCGCAGGGGACTGGCGCCCAGCTAGGGGGCGGCCCCGGCGGGCCCCGCTCGCTCGCACACAAAAGGTGGGGGCGGGCCGGGGCAGCGTTACCGTTGAGCCGGACGGTGAACTGGCGGCGCCGGCGGTCGTGCTCCACGCGGATGGGGCAGCCCTGCTCCAGCGCGCCCAGCGGCACGGCGGCCGCCGAGTGCGCCATCTGCGCGCGCGGCTGCGGCGCGGGGACCCGGGTGGCGCCGGCGGGGGCCTGGGCGCGCGGGGAGGCTCGGGCGCGCGGCGGGGCTCGGGCGCAGGCGCGGGCGGCGGGCGGCGGGCGGCGGGCGGCGGGCGGCTTCGGGCCTGGGAGACCGCAGGCGGCGGCGCCGAAACTGACACTCGGCGGCGGCGGCAGCAACAAAAAGGAGGAGGGGCCAGGAAATCAGCTGTGAGGTCACGTGCGGCGCGCAGCCAGTGGGCGCGCGGCCTTTTTGTTTTGATACATTCCAGTCAGCTCTTAAAGGGGCCGCGTTCGGCTCGCAGCCCCAAACAAAACAACACGGGCGGCTGCCGGGCCGAGCTGCTTTTCCCCCTTGCGTTTCTCCCACGTGCAAGTTCGGGGCCACCACAAGGACCGTTCTAAAAAAGACGTAACAACCTGTAGGGAAATTCTAATCTTTCCCAAGACAGCCACCGTTTATTAAGCGCTTGCTGTGTGCACGGCCTGTGTATCGCAAAGCCCTGGCGCGCAGAAAGCGCTCAGTGAACACTGCGCTGAGATGTAGTACCACAGCCTGAGCAATAGATACGCTTGACTCCATTTTACAGATGAGCAAATAGAGATCTAAGGCAGTGAAAGACATGCATAAGTTCTCACGCAGCTGGAGACCTGGGGCAATTGGTACTAGGAGTGCGCACCCACCCGTGTTTACACCCACCCCTGTGCGCAGCCTAGGCTACTGGGGAGGAATTGCCCCTTGAAGCCTTGCTTGGGATAGGAGTCAAACGCCACCTCTCCCAAAGAGGCAGAAATGTAGGGAGAGGCCTTGGGGATCCCTGGATCCAGTTTACAGATGGAGAAGCTCAGTCCCAGAAAGGGGCAGGGACTTGCTTAAAGACACGCAGGACTTGCCGGGCGCGGTGGCTCAAGCCTGTAATCCCAGCACTTTGGGAGGCCGAGGCGGGTGGATCACGAGGTCAAGAGATCGAGACCATCCTGGTCAACATGGTGAAACCCCGTCTCTACTAAAAATACAAAAAATCAGCTGGGCATGGTGGCGCGTGCCTGTAATCCCAGCTACTCAGGAGGTTGAGGCAGGAGAATTGCCTGAACCCAGGAGGCGGAGGTTGCGGTGAGCCGAGATCGCGCCATTGCACTCCAGCCTGGGTAACAAGAGTGAAACTCCGTCTCAAAAACAAACAAACAAACAAAAAAGACACGCAGGACTCTTGGGGCTGAGACTTATTTGAAAGGCGAAGTAATTAGGCTCCACAAGGTTCAACCTCAGATCCAAGACCTCCCCTCTTGCTCATACCTGAAGCTGCACTCTTGCTGTCCATAGCTGTGCAGTGAATCACACAGGTTACTTTTTTTAATTTTAATTTTTGTGACATGGAGTCTCACCCTGTCGCCCAGGCTGGAGTACAGCGGCACGATCTCGGCTCACTGCAGCCTCCGTCTCCCGGGTTCAAGCTATTCTCCTGCCTCAGCCGCTCAAGTAGCTGGGACGACAGGCCTGCGCCACCACGCCCGGCTAATTTTTGTATTTTTAGTAGAGACGGGGTTTCGCCATGTTGGCCAGGCTGGTTTAGAACTTCCAACCTCAGGTGGATCCGCCGTGGCCTCCCAAAGGGCTGGGATTACAGGCATGAGCCACCACACCCAGCCCAATATGTACTTTTAATGTCCAGTTTCTTTTGCTCAATATTTATCTGAGATTCATCCCTGTGGTTGCATCTTTTTCACCTCTGAGTAATTATTCCATTGTCTTGACAGAAAAACCCAAACCCTAAAATACTTGAAGAGCTTATTCTGAGCCAAATATGAGTGACTGGTCCAGGACACGGCCTCAAGAGGTCCCGAGAACATATGCCCAAGGTGTTTGGGTTATAGCTTCGTTTTATACATTTTAGGGAGACAGAAGTTACAGGCAAACACCTAATACATGTAAGGTATACATTGGTTCGGCCATCCAGAAGGTGGTGAGGGCTAACGAGTCATAAATGTGTTCAAATATTTTATTTTTTCTTTCTTTTTTTTTTAAATTTTTTAATTTTTGAAACGGAGTCTCGCTGTGCCACCCAGGCTGGAGTGCAGTGGCGCGATCTCGGCTCACTGCGACCTCCGCCTCAGAGTAGCTGAGACTACAGGCCCACGCGGCCATTCCTGGCTGATTTCTTTTATTTTAGTAGAGACCGGGTTTCACCGTGTTGCCCAGGCTGGTCTCGAACTCCTGAGCTCAGGAAATCCGCCCGCCTCGGCCTCCCAAAGTGCTGGGATTACAGGCGTGAGCCACTGCGCCCGGCCAAATATTTTTTTGAAACAGGGTCTCTGTCACCCACATTGGAGTGCAGTGGCGCCATCTTGGCCCACTGCCACCTCTGCCTACCTGGCTCAAGCCATTTCTTTGTCAGATGTATTTACTGAGAATATCCTCTGATCCTCCCACCTCAGCCTCCCAAGTAGCTGGGACCACTGGCATAGGCCACCACACCCAGCTAATTTTTTGTATTTCTTGGAGAGATGGGCTTTCACCATGTTGCTCACGCTCAGACGATCCACCTGCCTCGACCTCTTAAAGTTCTGGGATCATGGGCGAGAGACGCCCGCCCTGCCGATTCAAAGATGTTCTGATTGGCTGTTGGTTGAAAGAGTTAAGCTTTGCCCAAAGAGTTGATGCCAGAAAGAAATACTTGAGTTAAGATAAGGGGGGTTGTGGGAGCCAGGGTTCTTATTATGCAGATGAAGCCTCTGAGTAGCAGGCTTCAGAAAGAATAGATGGTAAATGTCTCTTTTAGGACTTTAAAAGATGTCAGACTCTTAGTCAAATCTCTCCTTAATCAGGAAAAGACTCAGAAAGGGAGGGAGATTCTCCGCACACGCAAATTTCCCACTCTAGGGAGGGCATTGCAGGGCCATTCCAGAATATGTGAAAGAATATATTTTGGGGTAAAATTCTTTCATTTCCTTCAGAGCCCGTTATCTGTCATGTGATGCTATACCAGAGTCAGGTTGGAATTTGGTATCTTAGTGCTACAGAGAGTCTGTTTTGTCAGTCTAATGATGTATTTTTTTTTTTTTTGAGACGGAGTTTCACTCATGTTACCCAGGCTGGAGTGCAATGGCGCGATCTCGGCTCACCACAACCTCTGCTCCCTGGGTTCAGGCAATTCTCCTGCCTCAGCCTCCTGAGTAGCTGGGATTACAGGCACACACCACCATGCCCAGCTAATTTTTTTTGTATTTTTAGTAGAGACGGGGTTTCACCATGTTGACCAGGATGGTCTCGATCTCTTGACCTCGTGATCCACCCGCCTCGGCCTCCCAAAGTGCTGGGATTACAGGCTTGAGCCACCGCGCCCGGCCAATGATGTATATTTTAATGCGAATGCTGGTCAGTTGTGCCTCAACTTCAGTGGGAGGGGGTTTTAAACGAGGCATGTCCCACTTCCCTTCCCATCATGGCCTGAACTAGCTTTTCAAGTGTCTTTGGAATCCCCTTGGGGAAGAGGGGGGAACCATTCAATCGGCTGGGGAGCTCAGAATTTTTTTTTTTTGGTTTCTGGAGGTATATACCACAGTTCATCCATTCACCTGTTGATGGGCATTTGGGCTCTTTTGGTTCTGGACTATCACGAATAAGTCTGCTATGGACATTCTTTTTTTTTTTTTTTTTTTTTTTTT
>NW_022437076.1:224203-230353 GCF_009761245.1 Sapajus apella
CTCTTGTTACCCAGGCTGGAGTGCAATGGCGCGATCTCGGCTCACCGTAACCTCCACCTCCTGGGTTCAGGCAATTCTCCTGCCTCAGCCTCCTGAGTAGCTGGGATTACAGGCACACGCCACCATGCCCAGCTAATTTTTTGCATTTTTAGTAGAGACGGGGTTTCACCGTGCTGACCAGGATGGTCTCGATCTCTTGACCTCGTGATCCACCCGCCTCGGCCTCCCAAAGTGCTGGGATTACAGGCTTGAGCCACTGCGCCCGGCTTTTTTTTTTTTTTTTTTAATAAGATGGGGTTTCACCATGATGGCCAGGCTGGTCTTGAACTCCTGGCATCAGGTGATCCACCCACCTCGGCCTCCCAGAGTGCCAGGATTACAGGCGTGAGCCACCGCGCCTGGCCCATGCACATTCTTAAACATATCTTTTAGTGTCTGTGTTGTAGCACCCCTTTTGTGTAGCTGGACTTTTTTATTTTTTAAGAGACACTCTGTAACCCACGCTGGAGTGCAATGGCATGATCACAGCTCACTGTAGCCTCAATCTCCTGTGCTCAAGGGATCCACCTCAGCTTCCTGAGTAGCTGGGACTACAGGTATGTGCTACCATGCTGGGCTAATTGTTTTCAGTTTCATAGAGATTGACGCCTCCTTGTGTTGTTCAGGCTGGTATCAAACTCCTGGCCTCAAGTGATCCTCCGGTATTGACCTCTCAAAGTGCTAGGATGACAGGTGTGAGCCACCATACCTGGCCTTTGCTGGATCTTATAGTAGGTGTATATTTAGTTTTGTTAGAAGCTGCCAGAGCTTTTTCCAAAGTGGGTGTACCATTTTACACACCTGCCGACAGTTTTGTGAGTTTCATTCATTGCCCTGTCTTTTCCAAGTTAGCCGTTCTGCATGTGAATTCACATCACACCGTAGCTGTCATCTGCGGTGACCTGGTGAACGCAGATATTGCTCCTCTTTTTATATGTCCCTTAGCCATTTGGATATCCACCGTTGTGAACACTTTGGCCTATTTTTGTGCCAAAATGTTTGTGGCCCAAAATTAACTTTTTCATTTTTAAATTCATTAGAGTTACTTTTGTTGTTCAGTTGCCATTCCTTTGTCAGATGTATTTCCCGAGACTAGCCTCTGCCAGCCTGTTTTTATTGTTGTTTTAACAGTGTGTCTTGTAATGGGGATTTGTAAACAAAACAAGACTAGGTAGTGAGTCATTACTTGCTAAGAGACAGAAATGGATTCTGGAGTCAGAGAAGTCTTTGACCTCAGCTGAGTCAGGGCGCCTGCAGTCCTGAGCAAGCAAGATGTAACCTTGTGAGTGTCTCAGGTGACTTCTCCTTCTGCAGAGCACTTAAGTGGGGTGGGGAGGCCAGAACATGTTACTGAAATTTCATGAACAGGCCATACGCTTTCCCACTTCTGGGCCTGTGCATATGCTGTTGTCCACATATCACCTCCTCTGGGAAGCCCTCACGTCTACAGTCACATTTATTTAGTGTCTATCACCCAGCTAGCCTAGATCCTGGGCAGATTCCTCTCTGATCGGTCCCTGGCAGAGCCCAGCACCCACCAGGCCCAGCAAAATGTCAGGGTCTTCCTTGTCTCTGACTCCCTTCTTTCTCCCCGACTTTTGAATAGCCTTAGCTTGCTGGCATCTTTTCCCCTTGCAGAAATCCCTTACGGAACAAGAATAAACAAAAGAATCAAGTGAGCATTTGCCCTCTGCTGAGTCAGTGGATGTGCTCTGCCTCCCTACCGTGGGGAAGAAATCTATGCCAAAACCAGACCATGTGGAGACCAGGTTGTAGACATAGGACATCATTTATTCAGTCAGTCATTTAGCAAATATTGGACGCTTACTGCATGCCAGGTACTGTTTTAAGGAGGCACAACACTTAACAAAACGAAAAACTCCCCATCCTTTAGGAGCTGATGCTCTATCTGGGGGAGAGACAATAAGCAAAGAAGAAAATGATGATCTGGTCCTTCTCATGGCCCAGAGGGAGCTTCAGCAGGGGACGGGGTGTGCTCCTGGAGAAGGTCATGAGTTCAGACTGGGTGGCCAGAACAGACATCAGCTGATGCGGAGTCTTTTATGAAAGACATGAAGAGGCAGTCAGGGGTGGGGTGGTGGCTCACACCTGTAATCCCAGCACTTTGGGAGGCTGAGGTAGGCAGATCATCTGAGGTCAGGGATTTGAGACCAGCATGGCCAACATGGTGAAACCCCGTCTTTACTAAAAATACATTAGCCCGGCATGGTGGTACACGCCTGCAATCCCAGCTGCTCGGGAGGCTGAGGCAGGAGAATTGCTTGAATCTGGGAGGCAGAGGCTGCAGTGAGCCGAGATCACGTCACTGCACTCCAACTTGGGTGACAGATAAAACTCCATCTCAAAAAAAAAAAAAGAAAGACTTGAAGGAAATGAGGGGGTGAATCTGGGGACAGTGGATGAGACCAGAGGTCCTACAGATGGATTGAGGGGTCTTTGGCTTAGACTCTGACCTGGGAGGGTTTGGGGCATGAACATGTCAGAGGGTGTTTGAACCAGAGTGACTCCATCTTGAATAGGGACGGGGTAATATAAGGCTGACACCTGCTGGGCTGCATTCTTAGTAAATCAGGCATTTTAAGTCACAGGATGAGATAGGTCGGCCCAAGCTACAGGTCATAAAGACCTTGCTGATAAAATAGTTTGCAGTAAAGAAACCGGCTATTCTTAGTAGAGATGGGGTTTCACCATGTTGGCCAGGCTGGTCTTGAACTCTTAACCTGGTGATCCACCCACCTCCGCCTCCCAAAGTGCTGGGATTACAGGCGTGAGCTGTCATGCCCGGCCTATTACTTTACTTTCTTAATAAACTTGCTTTCACTTTACTCGATGGACTTGCCCTGAATTCTCTCTTGGGTGAGATCCAAGAACCCTCTCTTTGGGACCCATTTCCAGTAACAATCTTAGTGGTTTTTTTTTTTTTTTTTTAATTTCAGAACATTTCAAAGATATGTGTAAACATATACAATAGTAAAATGAAGCCTCATGTGCCTGTATTATGGCTGAGGAGTTTGGTCTCTTTTCATTAAAAAAAATTAAATGCACTGTTTATGGCTGGGCATGGTGACTCATGTCTAATACTCCCACACTTTGGGAGACCGAGGTGGACCAATCACTTGAGGCCAGGAATTCAAGACTAGCCTGACCAACATGGCAAAAACCCGTCTGTACTAAAAATACAAAAATTAGCTGGGCATGGTGGTGCCCACCTGTGGTCCCAGCTAATTGGGAGGCTGAGGTGCTAGAATCGCTTGAACCCAGGAGGTGGAGGCTGCAGTGAGCTGAGATGGTGCCACTGTACTCCAGCCAG
This sequence comes from Sapajus apella, assembly GCF_009761245.1. Lineage (NCBI taxonomy): Eukaryota > Metazoa > Chordata > Mammalia > Primates > Cebidae > Sapajus > Sapajus apella. Next base: position 227,574 of record NW_022437076.1, read on the forward strand.
GGTGACAGAGTGAGACTCTGTCTTAAAAAAAATAAAAAAGAAAAATTGAATGTACTGTTTATGTGGAGTAGAAATTCTTTCAGCACGCTCTGCAAGTTTTGACAAACATATCCGACCCTTTAACCATGACCACTACAAAGTTATGAAACAGTTTATCATCCCAGCATTTTGGGAGCCCAAGGAAGGAGGATTGCTTGAGCCCAGGAGTTTGATACCAGCCTGGGCAACATAGCGAGACTCCATCTCTTGGAAATAAAAAAATATTAGAGGGGTGTCATGGCACGTGCCTGTAGCCCCAGCAACTTGGGAGGTGGAGGTGGGAGGATTGCTTGAGCCCAGGAGGTGGAGGCTACAGTGAACAGTGATTGCACTGTTTAACTCCAGCCTAGGTGAGAGTGAGACCCTGTCTCAAAGAAGAAAAGAGAAAGGGAAAAAAGAATGGTCACCTGGTGCTGCACAGATCTGCAGGCTTTCCCTTCACAGCTGCATGGGATTCCAGGGAATGGTGTACTGGCCTCAGTTTTGAGAACCACTCTGCCCTCCATGTGGGGGATGAACCCTGGATGGGAAGGTGGGGAGCAGGGGACCCTGTCCTCTCCCTACACACAGTGACAGCAGTGGCGGTGCCTGTGGCCCTGAGCTCCCCCCTTTCACGGCAGTGCTGTGCAGAAGGCGCTGTGCGCAGTTCAGTCTCGCTTTACAGACAGGGGAGGTCACTTCCTTGGGTCACATGCTGGCAAGTGGCAAAGTCAGATTCAAACCCAACCCCTCCGTGTTCTGTCTCCAGGAGTACACAGTCTCTACAGGGCTCCCCAGGAGCTCCATGGACATTTGTAGATTTTCTGACCTCCTCTGTGAGGCCAGGGAACCGACTCCAGCGAGGCAGCCAAGCTCGACCCCAGAATCCTAACAGCCAACAGCAGCGTGAGGACCCCCATGTGTGCAGGCAGCTCTGGGGCTCCGCCCAGATCCTACTGCCCCCTGCAGGAGAGGGAGGAGAACCAACAAAAGTTTAGAGACTGATAGGTCTAGGATGAGATGCTAAGTCTGTCTCTAGAGCCTCTAGCTCTAACCCCCCGGGCCTCAGTTTCCCCATCTGTGAACCAGAGGTAAGAAGTGTGAATTGCTTCATCCAGCATCAAAGTGTCCTGGTGTTGGAGGGTGACACCTGAGCAGGCCTGGTTCCATCCTGGCATTGCTGTGTGGCCTCAGGCTGGTCACAGGCCTTCTCTGCGCCTCATCTTACCTCCACAGGGCTCCTGCAGCCCTGACTCTCTGTACTCCTGAGCTGCCCACCCCGGGAATCTTGGCTCTGCTGCTGGGGCAGAACAGTGTGGGCAAGGCATGTGGGACACGTGTCAGTCACTAGCCCAGGCTCCTTCCCAGTGAGTCTACCCCCTTCCCTTACCCAGCCCTGGGTGCCATGACACCTGCAGACAGAGCCTTTGCTTTTTCTTTTCATGCCTTTACTGTTTTTCTGCTTTCTTTTTTTTTTGAGACAGAGTCTTGCTCTTGTTGCCCAGGTTGGAGTGCAGTGGCACGATATCGGCTCACTGCAAACTCCACTTCCCGGGTTCAAGTGATTCTCCTGCCTCAGCTGGGATTTCAGGTGCCTGCCACCACACCTCGCTAATTTTTGTATTTTTAGTAGAGATGGGGTTTCATCATGTTGGCCAGGCTGATCTTGAACTCCTGACCTCAAGTGATCCACCAGCTTTGGCCTCCCAAAGTGCTGGCATTACAGGCACGAGCCACTGCGCCTGGTCTGCCTTTACTGTTTTTCTTTCCTGATTAGAAGCATGACGAGTGCTCATTTAACATTTTCAGAACACATAGAAAAATATCAAGAAGATAAAAGTCATAAATCCACCACTGTTCAGCTGGCCACATGATCTCAGACATCTTCCTGATCCTGTAACCATCCATTCATTTACTCATTCACTCACTCATTCAGTCATCCACTTGCTCACTCACACCTTGCTTACTGAGCAACTGCTTTGTGTTCTGGATTCTGGGAAAACAGTGGTGAACAGACAGACAAAGCCCTGCACACAGACACAAAAAAAGCTCTTCATTTATTTATTTATTTATTTTATTTTTTATTTTTTTAAAATAAAGACGGGGTTTCACCATGTTGGTCAGGCTAGTCTTGAACTCCTGACCTCAGGTGATCCACCCGCCTTGGCCTCCAAAGTGCTTGGATTACAGGTGTGAGCCACCACACCAGGCCTCATGGAGCTCTTTATATGCAAATAGAATGTTTTCCACCAAGACTGGGTGTGGTGGCTCACGCCTGTAATCCCAGCACTTTGCCAAGGTAGGCAGATTGCTTGAGTCCAGGAGTTCAAGACCAGCCTGGAAACATGGTGAAACCTTGTCTCTGCCCAAAATACAAAAGTTAGCCAGGCATGGTGGCATGCACCAGCTTCTTCGGAGGCTGAGGTGGGAAGATCGCATTAGCCGGGAAAGAAGGGGTTGCAGTGAGCCCAGATCGTACCACTGTACTCCAGCCTGGGGGAACAGAGCAAGACCCTGCCTCACAGAAAAAAAAGAGGAAAAAAAAAAAGATATTTTTAAATATAACTTTGATTAGGTAATATATTCACGTTTCAAAACTAAAATGAAGTATCTATGAGTACCAAGAAGAAAATCTCCCCACTGCCTTTGTCCGCCATCTGCCATCTGCCCGAAGCTCCTCTGCTTCACATGGGGAAGCATTTTTACTCGTTACCCATGAATTCTTCCAGTGTTTTCAACACATAAATACAAGTAAATACAAA
>NW_022437076.1:235353-260583 GCF_009761245.1 Sapajus apella
TTTTTTTTTTTTTTGAGACGGAGTTTCGCTCTTGTTACCCAGGCTGGAGTGCAATGGCGCGATCTCGGCTCACCGCAACCTCCGCCTCCTGGGTTCAGGCAATTCTCCTGCCTTAGCCTCCTGAGTAGCTGGGACTACAGGCAGGCGCCACCATGCCCAGCTAATGTTTTGTAGTTTTATAGAGATGGGGTTTCACTGTGTTGGCCAGGATGGTCTTGATCTCTTGACCTCGTGATCCACTCGCCTCGGCCTCCCAAAGTGCTGGGATTGCAGGCTTGAGCCACCGCGCCCGGCCAACTTTCTTTTTTTCTTTTCTTTTTTTTTGACATGGAGTCTCACTCTGTCGCCCAGGTTGAAGCGATCTTGGCTCACTGCAACCTCCGCCCTCCGATTTCAAGCGATTCTCCTGCCTCAGCCTCCTGAGTAGCTTGATTACCACCAAGCCCAGCTAATTTTTTCGTATTTTCAGTAGAGACAGGGTTTCACCATCTTGGCCAGGCTGGTCTTGAACTCCTGATCTCATAATCGACCTGCCTCGGCCACCGAAAGTGTTAGGATTACAGGTGTGAGCCACTGCACCCAGCCTCTTTTTTTTATTTTAAATGACTTTTAGATAAAGGTTGAGGAATAGGGGGAGGTCTTGCTATGTTGCCCAGGCTGGTCTTGAACTTCTGGCCTCAAGTGATCCTCCTTCCTTGGCCTCCTAAAGCCCTGGAATTACAGGCGTGACCGCTGCTTCTGGCCAGTAGCTTACTTTCAAATGATTCAGAAAACAGCGCATAGCTGTGTGTAGAGAGGGGAGCATGCCCGCGGTGGAGCGCCGGCACCGGGCAGGTTGTACCAGATGGTGGCTGTGGATTCTGCTTTTGACTTCCTGTGTGCTTAAATTTTACATAATAAAAATTCAGAGGAAAAGTGGGGGAAAGCGACCACGGGGGTGAAACAAAACATACGGGTGCTAGAAATGGCCCCTGGTTTGTGACATGTCATTCAGCCCAAGCCTCCCCCAATGCAGGATGGGGAAACTGAGGCCCAGAGAGGCGGAGGGAGGGTCTTTTTCCAGAGCAGACTTCCCTCCCTAATTCCGTTCTCCTCACTCCACGCCTGGTGTAAGCAAGCGTTTGGGCAGGAGAGGCTGAGTCGATACTTCCTATCCCTTTGTCGCTTCTCTTCCTGTCAGAGCTCTGAGAGGGTGGTTCTGTCACAGCCCATTTCACAGAGATGGAAGCTGAGGGCCTGATAGCAGAAGTCACTTGCCTGAGCTGCACGGTGAGTTGGGGTGGGGAGCCGGTCCTGAGGCCTCCACTTCCTCCAATCCCTAAATCGTGAGCAATGGCTTTGGATCAGCAGACCCAGCATGAGCCCTGGTTTTGCTGTGTGACCTTGGGGGATTCACCTGACATCTCTGAGCTGCTTCAGGGGTGAAGAGTTAATGAGGTGACCCATGAGAAAGCTACTGCCCTGCTGCCCTGTACGAGGTCAGTTCTGTCTCACGTTCCCCACCCTGTCTTGCTGCTGTTTCCTCCAGCTTCCCCATAGGCTTCTGCGTGTTTCCTCCTGTCAGGGTTTGCCACTAGCCAGGCTTTGGCCCTGAGGAATGGCAGAAACTAGTAGTGGAATTTCAGGCAGCAAGACGCAGAGCGCCTGGGGAGAATATGGGACATTCTCACCCCGTATGTGGAATGTCCTTTTTCCCACACTCCTATTGGCAAACTCCTATTCATCCTTTGAAGCCCAGGCTAAATGTCCTCACTCTGAGAAGCTTTTCCTCATCCTCAGCCCAGGTTGGGTCAGGCACCAGCCGGTGGCTCCCGCAGTCCCTCTGAGTGCCATGATTCTGTGGGCGTGGGTTTTCCTGCTGCATCACCAGAGAGGACCTGGGTTTTGCTCATCCCCCACCCATTTTAAAAAAGGGGAAACTGAGGCCAGCCCGTAGTCATATAGCAAATGCAGGGCAGAGTCCTGAGGGTGAGAGTACAGGCAAAGCCCAGTCTCACCACAGACTCTTTTCTTGACCTTGGGCCCATCATGTCACCCTCTGAGCCTCAGGTTCCTCATGTGTAACACGACAGTAATGGCCCCGACAGCTCACAGTTCTTTCCCTTCATTGAAAGGGCTTCTCTAATTTACATACAGTAAAATGCAGCCATTTCAGTGCACAGTTTGATGATTTCTGACAAATGTGTACAGTTGTGTAGGCACCACTACAGGTTGGGTGTGGTGGCTCGTGCCTGTAATCCCAGCACTTTGGGAGGCCAAGGCAGGCGGATCAAGTGAGGTCAGGAGTTCGAGACCAGCCTGACTAACGTTGTGAAACACCGTCTGTACTAGAAATACAAAAATCAGCCGGGCGTAGTGGCTCACGCCTGTAATCCAAGCACTTTGGAGGCCAAGGCAGGCGGATCACCTGAGGTCGGGAGTTCAAGACCAGCCTGACCAACATGGTGAAACCCCATCTTAAAAAACAACAACGAGGCGGGTGGATCACGAGGTCAAGAGATCGAGACCATCCTGGTCAACATGGTGAAACCCCGTCTCTACTAAAAAAAATACAAAACATTAGCTGGGCATGGTGGCGTGTGCCTGTAATCCCAGCTACTCGGGAGGTTGAGGCAGGAGAATTGCCTGAACCCAGGAGGCGGAGGTTGCGGTGAGCCGAGATCGCGCCATTGCACTCCAGTCTGGGTAACAAGAGTGAAACTCCGTCTCAAAAAAAAAAAAAAAAATAGAAATACAAAAATCTATTTGGGAGGCTGAGGCAGGAGAATCACTTGAACCAGGGAGCTGGAGGTTGCAGTGAGCTGAGAATGGGCCACTGTACTCCAGCCTGGATGACAGAGTGAGACTCCGTCTCAAAAAAAAAAACAAAACAAAAAGCAGCCGGGCGTAGTGGTGGGTGCCTGTAATCCCAGCTACTCGGGGGGCTGAGGCAGGATAATTGCTTGATCCTGGGAACCTGGGAGGCAGAGGCTGCAGTGAGCTGAAATCATGCCACCACACTCCAGCCTGGGTGAACAGAGCGAGGCCTGTTACAAAAAACAAAAAACCACCACTACAATCATCAGACACATTTCTTTTACTCCCCAATTTCCCTCATGCCCCTTTGCAGTCGATCCCCTCCCCACCCCAGTCCCCTGCCACCATGGAAGGCCCTGTGCCACTGTGGTTTTGCCTTTTTCAGAATGTCCCATGAATGGAATCGTATTGAAGGCAGCCTTTTTTTTTTTTTTTTTTTGGGGACGGAGTTTCGCTCTTGTTACCCAGGCTGGAGTGCAATGGCGCGATCTCGGCTCACCGCAACCTCCGCCTCCTGGGTTCAGGCAATTCTCCTGCCTCAGCCTCCTGAGTTGCTGGGATTACAGGCATGCGCCACCATGCCCAGCTAATGTTTTGTATTTTTAGTAGAGACGGGGTTTCACCGTGTTGACCAGGTTGGTCTCGATCTCTTGACCTTGTGATCCACCCGCCTCGGCCTCCCAAAGTGCTGGGATTACAGGCTTGAGCCACCGCGCCCGGCCCGAAGGCAGCCTTTTTAATTCGGCTTTTTCTTCGGTAGAACGCATCTGAGCTCCATTTGTGCTGTGGCGTGTTTCCGGGGTTCATTCCTTTTCTGTCACTGAGTCGTATTGCATTGATGGATAGAGCAGGTTTTGTTTATCCCTTTTCAAGTTCGTAGAGAGCTGAGTTCTTCCTAGGTTTTCTCTATTATGGAAAAAGCTGTTACTAACATTTGTGTTCAGGTTTGTGTGTGTGTGTAAACACAGTTATCATTTCTCTTGGGAGTGAAATGGCTGAGTCCTAAGTAGGTGTATTTAATTTTATAAGAAACTGCCGAACTGTTTTCTAAAGTGATCCTACCATTTCACATTCCCACAGCAATGTGAGATTTCTAGTTTCTGCACATCCTCACCAATACTTGGAATTATCTTTCTTTTTCTTTTTCTTTTTTTTTGAGACGGAGTTTCGCTCTTGTTACCCAGGCTGGAGTGCAATGGCGCGATCTCGGCTCACCGCAACCTCCGCCTCCTGGGTTCAGGCAATTCTGCCTCAACCTCCTGAGTAGCTGGGATTACAGGCTCGCGCCACCATGCCCAGCTAATTTTTGTATTTTTAGTAGAGACGGGGTTTCACCATGTTGACCAGGATGGTCTCGATCTCTTGACCTCATGATCCACCGGCCTCGGCCTCCCAGAGTGCTGGGATTATAGGTGTGAGCCACTGAGCCTGGCCCCAAAATTATCTTTTTATAATTACTTTTTAAAAAGTCTGTTTATTTATTTATTTTTGAAAGAGGGTCTTGCTCTGTCACTCAGGCTGGAGAGTAGTGGCACAATCATAGCTTACTGCAGCCTTGAACTGCCAGGCTCAAGTGCTCTTCCAGCCTCAGCCTCCCGAATAGCTGGGACCACACGTGGGTGCCATCACACCCAGCTAATTTTTTATTTTTTGTAGAGATTGGGTCTTGCTATGTTGCCCAGGCTGTGTCAGTCATTTTAATTTTCACCTTTCTAATTGGTGTGTAGTGGTTTCCTTGTGGGATTTTTTTTTTTTTGAAACAGTCTCACTCTGTCATCAGGCACCAGGCTGGAGTGCAGTGGCACAATCTTGGCTCACTGCAACCCCTGCCTCCCGGGTTCAAGCGATTCTCCTGCCTCAGCCTCCTGAGTAGCTGGGATTACAGGCGCGTGCTACCACGCCCAGCTAATTTTTGTATTTTTAGTAGAGACGGGGTTTCACCGTACTGCACTCCCCTGATGGCCCCCAGGGTTGAGTCTCTTTCCATGTGCTTATTTGCCATCCCTATGTCTTCCTGGGGGAGGTGTCTGTTCAGATCTTTAGTGTGTTTTTCATTGTGTTGCTCCCTTACTATTGAGTTGTAGGAGTTCTTTGCATGCTCTGGGGGCAAGCCTTGCATCTGAGAGGTATTCTGCCAAGATCTTCTCTCAAGGTTGTTTTGAGCATTAAATGACATCATCAACACCCAATAGTGGGTGCTCTTACCATTATTACGATTACTTCCATTATTTATTACTTCATTTTGTCATTGTGGATACGCTGATGTGCTTCCCAGCCCAGAACTGCCTGGAGCACCTGCCCACGGGGCTTCTTTGGTGCCCCATACCCACCAGTCGGGCCCCCTCCAGCCAGCCCTCCCTGAAGGAGCCTTCGCTTCTACCAGAGCTCCAGAATGTGCTCTGTGTGTTATCTGGTGTTTATGATCCTCATTTATCAAAACCAGTCAGCTGGCTTAGGCTGCTCCGCCGCCACTGCTCGTGGGAGGGGAGGCCTGGGAGGTGGCCTCGCCCTCCGGGACTTGTGGGAGAGACAACATCACAGCTCTCCCCATCTTCTGGCTGGAATCCACAGCCCAGCGTGCTGGGTGTGTGCAGACATCTCCCATTCATTAGAGCCACAGCACGGCACCCGGGTCTAGGCTCTGATTCCCATTTGCAAATGAGACAACAGAGGTTTGAAGAGGCCACGGGGCTGCCCAGAATCCCACAGCCCAGAAGGGTGGCCCTGAGATATGATTGCAGGCTCTCTGGCTCTCATGTCGTCACTTGCTCAGATTCTCACTCAGCAAACTCCCATCCACCTCTCCTGCTGCCCGGCCAAGTGGGAGAGCAGCCAGAGGCAGGCAGCAACTGTTGAGCACCCAGCAGGTACGAAACACCAGACTGCATAAATGATCTCACTCCAGCGAGTGGCTGTTATTGTCCCATTTTACAGACCAGGAAACTGAGGGTTAAAGAGACCTAGTGACACGCTCAATAAATTAGTGGCAGAGCAGGATTTGAAACTAGGCACACTGTTTCCTCAGCCCGAGTGCCTGACTGCTGGGCCAAACTGAATCCATGGGCTGTGTCCCTTGAGTGGGATGGGCCCCCGTCTGGCCCACAGTTCTGAGAGCATGCATGCTCTGTGTGCGTCCTCACCAATCATCGCAAAGGCCCTCCAGGAAGCCTTGCCATCCCCATTTACCCGTGAAGTCCCCTTTTCTTCCCCCATCAAGCTCATGTGGCCCCATCTCTGAAACTTGTCTCATGCAGGGCTGCCTCTTACACCACCTTCCCCACCCAAGCAGCTACAAGGACCAGAACTCCATCCAGAGGTTTGCAGCAGACCCTGAAGCAGACTGGCCAAGGCGGCCTCGCCCTTCCAACTGCGGGAGGCCTCGAGGCTTACAGGTGCCTTTCTCTTGCTCTGAATGACACTAGGAACCCAAAGATACATCTGGCTCGAGGACAGTACAGGGCTTGCAGGAACCCAGAGGAGCCCGTGCTAATTCCACCTGGAGCATCAGGGCAGGCTGCCCAGGGGAGGTGGTGCTGGCATGTGGCCTAGAAAGATGGTGTGGTCATCAGCCTATCAACGCCACATTTCTTCACCAAGCGCTATCGCCCCTTCCCACACCCACTGCCCCACCTAGTTTTATCTTTGTGATTGGCAGGCTCCCCAACCCTAATCCGGAGGAGGCTCCAAGCCTCCCCATTACCCTGGCCTCCTCCCTCAGCCTCCTTCTACTGCCCGCCTGCTACCACAGCCTCAGAATCTTTCTCAGGTCCCGGCCCCTCCCCGCTGGAGGAGGAAGCCTCTGCCAGGGACCCCGCTCTAGGAAATGTGCAGACAGACTGGGAAGTGTGGCAGATGGCCCTGTGAATGGTCACAGTTTACAATCAATTCCAGGAGTGCGGAGGTTTTAGAGAATGGCTGCAAATTCTCTGTCATTCCTCCATTGAGAGGCAGGGTCTATGTCTCCTCCCCTCATATCTAAATGGGCTACTTCAACCCACAGAGTGACGCCGAAGTGAAGCCGGGGGCTGTTTATGCTGCATCAGGCCAGGCAGCTTCATCTGCTTCTCTTGGGACACTCGTGCTTCGTGTCTGTCACCATGCTATGAGGAAGTCACAGGCAGAGGCTGGGTGGAGGCACTCCAGTCCCCAGTCAGGCAGGGCCCAGCCTACAGTCCTCCTGGGCCAGGCGAGGAGGAGGTGACATGCAGGTGAAGGAACCTGCACTTGAATCCAGCTGAGGTTGGGCCCTTCCATCACAGGGACAGGCCATCCCTACTGTGCCCGCTGTTTCATACTCCTGAGTTTAGGGTGGTTTGTGACACAGCAGGAGATAAGCAAAGAGGGGATTTTGTGACTTCCCCCAACCCTGGTCATCAGTCCTTTCTCAACATGTATCTGCTCGAACCATGAGGGGACGGGGGTTGCTCAGAGTCAAATCCTAGATCCACTGTTTTCCCTGTCCCTGTAAAACAGTGGGGCAGGATTAGAATCAGGGAACACTTGATAGGACCCCCTGCACTACTCCCAACCTACTGCACACACCCTAGCCCCCGACAACACTTGAGTCTGGGTCTCAGGTCACTAGATGGTGACATGTTCCTCCTGGCTCTGGCTTCCCGTGAGTACCTCAATTTGGGTAATCCTGGAAGGCTGCATGGAAGAGGCAGGATTTGAGCTGTAAAGAACAGGCAGAGTTGAAATAATTGTGATATTTTGTTTATTTACATTAAAATGTTATATTAATTATATTGATTGTAACATTAAAACAGTATAAAATTTAAATATCCTGAAAATAATAAACACTTTCTGCAGAAATGTTTGACAGAAAAAGTGTAAAGAAACAAAACAAAACAAAACAAAACAATCTTTGTAATTTCAGGGTCCAGAAACCATCATGGCTGATGTGTTGGTGTGTTTCCTACATTTCTACCATGTAACTCAGACCAGGCTGCAGCCTTTAGCAGACTTTCTCAGCTCAAGCAGGGGAGAGACCAGCTGGCAGAAGAGAGAGATCCATCACCAGCAGAAGTGCCCATGTTTGGGCCATGTGGCCTCCAAGGAGGGTGCCAGCTCATGCCCAGACAGGACGACTCAGGGTCCCTAGTCCCAGGCTGCTCCTTCTCTGCCCTGTACGGACCACCGAAGGGGCCCTCACAGCTGTTCCTCCTGCCTCAAGCCGTTCCCATCAGAACCATCTCAGGCAAGGCAGACTCTGCAATCTCCGCCTCCCGGGTTCAAGCAATTCTCCAGCCTCAGCCTCCAGAGTAGCTGGGACTACAGACACGCGCCACCACGCCCAGCTAATTTTTTGTATTTTTAGTAGAGACAGGGTTTTGTCATGTTGGTCAGGCTGGTCTCAAACTCCTGACCTTAGGTGATCCGTCTGCCCCAGCCTCCCAACGGGCAGCCTTGTAGATGGTGCATCCTTCCTGCTGCAGACTGTCCTCGGCTCTCAAGTCCCCGGGCACAAAAACTAACCTGCAGACTCAGGACAGTGTAAATCTATCCTCAGGAAGGCAAAGAAAACCACTTCTCTAAGCACGCCGGGGGCATCCTGGCTGCCCGCCCAGCAGATGTCTGGATCAGTCTGAATCCCAGGAACCCGGGAGAGGAAATGAATTCCCTTCATCAGCGGCCTCAAGAGCACCCAGCAGCCCTCCTCCACCCGGGGACAAATTCTTCTCTCCACCCAAGAATGTTTGCAATCCTTCGGATGGCAGTTTTCCAAGACCAACCACTTGAATGCCCTCTCTACCCTCATATAAGCAAGACCTGTTCCTTGCTGGGAAGTATGCAGTGGGTGACCGTCCTTTAAAGGGCTGAACCCGTAGCTGCTGCACCCGGGGGCACACTTGACGGGAGAGGAGAAGCGGCCTCTTCTCTGCGTGGGGATGTGGGGGGAGAAAACGAGGCCTTTACAGCACCGGTTTAACAGCGTCGGCCACGCCGCTGTCCCGCACAGATCTGAGGCTTGGCTTCGGGTCCGGCTCCACGCCCAGGTCCCCAAGGTCCGCGGCCCGCGGGAGGCCCGGCGCTGGGGGCTGAGCTGTGACCTGGGACCCGAGGCCACACTCCCAGCCAGGGCCGAAGGGCTCTGTCCGGGGCACGTGCGCCCCTTCCGCCGGCCCTGCGCAGACCCCGCGGCTCCATACCACCGCGCTGGTGGCTGAGACGCTGGAGGCGGGCCGCGAAGCTGGAGGCGGCCGCACACCCGCCCTGGCAGCCTGCTCGGCCGCCCGCGCGGCCCTGTGTGCGGGCGCAGCCAATCAGAGGCTCACCCTGGGCTGCGTCCCGGGCTGGGGGGCGTGGCTGGGGGGCGTGGCCGGGCCGTCCCATCGGCCTCTCAGCGCTGCCGCCTTTGCTCGCGCTGCTGCGTAGAGGGTTGTGGCGGGCCCGAGAGTCCCGAGTGACTTAAGATTCCCTGAAAATACTCCATTTTTGGCCTTCGACGACCTGGGCTGGCCTGCTCACCCTGTGTCCCTGCGCTCCTCTACTCCTTCGGTCTTGTGTGCTGGGGACACGTGGGCCTTGCCCGTCCTGTGCAGCCGCCTTTGGTCTGTTGGAAGGCAGTGGCGCAGGGAGCCGGGAGCCAGCGGCTGCAGGACTCAACGCAGCGATCGCGAAGCGGCCTCCCCAGGATGCGCAGCGCAGGTGCAGCCCGGGTCCCGGCCACCCGCACTGACCCAGTCCCGCCGCGACGTGGCAGGTGCATCTCTTCGACCCTTTGAGCTCCTCCCTTCTTATTTCTCAATCGCATACACTGCGATTCTTTTCTTTCTTTGCGATTTTAAACAATATCCGCCGGCTCTCAGTGAGGATTCGGTTCTCTTAGGTAATGAACCCTGTGCTTTGTCTCGTGAGTTCCCAGTCATCAGTTTTGGGATGCATCAGTATTTGGTGTTTACAGTATTATGGTTATGTAAATATTGTTCCCAGCTGAGCTGTGGAGTACATTGTGGCAACGTTTTCTATTTTGTGTTGTTTGTTTTCCTGGGAATTCATAATAGCCTGTTTTCTTCTTGCATCAAGCTGGACACTGAGTGGATCCTTTCAAATCTGGAGACTCATGACCTTCGGTTCTGGGAAGCTGGAGGGCACAACTGCTGTTTTTACAAACTCTTTTTGTTTTTTATTTTTAGAGACGGGGTCTCAGTATGTTGCCCAGGCTGGAGTGCAGTGGCTATTCACAGGCGCGATCCCACTACTGATTAGCACGGGAGTTTTGACCTGCTCCGTTTCCGACCTGGGTCGGTTCACCCCTTCTTAGGCAACCTGGTGGTCCTCCGCTCCCGCGAGATCACCATATTGATGCTGAAGCTAGTGCAGACACCCGATCGGCATAGCGCGCTACAGCCCAGAACCCCTGGACTCAAGCGGTCCTCCCACCTCAGCCTCCTGAGTAGCTGGGAGTACAGGCACGTGCCACTGTGCATGGTACAAACTCTTAACTCATCTTGTTTTCCTCCCTACCTACTCTTCCACCTCCAGAGGGACCTTGTGACCCCCAGCCTGTGTTTCTGGGGGGCCTCTGGCCTTGAATGATCCCCTTGACATGCAGAATTTGGTTGCAGCTTCTTCCACTCTGCCTAGGTGATTACTATTGGTTTTCCAGCTTCGAAAATTCTGTAGGAGGGGCTTGGTGGTTTGTGCCTATAATCCCAGCACTTTGGGAGGCTGAGGCAGGAAGATCGATTGAGCCCAGGAATTTGAGACCAGCCTGGGCAACGCGGCAAGACCCTGTCTCCATAAAAAAATTTTAAAATTAGTGGGGTGCGGTGGTACAGGCCACTGGTCCCAGCTACTCCGGGGCTTGAAGTAGGAGGATCACTTAAGTCTGGGAGATTGAGGCTGCAGTGAGCAGAGATCACACCACTGCAATACATCCTTGGTGCCAGAGAGAGACCCTGTCTCAAAAAAAAAAAGTTCTGTAGACTTTTTATCTTTGTCATTGACTTTCGTAACTTTGCAACGTAAAAATTTTTCTTTTTATTGTCATCTTAGTGGGGTTGGGTAGGGAAGGGAGAAAAATATCCCTGTTCATTCCATGTTAGCTACAAGTCCCACTCTACATGCTATTTTAAGCTAGCCCCCACCTCCAGTTTCACATGGCTCTTTCTTGTCACCCAGGCCTGAGCAGAGAAGCCACCTCTTCCAGAAAGGCCTCCCTGACCTGCTGGGGTAGGGGCACTGGGTACTGACCACCCAGTGCTTCTCTGCTACCTCACTCAGCTCTAGTTTGGTGATTTTATGGATTTACGTTCATCAGTGCTGAATTTGCCTTATTTCTCAAACTCCTACAGAAGCCTTGCCCCATGAAGGCAGCAGGTCTTCATTGCCCCATGAAGGCAGGGACCTGTCTGTCTTGGTTTTCACTGTATCCTCAGTGCCTCCCATAGTGTCAGGAAAACTAGATGCTGAGGATGCATATGGAACGGGTGGATGGGTTTGATCGTGACGAAACTTCAGCATTGCTTAAGAAGCTGATAATGGTCCAAGCTTACTCGGAATGAAAGACCCTGGTATGAAAGGGTGAGACACTCGTTGTGGGAGGGATGTAAACCCAGGCTTGGATGGCCGAAAAGGGACAGAAGCATTGATGGGAACGGACAGGGTGACCTATGAGGCCTGGCTGAGACAAATCATTGGTTCAAGGTCACTCAGCTTCTTCCTGGCTTAGATTAGAAGACAGCCCTTTCGCCGGGCGCGGTGGCTCACGCCTGTAATCCCAGCACTTTGGGAGGCCGAGGCGGGTGGATCACGAGGTCAAGAGATCGAGACCATTCTGGTCAACATGGTGAAACCCCGTCTCTACTAAAAATACAAAAATTAGCTGGGCATGGTGGCGCGTGCCTGTAATCCCAGCTACTCAGGAGGCTGAGGCAGGAGAATTGCCTGGACCCAGGAGGCGGAGGTTGCGGTGAGCCGAGATCGCACCATTGCACTCCAGCCTGGGTAACATGAGTGAAACTCCGTCTCAAAAAAAAAAAAAAAAAAAAAAAGAAGACAGCCCTTTGAAGGCAGAGATGCTGGATGCACCCATGTTATGGAGTCAGCCCCGCTGGGACGCTTCTGCCTCTCTGCTCCCTGGTTATGTGATCTCCTGGGCAAGTTGCTTCATCTCTCCGTGGCTGTAGTACTTCTCACCCATCACGTGGCAATAAGGACAGGCCTGGGGTCTGGGCTTCTAGATGTGAAGTGTCAGCTTGAAGTAAAAAGCCCAACACACAGAATGCTGTTATGGTGATGGTCTGGGTTAAAAATCTGGTGTTATCTTTCTGGGTGGTGGGACCTGGGCAAGCTGTTTGAAGTCTTGGGCCTCTGTTTCTTCATCTGAGAGATGAAGGTCTAACCACACCTGCTTCTCTGGGGTGTGTGTCACTAGGCCTGGCATGCAACAGGTGCCAAGAAATATTGTCCCCTTGGCCGCTCCCTGCCTGCTGGGCAGGAAGTGCTACGTTTGAGGACCCTGGGCAGGGAGACACCATGCTGAGACTCCTGGGACCTCTGGACTGGTGTTGGGGACAGCCATAGGGTTACCGTGCAACCCTGCAGGGATCCTGGCAAGCCAGACTCGACTGCTCTGTTAGAAGTAGAGCTGGTGGCTTTCCAGAAAGCAGCAAAAGGGGCTCAAGGGCTGTTTGTTTTGCTTGGAAGGGGGTGTTGCAAAATGTTTTAGTGGAAGTGTGGGAAGGAAAAGGCAGGGAAAACTGTCTCCATCTGACAGAACAGATTTCAAACAATAGCTCTGCCATTACCAGCAGGCTTGGATGCTTCTGGGCACCTCTCTGAGCCTTGATTTTCTCATCTGTTTAATGGGGCGATGATAATAGTAGACACCTTGGTGGGATGTTGAGAACTTTGCTCCACCCCACAAGTATTCACTGAGCACCTACTATGTGCCGGGGACACTGCAGTGACCAAAGCAAAGGCACTGCCCCCTTGCAGCTTGCATCACAGTGAGTCCACAAGATGCTGTGCTTGGAGGGACTAGCACATAGTAGGAGCTGTAAAAATGGGACCTAATGTTTTGCTAGGGGAGCCAGTTACTTGTACGAATTCCTTTTGCTATTTGAGAGTGATGATGATTTCCGTAAAGCAGGCTGGCCTCCGACGAGGTTTCCTTCTCTGTATATGTCGACTTCAGCACCGGCCCCTGAGTGACAGTGCTCAGGAACCATATATTGCTGCCTCCAAGCTTCTCAAGGGTAAATGTTCGCTTTTCCACCACCCCCAGCATGGCCCGATGCTGTTCTGGGGAGAACCAGTCACAGGCCCTGCTTTGAAGCAGCAGGAGTCCGATGGGAGAGGCAGACAGGGGTGCAGCCACTGACATGGGTTGGGTTGTGAGCCATGGTGAGCGGGGCTGCAGCAGGGGCACTGGGCAGAGCAGTGTCAGGCAGGGCCTCCTGTCCCAGCTTCAGAATCAGGCCTTGAAGGAGCGGAGGGAACGTGTCAGGTGGGAAGGCAGGGAAGGGCATTCCTCATCCAGGGAACAACCTTTGTAAAGAAAGGGTCAAGGAGGCCAGGTGTGGTGGCTCACACCTGTAATTCCAGCACTTTGGGAGGCTGACGTGGGTGGATCACGAGGTCAGGAGTTCAAAACCAGCCTGGTCAAGATGGTGAAACCCTGTCTCTACTAAAATTACAAAAAAATTAGCCGGGCGTGGTGGTGAGCGCTTGTAATCCCAGCCACTCGGGAGGCTGAGGCAGAGAACTGCTTGAACCTGGAGGTGGAGGTTGTAGTGAGCCGAGATCGTGCCACTGCACTACAGCCTGAGTGACAGAGTGATTCTGTCTCAAAAAAAAGAAAAAAAAAATGGAAAGGTACAAAGAGGAAAGCTTGAATTGGGAGTTGCTGGACTGAGGGATGTCTGGAGAAGTCAGCCGGGATCGGAGTGTTGGAAGTTCCTCACCTAGGGAGCCAGGGCGGAGTTTAGAACTTGGCCAGCCATGTTTGGGAAGGCTCCGGCTGCAATGTGGAAGGCCTGGGGGCGGGAAGCACGGAGAGGAGGAGGCTGGATGGCGGTCAGCAGCGAGGGCAGTGGGTCCTGCGCTGCTGGGCACCCCAGAGCGCTACTGCACCCTGGCCACCAGAGGGCGCTGTGGGGCAGCAAGCAGAGGAGGCCCCAGCTGGTGGCAAGACCATGCACATATCATGTGCACCGCTGTGCTCTGGCTTGTGTCTGTGGACGTGCCCATGTTGTTCCTCCATATGCACGTATGCACTTGAGCACCCCCTTGCATTTGTGTGTGTGTGTATGTGTATTTGGGGTGTGTGGACTTGCATAGGTGTGAAGCCACACATAAGAATAAGTATGTCCAAGGGGCATATATAGGTGAGAACAGAGACCCCTCAGCTCCCACCACCCAGCCACACGGGTCTCCTTGTTACTCGCCTGCTAACCATCCACCTCAGGGCCCTTGCACAGCTGTTCCCTGTGCCTGGAATGCTTCTGCCCCCAGATGTCTCCTTCCCTTATGTCCTTTGATCTCTGCTTACATGGCACCTTTGAGGGAGGCTTTTCCTGACCTCCCTCCTTAAAATTATAGTCCCCACGTCCAGACACACACCCTGCTCCCTCTCCTACTTTACCCCATAGCATTTTTAATTTTTTTGAAAGGGTCTCACTATCTGCCAGGCTGGAGTGCAGTGGCATAATCTTGGCTCACTGTGGCCTTGATCTCCTGGGCTCAAGTGATCCTCCCACCTCAGCCTCCTGAGTAGCTGGTGTATGCCACCATACCCAGCCAACTTTCTTTTTTTGTAGAGATGAGGTTTTGCCAGGTTGCCCAGCCTGGTCTCAAACTACTGGGATCAAATGATTCACCTGCCTCGGCCTCCCAAGTTGCTGGGGCTGCAGGTGTGAGCCACCATGCCTGGCCTGCCACACTTTGACAGGCATTTTGCTTGTCTGGCTCACACACCAGGTCATACTCTCCAGGGAGTTGTGTCTGTCTTATTCAATGTTGTGCTCTCAGCGCCAGTCACATAGTAATTGCTCAACAAATATCTGTTGACTGAATGAATGAGCTGCCCACATCCTGGGTTTGGGTCAGCCTCTCTCTACAGCCTTCTGTCACCCCAGGTCCTGCCTACCTCAGATCATGCTTGTATCCTGACTTTGGCCACAATCCTTCCCATCCAGAGCCTCAGTTTCCCTGCATCTGCCGAGAGGGGATTTGGGACTTTTCTCCTAGGAGTCAGGGTAAGACGCAGCCTCTTGTGACCCACGTCAAACATTCCTTCTGATTTCTGCGTGGTCATGGAGTTCCCCAGCCTGACTGTGCCACTTACAGTCAGAAAGAAATCAGGAGATGTCACTACAGCAAGCCAGCAAGAGACCTTTGTCTCTGATGGTCCTCAGTGGTACTTCTTGAGCCGCAGTGGTGCAGCTGTGCATCCCAGTCTGGCCCTCACCTGGTCCTCATGTGTGACCTTTTTTACACCTCCAACCCCTTGTCCCTGCTGCTGTCTTCCAGGGATGCTCTTTCTTGCTTCTTTGCCTGGCAAGCTCCTACTGGCCCTGGACCTCCTTAAAGGTCCAGTCTCAAAACCACCTCCTCTGAGAAGCCTTCCCTGACCCCACCCAGATGGAGATGTCTGCATCACCCAGGCATCCTCCTGGGACTTTGGCTCATGCATCTATTTATAGCACTCACATGGAGTTTTGTGATTCCTGGGCTCCTGACTAATCCCCAAACTCCTTGTATGTGAGGGCCTGTCTGAGTCATCTGGCTGCCACGGAGGTTGGCACAGGACTGGAGTCGCTTCACCCTGGTCTGTGGATGTTTTCCTCCTTCCTTTTTTCATTCCTCAAATATTTGTTAGGCACCTACGATGTACCTGGCTCTGGGCTGTGCGTTGGGAATGCAGCAGGGAATAAGGCATGGGTGGTCTGGAGGGAGAGTTCTGTTAAAAACTCAGTCAGTAACAAAGGCGTCAGCAGCACGGTGTTGTGCCTCAGTTTGAGGACCGTGATGCGAAGGCCTCTTAGGGGCATTCATTTAAGAGGCGGTCTGAGGAATGAGAGGCAACCAGCTCCAGGAAGTTTGAGTGGAGGAATGTTCTGGGCAGTAGCAGCAAGGGGGAAGCCCCTGCAGCAGAACCATCCCTGGCACATTTGAGGGGCACACTAAGACTCTTGAACATCCCAAGGAGCAGAGTGCACAAGGCGGAGTGTGGGGGAGCAGGAGTCAAGGCCGTTGGCCGGGGCCTGAACCCAGAAAACTTGCTGGACCAGGCTTGCAGTTCTGGTAGAAAGGAAACGGCTGCTGGATTCCCATTCTATGGATGGGTAAGCACAGGTCACCAGGTATGATATGGCTAGGATGGAGGCAGTCCACAGTGTTTAGGAACTCACATGTCCTGGGCACCTAGTGAGTGCCAGGCCCTAGGCCAGGCGTTTCCACTCCTGAACTCATGAAATGCTTTCAGAGACCTTATTGTCCCCGTGGGATAGGTAAACTGAGGGACAGAGCTTCTCAGTGACTTCTCCAAGGTCACCCAACTAGTAAGTGGGGGAGCTGGTGTTGGAGTCCATACCTGTCTGAGCCCCAGGCTCATGATTTCCACCCCACTGCCTGGGAAGGGTAAACAGGAGACGCAGGAAGAGAAAGGTGATGACTCCAAGGCTTCACTCTTATCTCACCTGGCCCTCCCCGCCGCTGTGTGCACAGGGCCTGCATCACCCCCACTTCACACCTGGGCAAGCAGAGGTCAGCCCTGGCCTCAAGCGTTTCTGGCAGGTGGTGGAATCTGCTTCCCTCACGTGAGGTCCCTGACAGGGTACACACTCATGTCTGCCTGGAGGCCAGGGGCTGACCCATTGACCTTTGCCTGGCACATTCTGCCCTCACTAGCCATGGCTTTACATCCAGAGTCACCTGATCACAGCTCCAGATTGGTCAGCGGTTTCTGAAATTCCCCGAGGTTCCGTGTGGGAGCAGAGGGAGGACTGGCCCATCCACCCATTATGCAGATGAGCAGACTGAGGTCCTAGCAGGAGAGGAGAGAACCAAGGCCCAGGAGAGAGCCGGGATGGGGCCTGGGGCTCGCGGGATAAAATGCACCGCATGCCACCTCACTCCTTCTGAGACACAGTTTCCCCCTGTGTAGAACAGGGGCAGCAGTAACCAGCCACGAAAGCTCCTCGTGCTGCCTCGTCACCGGGCATCGCTGAGCTCACCACCGACTCCGCGCCCTGGCCGGGCGCCTGGTTCCCGGCCGCAAGTGGACGTTTGTTGGCGCGGGGCCCTCCGTGCGTGTTAGCGAGAAGCGCCGGGAGGTGGCTGTCACCGCCTCCCGCTCACAGAGGCGTAGACTGAGGCTCAAGTGTCACAGCCTGCCCGAGGCCAGTCCCGCTGCAAAGTTGCCGACTCGGATCTGAAACTCGGTCTCAACACAGCAGCGTGCTTTTAACCCCCGCCCGCCTCGCCAGGCCCTGCCGGGCCACCTTTGGGGATCGCAGGGTTTTTCCAGACCACGCACCCAGGAGAAAGCACCCTCGCAGCGCACCCGCCGGGGCTGCGGATCTGGGGGTGCTGGGTGGGGCCTGGGGGTGCTGGGCGGGGCCTGGCGCCTGCAGGGAGTAGCGGGCTCAGTGGGTCCCAGGAGTGGGGGGGGCCTGCGTGTTGACGGGCAGCGCGAGGGGCGAGGCTTTAGACGAGGAGGGCGGAGTCTGGCCGGGCCTCGGTTTTTCGGGCGGCTGGCGGACTTGACAGAGAGCTAGAGGGGCCAGGATCCTGGGCCCACGGGGGGTGGGGCATATGTTTGATAGGCAGGGACAGCCGGCGTCTGATAGGCGGGGGACAGGCCTTGGAAACGGGAGGGCCAATCGGCACGCAGGGGTGGGGCCTAAGTTAGCGCCGTTCGGCAGGGGTCCCCCGGGCGCTGCCCAGTCTGGCTCCGGCGCCGCCAGTTGCGGACGCGTCCTGCCGCAGTCGCTGCCGCGTGCCTCTGCTCCTCCGCCTGACCTGGGCCGTCTGCCCGCAGCCATGAGCGTGCTCGGCCCCGGTGGAGCCCGCTGTCCTCTAGATTAGTCCCCGCCGCCGTCCCGGACCCGTTTGCAGCATGGAGTCTCCCGCCTCGAGCCAGCCCGCTAGCATGCCCCAGTCCAAAGGTAGGCGCTCCCCGCCGGAGCCTCGGCCTGACCCCGGGCCCAGTGTGGGGCCGGCCTGCAAACTCCGACCGATCTGTGGTCCCACCCTATCCTGTCCTCGACCTGGCAGCGGCGCCCTGTCCCGGAACCCCTTCCTGTTTGGGGTCCCGGGACCGGCCCCAGCCTGGGACCTCACCTGAACCCCCAGGTTAGGCCTTGGGACTGCACCCAGGCTCGAGATCACCCAGGCTGGAACTAGGCGAGGACTTTGTTCCCACCCATCCAAGTCAGGAGCCCCACTCTGACCTCATTTGCGCCTTATGGCTGCAGACTAGACAGGAACTCTCCCAGTCTTCTCCCTCAGCGGGACCCGGGTGAGATTCACACCGGCCCCTACCTGGGTCCTTGGTCAGCACCCAGTCCCACGTCCAGTTTCGGGACCCAGGGCTGTATCTAGGCTGGGATTTCTCTTGCGTCTCCATCTGGGCCCCAGAGGGCTCTTATTGTTGCCGACCTCACTGTAGCCTCTATGCGGGTGCTCTGGCTACACCCCAGCTCGGAACCGCCTGATCTCCTCTCCCCCAACTCTCCCTCTCCTTTAGGCCCTATGTTGCCCCTTCCCTGGCTGACCTCCACCTCGTCCTGCAGTCCTGTGTCCCCAGGAACCTCCCTTGTCCTCTCACCCCTCCCTAAGGTGCAGCCCCCTGTCTACCGGCTCCTCTCTGTCTTGAGTTGCAAGCTTCTCCCCGCACTTGGGGCACTCACCCCATCTGGTTCCTGTCCTGGCTGCCTGGGATCTGGGCCAGCCGCCAGGCCAGGGTGCTGGCTGTGCAAGGGATTTGCTCTTCTCCAAGTAGCTGGCCTTCCTGGAAATTTTTGTGAGGTGGCGGCAGCAGGATTTGTCATGCGGAGGGGGGAAGGACGAGACTTGGAGGGCAGAAGGGGAATTTTTTTTTTTCAGGAAGAGGAGAGGATGTTTTTGGTGCGTCGGAGTTTCAGCAGGCTGGGCTGTGAGAGATTTCCAAACCGGACATAGCCTTAATGAATGGGCTGCCTAACCCCGGCAAGCTCCCTGGTGTCTCTGGGTCTCAGTTTCCTTTTCTGTAAATTGGAAGTAATCACACCTGCTTCTGTGGACGCGGGCGAGGGGGGGGCGGGCATGCGGTGGGGAATGCTAATTAGCTCTGAGGCGTTCACTCATTCACTCGAAGAGTGCCTGGCGAGGAGCCGGTGCTCACCAGGGGACACCGGCTGCCCACGTCTCGCTGTTGCTTTCATTCTTCTTGCTGGAAAGGCCCCCGCTGCTGGGGCTCCGCTGCAGAGTGAGCAGGAGGCAGGTAGCAGCCTGCGCCCCCTCATCAGGGGTCAACCACTCTGCTGCCCTGGAGGGCGCAAGCCAGTAGAAGCCCTGTGGGGGTCTGGGGAGGGCATGGGCTCTTCCTGGCCCCTGCTGCTGGCTGCTGAGCCGGGTGGGCAGAATAATTATGCCTTACATAAGTGGGAGGCCGGATCCCTGACAATTGCCCAACCACTGTGAGTAACTCAGGAGGCACTCGCCGGGGGAGGCGTCTGAGGAGGGACTTCACTGCACAGACATCGTGGAGCTTGGGAACCGGGAAATCAGACACTTCTCCACTCTGGAGAGCTCGGGGAGGGGTAGGAAGCCCTGTTTGTTTTGGAGGCTTTTTTAGCTCTCCAGGCAGGGAATGCCTCAGCAAAATAGACGTTCCAGTTGCAGAGTTGTGCAGGGAGAGGGGTCATAGAGGTGGTGGGAACGCTGTGGGAAGGCCAGGATGGACTTCTAGATGTGAACCCAGGTCCCAGATGAGGCTGGGTGGGCTGAATGGAGGGTCAGGGACCTCCCTCAGGCCCAGGGACCCTATAGCCTCTTCGGGGTCTGGGGAAGTATGTGGTGGCAGAGCCACAATGCCCCTCACCAAAATCCCTGGGAGCTCCTTCTTTTTTTCCACGTGCCATGCATTTCCTCATTCATTCCTCACAGCCCCATTTACAGATAAGGAAACTGAGGCCCAGAAGCATTAAGTGCCTTGCCTGAGGCCACACATCGGTGACAGGTGGAGTAGGGTTCCCCCAGGACTGTGTGTCTCCACAGAGGTCTTCCCAGTGACCCCCTGTGTGCCGCTCCCATGCTAGATGCCTGAGCTGAGCTGGTGGGATGCCCTCACCCCTGGCCTTGCTCGCAACCTGTGCAGTGGGCCTGTCCTCACGGTCATGCCAGACCTCCAGGACAGACGGAGCGGAGGTGCTGCCTCTCCGGCACACGGCACTTTACGCTGGGCCTGAGGCATATTCACTGCAATCCGACCCATTTGACAGATGCAGAACTGAGCTTGGAGGGAGGATGGCCGGCCTGCCCCAATAGGTGGAGGTCCTCGCCCCATGCCCGCCCCATCCTGGGCACTGGGCCTCCCAGCACGGAGCCTTCTCCACCTTCTCGAAGGAATTTGAACATGGCAGGGAGTGGCTGGCGCTTGACCTTACTGGAGCTTTACCTTTGAGCTTCCTGCCTTGCAGCAGGTACGCGGCCCCATCCTCCGTCCTCCATGCCATGGGCCTGGGGAGTTTTCCGTGTGTGTGCAGCCCTCAGGCCCAGAGCTCTGCTGGTTTTTCCCTGGCCTCCTTGCCCACATGGCCATCTTTGGGCCAGTGGGCAGGGGCATGTGTGCAAGCCACCTTTGTCCTTGCAGGGTACCACACATGTCGTGTTGTCGTTCACAGCATGGGTTCTGCCCCTTCTGCCCTAAGAGTGCCACCTGTGGGGGCACTTCATGGTTAATTTTCACACAGCTTGGACTGTGGCTGCGGACTCCTGACTGCCCCGTGGGGACACTGAGGCTTCATGGAGCACTGCCATGTCCTAGCCCTGCCTGGTGCGGCCACCCTCCCCCACCCCCGGCTGTCGGAAAGACTGGAGGTGGCACCTCGGGGACTTCCCCCACCCCTCTTGTGACGCACAGGAAACTCTCTGTCAGCCAACCCATGGCCCAGGGCCCAAAGGGAGCAAAGTTCTCAGTTGGCCTGTGTGAGAAGGCCGGGGCCCGCGGAGGCTTCCGGCCGTGAGTCAGCGGGCACCGGGTGCTGACTCACCCGCTGGGCATGCCAGCCGGCTGCCTACAGCTTAAAGGGGCGATGCCGCCAGCCTGGTGGGTGGGGAGGGGGTTACGTGTCCTGCAGGTGGCACCTAGCCCTGAGCTGGGGCACTGGAGGTGGCCCCTTCCGGGACCTCGGGCTGGGCTGGGACCCCCCTGGGCAGGCCCTCTGTGCCCCACCCAGGAACTTCCTCTATTAGGCAAGGGGCTCTGCTTCCTCTTGCTCACGGAGCAGGAGCAGGTGGCCGTGGCTGTTTACTGCCTTTGGCCCAGGGGACTCCTCAGGTTCAGCTGTGCAGCTGGGACTCAGGGAGGGCGAGCAGCAGAGGTGGTACAGGGTAGGCTGGGGTGGGACCCGGCCTGAGTTCCTGGAAGGTGGTGAGGCTGGAAAGGCTGTGAGACCTCAGTCTCCAGAGCCTAACTGCCTGAGTTCATGCCCCAGCTCCGTCCCTTTTGCGATGTGACATTAGACAAGTTGCAGCTGGTCCACGCGCTGCACTCTGTAAATGATTTCTGTCCCCTGGGCATGGCCCAGCTCTCAGAGGAGAAGCCTCCATTTCCTCATCTGCAGACTGGGAATGGGGACCCTGTCTGTCTGGATGCAGCCAGTTCCATTCCACACTTGCTGAGTTTCAGGCACGAGTCATGGCAAGACTGCCCTCTGTCCACAAAGAACCCAGCTGAGGCACGCCTCTGCCAGGCAGGAAGTCAGGGGAACCTGGGCTCGGTCAGATGGCCCTGGGTTCGAATCCTGACTCTGCTGTTTCCTCACCTGGGTATATCTTGTGCGCTTTCTAATCCTCAGTCGTCTCTTCTGCAAAGTGAGAGTAAACGCCCCTCCCATGCAGGGTAGTGGTGGAGATTGCAGATAGCATTTGTCAAGTGAATGGCACCCGTTATCATTTTATTGTTGTTATTTTTGTGGCTGTAGTTCATTGGTGGTGGATAAACAGCAGCAAGGCTTCATGACGGTGGGCTTGTAGGCACTGCGGCGCGAGGCCTCTGGGCAGTAGGGTCCTTTCATCTAGCCCAGAATTTATCAGGCTTTAGGGCCTTTTCAACTTCTGGTCCCCAAGCTGGGACTGGGGGCTGCCCCTGGCCTCCTGGGCCTTCCTGGGGAGGGCACGTGGGGAGCAGAGAGCTGGAGGCTGCTCCTGCAGGCCTGTGCATCCCCGGCCTTGGCATGTGGCATTAACAGGATGACAGAGGGGAGGCAGGGTGGGACCGGGAATCAGGACGCAGTCCCCTGGGCCAGCCTGGGAAGCAGAAGCAGGGCCTGAGTCAGGGGTGTTGGTGGGTGGTGGGCCAAGCTGAGGGGAGGAACTGGGCACAGGGTCATGGTGCCAGTGTCTCAGGAGGGGTCCCAGAGGAGGGCTGCTGGGCAGCAGCATGGAGGACGCCGTGTTGTGGCAGTGCCCCATGACTGATGCCCACATGCCATCCACGCCTGCCCTTGGCCATTCCTCCTGGCACTGCCCACCCCCATCAGGCCTGTGTGCCCAGTGACTTCTGCAGGTGCCTCCCTGAAGCAGTGGCCCTGGAAACCTCAAACAGCCTCATGTCAAGGGCCTGAAGGCCAGAGAGGGCCGGGGGAGGCAGCAGCCCCTTGCTGGGCCCTTTGCAGCTTCCAGATACCAAGCCTGGCTGCAGCGGCTCCAGAGAGGGCCCCAGGCTTTCTTCCCCTGACCCCAGTCCTGGGCACATGTCCCTGTCACCTCCCTGCCCTGCATTCCAGGACTACCCTCCCTGCTTTCTCTGGGGAGGCAGCATCCAGCTGCCCCTCTCCCAGCTGGGCCCCTGTCCAGGCTAGCCCATATCACCTCCTGCCATTCGGCCCACAGCTGGGATGGTGCCTCGCTCTGCTGACACCTCCTGGCCGATGCCATCCTGGCAGGCGAGACTTCCATCCCCCTCCTTTAAAAAAGTTGTAACTGTATCCACAGACACTGAAAGGATATGCAGAATATACGTCTTTTAGAAAATGACAGTGTAGCGAGCTCCGTGTACCCAATACCCAGCTAAAGAGATTGAGCGTGACCGCGGCCTGGAGTCCTGGGGCCACAGCCGCCCTAACTGTGGCTCGGCATTCCTTGCTTCTCCTGGTTAGTTTTAAAGATTGAGCTTTAGTGCATTCACGGCGTTTGGCTCCCTCAGCGTCCCGTGTTCTGCGTCCACTGTGTGGGCCACAGTGCCGCCTGGCATTTGGTCGGAGGGAGGCTGGTGCTGGCCAGCCAAGTGCAGGCCCGTCCCTCCGCTCGTGAGCTGTGCCTCTCAGTTTCCTCGTCTGTGTGATGGGGACAGTCCTGGGATCTACACTCTGGGTGGCTGCGAGGATCCAGTTCGCCGACACGGGGCGTGCTCAGCGTGGGGCTGCTTGAATAGATGTGTGTGTCCGAGGCTGCCACTGCTGTGCCCCACCAACCTGTGTGGCCGTACTGAGTCCTCTGACTGTCCTCGCCTGTATCACTGCGCTGATGTCCCCAAGGCCTTCCGAGGCCCGTCCTAAGGTTTGCATGTGCCAGTGTGTACAGTGATGCAGTGACAGGCCAGGGGGCCGCCTCGCTGGGGCAGGGCTGCGAGACTGGATGCCGGTGGAGCATTCAGACCTAATCAGGAGGTGTGTGGGGCTGGGGGCACTGATGCCCAGGAAGGTTGCATTGGTGGTGTCCGTTGGCCACTGAGGCACACATGGGAGACCTGCCCAGGAAGACTCTGGGTACTGAGGGTAGAGATGGCTCCCATCCCCTCACCATTCTGCTCCCACCTGGCTTGGCCTTCTGGTCAACCCCGCAGCCTCCTGCCATTGGCATGGCACACTGCATCCCGATGGCTGGGGCAGACCCCTTTTTTGGTATATCTCGTCATCAACCCCATGCTTTGTAAGGTTTTGTTTAGTAGGAATCTCAAAGGGACAAAAAGGCAGTCTCTTGCTTCTCCTTGGAATACTTTGTGCAGAGACCAGCATTTTCTTTCCTTTAAAAAAATTTTTTTTTTAATTTTGAGACAGGGTCTCGCTCTGTCACCCCATGGCACAGTCATGGCTTACTGCAGCCTCGACCGTCCAGGCTCAGACGATCCTCCCACCTCAGCCTCCCAGGCAACTGGGACTACAGGCATGCAGCACCACACCGGCTAAATTTTTGTTTTTGTTTTTGTAGAGGTGGGATTTCATCATGTTGCCCAGGCTAGTATTGAACTCCTGAGCTCAATGCAATAAATCCCAGTCTTTGGGAGGCCGAAGCAGGAGGATCATTTGAGGGCGGGAGTTCACAACCAGCCTGGGCAACATAGGGAGACCTCATCTCTACAAAAAACAAAATATTAGCTGGGTGTGGTGGCACACGTCTGTAGTCCCAGCTACTCAGGAGGCAGAGGTGGGAGGATTGTTTGTGCCTGGGAGGGTGAGGCTGTAATGAGCTGTAATGGCGCCATTGTACTCCAGCGTGGGTGACAGAGTGAGACCCTGTCTCTTTAAAAAAATATAGAAATAGTGAGAACAAGACAAATGGGACCTAATCAAACTCCATAGCTTCTGCACGGCAAAAGAAAGTCATTAGAGTTAATCAGCAACCAACAGAATGGGAAAAAATTTTTGCAGTCTACCCATCTGACAAAGGGCTGATATCCAGAATTTACAAAGAACTAAAACGATTTACAAGAAAAAACAAACAAGCCCATTCAAAAGTGGGCAAAGGACATGAACAGATACTTTACAAAAGAAGACATACATGAGGTCAACAAACGTATGAAAAAATGCTCATCATCACTGGTCATCAGAGAAATGCAAATCAAAACTACATTGAGATACCATCTCACACCAGTTAGAATGGTGATCATTAAAAAATCCAGAGACAACAGATGCTGGGGAGGATGTGGAGAAATAGGAACACTTTTACACTGTTGGTGGGAGTGTAAATTAGTTCAACCATTGTGGAAGACAGTGTGGCGATTCCTCAAGGACCTATAAATAGAAATTCCATTTGACCCAGCAATCCCATTACTGGGTATATATCCAAAGGATTACAAATCGTTCTACTATAAGGACACATGCACACGAATGTTCATTGCAGCTCTGTTTACAATAGCAAAGACCTGGAACCAACCCAAATGCCCATCGATGATAGACTGGACAGGGAAAATGTGGCACATATACACCATGGAATATTATGCAGCCATCAAAAACGATGAGTTCGTGTCCTTTGTAGGGACATGGATGAACCTGGAAA
>NW_022437076.1:260983-369432 GCF_009761245.1 Sapajus apella
ATT
The DNA here is from genome assembly GCF_009761245.1 of Sapajus apella. Taxonomy (NCBI): domain Eukaryota; kingdom Metazoa; phylum Chordata; class Mammalia; order Primates; family Cebidae; genus Sapajus; species Sapajus apella. Next base: position 260,987 of record NW_022437076.1, read on the forward strand.
TGTTCAGAAGTTTCATTTTCTGTTCTGCAGCAGCACAGGCCTGTTGACAGTGCAGGTGGCCGGGGATGGCCTTGCTGACCTCCAGTCGGCCCCACATGGGGACCTTTGGAGCACAACCCACGAGCCTTGTGCAAGGAATGCCCCATTCTTCTGATGCTGTGGGAGGGCTGAGCATCACTTGTGGGTCCCCTCGCTGTCACGCTGTTTTGAAGCCTGAGCATGCCCCCCCCACCACAGTGTGGGGGCCTGGGGCCAGGGTCCCACCAATCTGACCCGTTTTGTGCCGGGGATTTTGTGTGCATGGACTCGTTCAGTCCTCATGGCTTCCCAGCAACCTGGGTGTGTTGTGATCACCCCCATCTTAGGAGTGAGTAAACTGAGGCCTGGTGTGACAGTGACCTGCTCAAGGTCACAAAGGACTGTCCTGGGAGCCTGGCTTTGTCTTTACAACTCCTGACCCTTGCTCATCTTCTCCCAGAGGTCATGGCCCCTTCACCCATTCGTGGAACATCAAGGGAGGAAACCGGGACTTGCCTGGAGAGGGAGTGCAGCTCGCCCCCAGGCTGCATGGGGCTGACGCTGTGGTGGTTGCCCTGCTGACTATGGGGAAGGCAGGAGCGGAGCCCAGGCTCGGGGCCCAGGCTCGGGGCGTGGCTCTGCTTGCTGCTGTCCTGGTGCTTCACCTTGGGTGGGTCCCGGGGCCCCTGGTATCAGTGTCTGCACTGGACAGTCTTTGAGGCACTGTCCAGTCTGAGCAGCCTGCTGCAGAGGCCCTCCTGAGCTCAGTGAGTATGGCTGCCCCTCCAGACAGAGGAGGGCGCTGGGGCTGGCTTCAAACCAGCCTCTTTTTTTCTTCTTTTCTTTAAATTGTCTGCATTTGGGTAGCCTTTGTCACACAGGGCAGGAATCTCAAAGGGACAAAAAGACAGTCTCTTGCTTCTCCTTGGAATACTCTGTGCAGAAACCAGCATTTTCTTTCCTTTTTTTAAATTTTTTTTTATTTTGAGAAAGGGTCTCATTCTGTCGCCCAGTGGCATAGTCATGGCTCACTGCAGCCTCGACCTTCCAGGCTCAGACGATCCTCCCACCTCAGCCTCCCAGGTAACTGGGACTACAGGCATGCACCACCACACCCAGTAAATTTTGTTTTGTTTTGGTTTTTGTAGAGATGGAATTTCGTCATGTTGCCCAGCACTTTGGGAGGCCGAGGTGGGTGGATCACTTGAGATCAGGAGTGGTGGTGACCTCAAGGTGGGATTACAGGCATGCGCCACCACACCCAGCTACTTTTGTATTTTAAGTAGAGATGGGGTTTCACCATGTTGGCCAAGCTGATCTCGAACTCCTGACCTCAAGTGATCTACCTGCCTTGGCTTCCCAGAGTGCTAGGATTGCAGGTGTGAGCCACAGTGCCCGATCTGACCAGCATATTCTTTCTCACTGCCATCCTCCCTCTGCTCTTGGCTCTTCCTGTCCCTGGGAGGCTGCTCCTGGCATCCTGCTGAGGACCTGCAGAATGCTCGCCGATTCCATGTGCCAGCCTTTTGATTCTATAAATCCTCGGCCTCAGTTTCCCCATCTGTAGCATGGAGATCACATTAGTACCTGCCTCAAGGGGTTGCTAAGAGGATCAAATGAGATGTAATGAAAGTAATTTGCAGAGGCCAGGCACATAGTAGGTGCTCACTAAATGTTAGTAGGTGTTGTAGCATGGGGGTGAGCTGCTCAATGTGGAATTTCTAGGTATAGAAGAATGGGCATTTTGATGGCCATGGGTCATGGAGGGCCCAGACCACTGAGGTCTGGCCATGGGAGGCAACAGCTGATGCCCACAGCTACCTGCCGTGACCCCCCTGTCTTTCACATGCCTTGTGCCCAGGTCACTCTGCCCAGGGTCCTCCCATGTTGCCTCCTTCCCTCCTCAGTGAGGCCTGCACCTCTGACCCTTCCCTAGATCCTTTCCTCCAAAGCACAGGTGGTTCTATGGTGCAGGCGGGCCAAGTTGTCTCTGCTGGGCTGTGGGCATTGGGTAGGAGGACCCTCGGGCAGCCGTGGGTGCTCTGGTGCGGCTGAGGGTCTGGCCTCCCCCTGGATGTTAGGGGTGCTCCTGAGCCGTGCTGGCCCGGAGCATCACTGGGGAGGGGTCGCTGCCAGGTAGGTAGGCCAGGGGTCCTCAGTGCTCTGCAGGTGAGGAAGGCCCCATGGGGTGGAGTGGGGGGAGGGTGTGAGGCTCTGGCCAGCTGGCCTTGCACAGCTGCACAGAGGCAGGGCAGGGATGTGGCGGGCAGAGCCTTGGTCGTTCCTCCTCACGCCAGCCTGCTGCATGCCTGCGAGGTGAGGATAGAGAAGGTGAGGACTGCAGTAGCCGAATGCGAGGCTGGATGGGGCAGTCTAGGCCTGGCATAGAGCAGGCGGTTGGGTAGATGGGAAAAACTTCCCTGTGTCCTGCGTCCTCTCCAGAGCCTGGGACAGGGGCCCCAGGACCTCAGGACGAGGGGCCCTGCCTGGAGGTGCATGGCCACCCCTTGCTGCCCACAAGTGCTTGGCAATGGTGTCTGCAGCACCTCAGGACCTCTGATGGCACCTGTCCTGGGGAGAGGGGCCTGTGGCTGGCAGGTCGCAGCCACACACATTCACTGCCGAGGTACATCTGCCCATGCACAAGCCCGTGCACACTTCTCAGGGCCTCAGTTTCCCCCATGCCATGGAGCAGTTGGCCTTGTTGCTGTCCCTCTGAGAAGCCCTGCAGAATAGAGGTGGCCTGGGGCAGGGTGGCGCCCCCTGCTGCTCACATCTCCCAGTGCCTGTGGCTCCTTCCCTGGCGGGCCCAGAACTTCCACAGTGGAACAGGGACCTCCTGGAACACCCAGAAGTCAGGCGAGGGCAGTGAACTAGGAGCAGGGATTACTTTTGTCACCGGAAACCTGGTGATGCTCCTGCACATGGCGTGGCGTGGGGGCTGCCTTTGTGAGTGGAGGCGGGGCAGGGGCTTCGAGGAGGGGTCATCCCCCTTCCCCTGTGGGTGACCCCGAGAGGGCTGCACAGCTCAGTCTGTTTCTAGTCTCCCCAGGCCCAGGGTGGGGGGGACAGCCAGAATGGGGGGCCCTGCAGTCAGACAGACTGACCTTTATGGCCACCCCACCAGACGCTCACTGTGTAGCCTCTGTAAGTCACCTCTTCTCCCACGTGCTTGGTACAACAGACACGTGGACCTCCCCTACTCCCTCGTGGAGTCACTGAGAGGGTGGACAGGGGTGGTGTGGGGCTGAGGGTGGTGTTATCTCTGGAGCTGTGCATGTCCAGATGGCCTCACCTAATCGCCATGCACCAGGCGCTGTTAGGGCAAGGTGCTGATAACCCTGGGAGGGTGGGCTGTAGTCTCTACTTCACATATGTTCAGAGAAGTGAAGCCACTTGTCTGAGGGCACACAGCTAGGAAGGGGCAGAGTTGCAGTTGAGCCCAAGCGGAGGCTCCAGAGTGAGTGCTCACAGGTGAGCTGCTGACTGGCTCTCTGAGATGGTAACTGCAGAACGGCCGCCTATGGGATTCCACAGCAGAGAAGCTGGCAGGCCACAGGGAGAGCCAGTCACTGGAGCCTGTGCGGTCAGGCAGCCTCTCTGAATGGGTGAAAGGCAGGAGCATGCATCAGCTAGGACAGAGTCACAGGGAAGAGCATCTCAGGCAGAGGGAAGGGCATGCACGAAGGCCCTGCGGTGAGAAAGAAGGTATCTCATTCAGGGAATGGCTCATTCAAGGGTCGGGGCTCTAGCGGGGGGTACGTGGGAGGAGATAGGACAGAGCTGCCACGGCCAGTGGGAGTTGTGTCTTAGTCTGGGGGTGCTCCTCTTTACCTGTGGGTAGCCTCAGGTCAGTGGCTGAATTCTGGTCAGTTTCAATTTCCTCACCCCTGCCTGGGAGACGCTATGCTGGGATACACGGAGGACACCCCAGGACACTCCGTGCTGGGAGCTGGGACAGGCGGGCTTGTCGTGGGTTGCCAGTGGCCGCCGAGAGCCTCTGTTTGTTGTGGTGACGGTTGGTACAACGGCTGCACCTGGGCAGCCCTGGGCTGCCTGGCCATCTGGGCCCAGCTCTGACGTCTGCGGCAGCCTGAGGCTTGTTTCTGGGCTGTCTCCATGACGGCCTCAACCACTCCCTCTGACAGCTGGGTGGCTTCCCTGCGGAGCCTGCGGCCCTCCTGATGCAGGCCCGGTGTCCCCAACAGGCAGGTGGATGCAGAGGCCAGGCCTTGCGCTTCCCAGGCCTGCGACGAGGGTGGTCCCTACCCATCCAGCCCATATGTGGAAGTGCCCTTGACAGGTGAGGAAACAGGCCTGGTGAAGGGGGGCACATGAGACGACGTCCCCAAGTCCCAGGGTGTGAGGTGGGTGGCAGGCTGGGGCCAGAGGGACTAAGAGCAGAGAGAGCAGGGTGGGTGCGCTGCAGACCCCACAGGAAAAGGATGGGACTGCAAGGGGCTGGGGCAAGGTCAAGGCCCAGGGGGCTCTGTGCAGAGCTTTAGTTAAAACAACAAAAAAAGTGTCTCTCTCTCTCTCTCTATCTATCTATATATGTATATATATATATATATATACACACACACATATATGTATATTCATACAGAGGGGGTTTCACCATGTTGGCCAGGCTGGTCTTGATCTCCTGACCTCGTGATCCACCCGCCTTGGCCTCCCAAAGGCCTGGGATTACAGTCGTGAGCCACCATGCCTGGGGCAGGGCTTTAAGTTTGTTTTTTTTTTTTTTATTCTGGTTACAAAAAGCCTGGTCAGGAATAAAAGCTACCTATAATTCTCATTACTTAGGACAGTTTTTTTTCACCTCTGCAGAGAGGCTGGTCATATCCATGGTGGCCATTTGTGGGCCACAAAGGTCCCCTTCTGTGTGGTGAACCCTGAGCTGAGCACCTTGCAGACACAATCTCACTTTGTCCTGCAAAGCTGTGTGGGGCAGGCGGGTGGCATTTCCTCTTCGAGCTGTTTTGTACATGAGGAACGTGAGGTGCAGAGGAGGGCACCATGCCATGGCTGCCCCAGAGCCCAGGAAGTTCAGACAGCCACTGACCCAGAGGCAGGACAGAGTGGCCTCAGGAGCTGCTGGCCCTGCATACCATGGTTTTTCCTGTTAGAATGTGCTGAGCCTCTGGGTCTCCAGACTTGGTTGCCATTTCTTGTTGAGCACGAGACCTGGGCCCATCCTTCTGCCTCAGGGAGGGCTCCTTGTGTCAGGGGTGCTGTGAACCGCGGCCTAGCCTGTTGGGGTCTCCAAGTCAACAAACCCAGGAGTGACTCCAGGCCAGAGCCATGACTTGCTGTTCAGCCTGGGGCAAGTGGCTTCACCTCTCTGAGCCTCTTCACCAAGTAAAATGAGGTTGGGAGCCCCTCCCTGCAGGGCCGTGGGAGCATCTGGAGTCACAGATGAGAAGGACCCTGCCTGTGGCCGGTGGCTGTGGCTGTGACAGACTCGCAGGGAGACCCATGCAGTCCCTGACAGTCAGCGTGTTGTGGCTTCTTAAAATGAGATTAAAAACACATTCACTGTCGAGGTACATCTGCCCACACACAGGCGTAGTGACCAGGCGCACACAGGCATGGTGACCAGGCGCACACAGGCGTAGTGACCAGGCGCACACAGGCATGGTGACCAGGCGATTGAGTCATGGGTGAGTGGTCAGCAGGCAGGTGCCCAGTGCATGTGGCGGCAGCAGCTGCTGCTGCTTCTGTCTGTGGACACTGTTGTTTCTGAAGCCTCTGGGGCCTGGCAGTGGGGTCCCCGGGGCGGCTTTGGTGGAAAGGCTGCAGGTATCTGCTTGGCCCCTGCACTCTGCCCACCTGCCCCAGGATGGACCCTGGGAGCCCCGTCCCCACCAAGGCTATTCTGTTTCCTGTTGCTCCGGTGTTGTCTTCCCAGTGGCGGGAAGCACCCCCCACCCTCCGTCCCGGCTGGGTTGGCTGCTGGGCCCGGGCGTGTGGTTCTCAGGTGTGGCCCCAAAGCTGTGTTGCGCCGTGGCCAAGGCTGGGTCTGAACCTGGCTTAGAGGTGGCTTCAGAGACCGGGGTGTTCTTTTCAGGCGGCAGCAGGGCCCCAGGCAGTTTCCAGGCCCCAGTGCCAGCGGCCAGGGTGAGGCAGCAGAAGCAAGCGGGGGTGGCGGGTGAGGGCTGAGGTGTGGCAGGGCCATGCTTGGAAGTGGGGCTGAAGCTCCCGCAAAGGCGCACATGTGGCCAGCATGTCTGCACTGGGTGGTCTTGGGGAGCCGTGTCACTCCCAGCCCTGCTGCCTGCTGGTGCCAGAGCGCCAGGTGACCCAGGCAAGTCCCTTCCCTCCTTTGGAGAATCCAGCCTGCTGTCAGGCGCCTGGGGCCAGGGTTCTAGGTTCAGGTCGCTCCACTCCCGGCCAGGCAGGCTCCTGGCATCTCTGATCCTTGTTTCTCCTACCTGTGGAATGGCGGCTGTGCCTTCTTCAAAGGGCGGCCCTGACTACCTGCATGCCAGCCCCACTGTGCCTGGAGCCCCAGAAATGCTGACCCTCCATTAGTACCAGCTGAGTGCCGTGCACCCAGCCATGCTCCTGCAGCCAGCCTGAGAGATGTGGACACGAGTGGGGTGAGGAAGGTGCTCCCCCAGGACTCTGGCCTGCCTGGTGCAGGGGAGGGGAGAGAGCCAGCACTTTTCAGGGGAGGGAGAGAAATGGGCATCACGAGTCAGCCTACAGGGTGAGCAGGGCTCAGCAGAGCTAGACTGGAGGGCAGCCTGGGCTGGAGTCTTGGCCTGCTCCACCACCTGCTGCCCTCTCTGAGGGCCTGGCCTTCCTCATCTTGGACATGGTATGAGCCTTGTCCCCCTATCTGCAGCCATGAGGCTCCTGGACAGTGGCTGCTGCAGGTGCTGGACCCCTGCTGGGCCCTTCTCACCCCACACCCCTGTTGGCTAGTTAGCCAGGGTAGCGAGGACACCTCACAGATGGGGAAACTGAGGCCCAGGGAGGTACTCAAGATGTGCCCAGTGGGCAGGGCTGAGATAAGGCCCTGAAGTCCAGCCTCCAGGCCTGGGTCTGTCCTCTCTGTACTCCGTTCAGGGCTGGCGGGCCTCCTTCCCCCTTTGAAGGCCTCAAGTTCTGGCTTGGAGAGAGGGGGCTCCCAGCTCGGGTGATGGCAGAGGCTGGCACTCTTGTAGGCCAGGGCCTGAGTCATTCCTGTCCCCATCTTTGCCCAGCCCGAGGGGAGTGAAGGGATATTGATGACCAAGTGGTAGGCCAGACGGTTCACCTTCTCTCCATTCTAGGAAAGTCCAAGAGGAAGAAGGATCTGAGGATATCCTGCATGTCCAAGCCACCCGCACCCAACCCCACGTGAGTCTGCCTAGTTTCTCCCTGGCTCACTCTAGAGAGGCTTACCGAACGGGGCTCAGTGGCAGGGGTGAGAAGCAGGGGGGCCCCCGCTGCTTTGCCTTGTCCTGTTCTGGGCAGCACCTGCTGTGGGTCTGGCTATGCATGGCTGCGGGGCACTCCGCAGAGCCATCTGCTCCACTTTGCTCACTCCTTACTCCATCTTGGAGGCTCTTTGGGCCATGCCCAGCCCACTGTAGACACTCAGCAGCCAATGAGGGAAGGTGGTCCGAGGAGGCGCCTCCGGGACAGGTGCTCAGCAGCCAATGAGAGGAGGTGGTCCGAGGAGGCACCCCTGGGGCAAGTGCTCAGCAGCCAATGAGAGGAGGTGGTTTGAGGAGGCGCCTCTGCTCAGCAGCCAGTAAGAGAAGTGGTCCGAGGAGGCGCCTCTGGGGAAGTGCTCAGCAGCCAATGAGAGGAGATGGTCCGAGGAAGCGCCTCTGGGGCAAGTGCTCAGCAGCCAATGAGAGAAAGTGGTCCCAGGAGGCACCTCTGGGGCAAGTGCTCAGCAGCCAATGAGAGGAGGTGGTCCAAGGAGGCGACTCTGCTCAGCAGCGAATAAGAGGAGGTGGTCCAAGGAGGCACCTCTGGGGCAAGTGCTCAGCAGCCAATGAGTGGAGATGGTCTGAGGAGGTGCCTCTGGGGCAGGATGTACCTCGCCCCACGCCAGTCCCCACGCTGTCCCATCTGCTGCTGCTTCTGGGGAAGGGTATGGTTCTCTCTGAGGGTCACAGAGTCTTCTTTCTCCACAGGCCCCCCCGGAACCTGGACTCCCGGACCTTCATCACCATTGGAGACAGAGTAGGTGCCAGCCATCTTCCCGGCAGGGCCTCTTACTTTACTCAATCAGTGGGTAGAGCTGACCCGGCAGGGCCACTCTGGGCGGAGGTGACTGAGGGGTCAGAGAGGGTCAGGCTCTGGAGAAGAGCATCGTCCAGCGCTGCTGGCTGTGTGGCCCTGGCCACCCACTGCCTGACCCTCCTGGTGAGAATGAGGACCATCGGTGGCCTCACTGGAGCTTGGCAAGCTCTGAGCTGGCAGGAAGTGTTCTGAGTTGAGAGCAGGGCCCTGCCCCTGCATCCTAGCCCTGGGGGTGGGTATTGAACATGCAGGCCCCCGGGCAGCCCCAGACCCACTGGATTATCCCCTCAGGATTATCCCCTCAGGCCTGCAGGAAAACCTGCATTTTATGCCTCCAGAAGCCTTGGAAGGGCACTAGCCATTGAGAATCCTGGCTCAGGGACCGTGCTATGCCCAGGTCCTCCCATCTACTCCCAGGCTAGGTACAGTGGCTCACACCTATAATCCCAGCACTTTGGGAGGCCGAGGCAGGAGGATCATTTGAACCCAGGAACTTGAGATCAGGCCTGGGCAACATGGCGAAACCCTGTCTGTACAAAAATACAAAAGATTAGTCAGTGCGGTGGCACATGCCTCTGGTCCCAGCTGCTTGAGAGGCTGAGATGGGAGGATCGCGTGAGCCCAAGAGGTTGCAGTGAGCTGTGATCGCGCCACTGCACTCCAGCCTGGGTGACAGTGAGACCCTGTTTCGAAATAAAAAAAGAAACCGCACTCCCTGTCCTTCCCAACGCTCCCTCCAGGCTGTTGCAACCCCTGACCCTCGCCACCTGCTGTCTTGTTCATCTATTTGCTTATTTCTTTTTGTGTCCCTCCCAACAGAGGGAAACTTCTGTGAGGGCAAGACTTTGTTGTCACTGTGTCCCTGGTGCCCAAAACACATTGTGGATGCTTGGTAAACAGTTGTTGAATGAGTGTCTCATTCCAACCAGCTGAGTGAGGTTGGGGAAAGAGGGACAGGGCACCTCTCTCCCAGAACTCTGCCTGTTGGTGGGGCATTTCATGGTGTCTTGGTCACACTCCACAGCTGCTTGAGGTGTTGGCACTGTGCCTGTTTTATAGAGGGCAATGTGAGGCTCAGAGAGGTTAAGTGATGTGCTGAGGGTCACACAGCAAGGAGTGGTGGGTACGAGGTTTGAGCCCAGATCTAACCAGCTGGTACTCTTCACGCTGTTCAGCTATCTCCACTGGGTGAGGGGTGAGGACTAGCTCCCAGCTTGGTGCCCACTGACTCTCTCTTTTCTGTCCCCCAAGAACTTTGAGGTGGAGGCTGATGACTTGGTGACCATCTCAGAACTGGGGCGTGGAGCCTATGGGGTGGTGGAGAAGGTGCGGCATGCCCAGAGCGGCACCATCATGGCCGTGAAGGTGAGCAGGGCCTGGAGGCAGCTGAGAGGGCTCCCTGGAGGAGGCGGGCTGAGCTCTGCCATGGGGCCCTGCCTGTCCCTCTCAGTGACCAGTACCAAGCCCAGACTTTTTGGGGCACGCTGGGCAGTAGCCCCCTGAGCTCCTGGCCCTCCTGTCATGAGTGGGAAGTTGGCCTTGCCACGGCAACCTCTGAACAGCAGCCCTTCTCTGCAGCGGATCCGGGCCACTGTGAACTCACAGGAGCAGAAGCGGCTGCTCATGGACCTGGACATCAACATGCGAACGGTCGACTGCTTCTACACCGTCACCTTCTACGGGGCACTATTCCGAGAGGTGCGTCCTCGCACGGCACCGGCAGGGTGCTCCACCTGCCACCCATCAGTCGCCTGCAACCCACTGCCACTCAGTCCCTTCAGTGTGCCAGGTGCTGGGGACATGGGGAGCCACCTGGGGCTGGCATAGCTCCCAGGGGCCCCGGCCCTGCCAGGCCACCAGGCTCCCCTGTCTCCTGGAGGTTACTTTCTGGTTCGGTGCCTCAGTTTCCTCATCTGTCAGATGAGGCGGGTAGTTGTGGCTGCCTCCTAAAGTTAACAAAGAGGTTAAATGATATGGCCTGGGGCCTGGCATTCAGCTGCACTCCGTTCTGCCTGTGTGACCATTTGCATCGCCATGGCATACGGGGCGTGGGGTGCCCGAGGAGGCAGCGGCCATGGAGGTGTGCGATCTGGATTCTGGGTTTTGGGTCTGTGGACAGGATGGGGTGTGTGCTGAGAGAGCGACTGAGGCTGGAAGGGTGATGGAGCTGCCTTCCGCCAAGCCGGGGGAGTGTGGGTGAGCAGGGAGGCCAGGAGCCTGGGCGGTGCTGGGCTCATACTGCTCACTTGCCCTCAAGGAGCTGTGGTAAGGTCAGGGTGTCTGAGTCAGGCAATCGGGGCAAGGTCAGGGCGGCCTCACCTGGCCTCACTTTTCACTCATGAAGAGCTCAGCATCCTCTGTGCCAGCTCCTAGCTGCAGCCTGCAGGTGTGCCCTGTGCATCTCCCAACCTTCTCATCAGGAGGGTCTGCAGGCATTCACTGGGGAAGAGGGAGCAGGTCTTTGCAGGCAGGATGCCGTCTGCCAGGATCAGCTGGCTCTTGCCATGGAGCTGGTGCAGGTGCATTCTGAAGCTCCAGTGGAGGGACCCGGCGAGGCTGTGTGCTAATCCCTCCTCCCTGGAGACACCTGGAATTAGGGATCAGATGGAGGAGGCTGGCGCCCGAACCTGGCAGTGGGGAGGTGGGGAGAGGGTGGGGAGAAGTGGGCAGAGGCAAGTTGGTGGGGGAGCTGGGAGCTTGGTGAACTGTGGCTCAGTGGGTGGGCACATGTCGAGGAGGGGATGGGGGCTGGTGCTGGGGCAGGCCATGCAGGTGGTGCAGACAAGGGCAGCCCAGCAGCCTGGCTGAGCTCTGGGTGTCACCCACAGGGAGACGTGTGGATCTGCATGGAGCTCATGGACACATCCCTGGACAAGTTCTACCGGAAAGTGCTGGAGAAAGGCATGACAATTCCAGAGGACATCCTCGGGGAGATTGCTGTGTCTGTGAGTGGCCCGGTGGGCTGGGGGTCCCAGGTGCATAGGCAGAGGCCCAGCCCTGCCAGCAGACATAGAGCCTGCCTGATGCTGGTGTCTTGGGCAGAGCTGGGCATCAGTGTGCCCCCTGAACCTGGGCAGCGGCCCTATATAGACCCTCCTCCTCTGCCCCAGACCAGAGTCTTCCTACTTAGGAGACCTCAGCTTGTGGGGCTCCAGGAGCCCCACGGATCTGGCAGATCTGGGTGTCTGAGCCGTTGAGTCCGACTCGAGTTCCAGACCATTTTTTAAAAAAGGAATTCAGTATTTACAACAGCGTCATAGTAAAAATGCCCTGGGGCAGCTCACAGAGGTATAAGCTAAGTTGGGGAAAAAAGGTTAGCATCCAAAATGTATGCTTTTTGAGTCTAAAAAGTCACTGAGGGAGGGCAGCGACACTGGGCTTGAGCATCCCAGTGGCCAAAGAAACAAGGAAAATAGAACCGGTGACACTGGTTCAATCCTCAGGGCATCTGGAAACATTTACAATGTACCCCTGCCTCAGGCGCCCCACCCACCCTTCTCAAGGGAGATGGCTCCAAGCTGCTAGAATACTGGCCCTGCCATGGGAGGGGAGATGGGGTAGGGAAGCAGGCTGCCAAGAAGAGCCTGACAGGCAGTGATGATGTCCCCTGGGAGGTGAGCCCGAGAGGGTGAGAGGAGGGAGCAGGCCGAGTGTGTCTGCACCAGGGTTGTTGGGATGCTGGGGAAATGCCAGCACAGGGCAGGAGGCCGGGTGAGGACGTGCCACCCTGTGCAGCGGGAGCAGGAGGCAGGCGGACGTGGACCGGGTCTTAGTGCTCTGTCGTCGATGTGACCAGGAATAACAGAAGCCCTGTCTCTTCCCTCCTCCCCACCTCACCGCCAGATCGTGCGGGCCCTGGAGCATCTGCACAGCAAGCTGTCGGTGATCCACAGAGGTCAGTGTCCTGCAGCCACCCAGGCACGGTGTGGCCAGCGGGAGGGGTCCCAGGCCAAGGCGGGTGGACGTTTCCCTGTTGCCGTGATGAGCAGCTGAGGCTCAGAGAGGTGATAGGTTGTGACATGCCCAATGGGGTCCCGGCGGCTTTCCACCTGCTCAGGTTTGCTGGTGCTCGGAGCAAGGACTGGCTTGACCTCTGTCCTGGGCAAGGTGGACTGGGTTCTGTTCTGACATACAGTTTACAAATCGTGAAATTCCAGCAGAGTGCACATGATCACGTTCACACCCGCACAAGCACCTCCCTCCAAGCTCCTGGACGTTTCCCTCACCCAGTCCAGAACGTTCCCCTCAGCCAGTCCAGAACGTTCCCTCGGGCCCCTCCCTGCCAACCCCCATGTGCCTAAGGCAGCCGAAAGTCTGGTTTCCCTGCGGCGGGTGGGTTTCACCCTTTCTGGAACATCAGCGTTACCAGCCTGTCTGCTGTGCTCCCGGTTTGTTCCTTTCTGCGGCTGAGCACACGTCTGTTTTTCCAGACTTACTGCTTTTCAGAAAAGGAATTAGGCTTAGTTTCCATTGACCACTGGGTGCCCATCCCAGCCCCCGCCCGTGGGTCACTGTGGTTGACATTTGGCACGGAACCTTCTGTTCCTTTTTCTGTGCATTTCCATCTTCACACACATCCTCATGGAGGGCACGGGGATGCGAGTGTCCTGTGTGCATTTGCGTGGAGAATCCCTGCCGGGCCTGTCGCCTGTGCTGGTCTGTGGGGACTCCAGGTCCAGGCCTGCAGATCCTGTCTCCCAGGCTGTAACTGACCCTGCTGCCCTTTGGGAGCACCCACACAAACCAGGCTCTCACTGGACCTCGCATCTGGAGGGCGGATGCAGGCACAGCGCCCCCAGCAAAGCACCTGGAGTCTTGCCATCCCTGCAGTAGCTGGGCAGGGCTGGGCACGTCCTGGCTGTGCCCTGAGGACCAAGTATAACTGTCAACTGGCCTGGTGCCTCCTGCAGCCTCAGTTCCCTGGCCCGACCCTTGGGACCTTGGTGGAACCTGCCCACCAGGGTATGGGAGGGGGCACAGGAGGGGCCTTGGTTCAGGGAGGGGGTGCAGCTGTGCAGAGCATGACACCTGCCTCCAGTCATGGTCCACAGATGTGGCTGAGTGAGGCATGTCCCACCCTGGCAGATGTGAAGCCCTCCAATGTCCTTATCAACAAGGAGGGCCACGTGAAGATGTGCGACTTTGGCATCAGTGGCTACTTGGTGGACTCTGTGGCCAAGACGATGGATGCCGGCTGCAAGCCCTACATGGCCGTGAGTGGTCCCCGAGTCCCCAGGCTCAGGAGAGGATGGGGCAGGGAGAGACCTGTCCAGATTGGCCACCCTGGCCGTGCCCTCTGTCCGCTGGGCAGAGCCTCCCCACACTGTTTCCTGCCATAGTGGGGCTACCTGTGCCTTACTGTACAGGGGCAGCCCTTCTGTACCCCGTAGTTAACTGCCCCTCATAGTGCCCCAGTTGGGTGGTAAGTCGCATGTACCTCTGTGGAGGAGACTGGTGGGCTATGCAGGTCCTGCCCCACCCCCATTGTCAGGAGGGCCTTAATGGGGCCTGCTCCTGGGTAGGGGCAGCTCAAGGCAAAGAGTAAGCCTTCTAAGCATGACCCAGGCCCTCCTAGCCTCAGTTTCCTCCCCTGTCACATGGGCAGGTGGGCAAAGCTAAGCACTCAGTTTTGGGATGGGGAGGCAGGGCTTGGCCACGGGAGCTTGCCTGGGGTGGGTGTTCACGCCTCACTGCTCCCTCCTGCAGCCCGAGAGGATCAACCCGGAGCTGAACCAGAAGGGCTACAATGTCAAGTCCGACGTCTGGAGCCTGGGCATCACCATGGTACTGTGTGGGGCCAGGGCCTGTCCTTGGTGATTGGGTGGGGTGGGGTGGGGCCGTGCCTGGGGCCCTGAGCTTTTGGGGAACTCATCACATAGTTTAGGTCCTGGAAAAAAGTATTGGCCTCAAAATCTAAGAGGAAAATGTGCCATCAGAAATTACCATTTATTTAAGGGAACATCCTAGGGTCAGGGTTAGCCATCATGAAGTCCTGGAGACTCTGACACAGTGACCATGCGGCTTCTCCAGAGTTCTTGGTGCTTGTTGAGAAATCACAACCAATCCCAAGTTATGTGATTTGCTGGTATGTAAATCTTGCAAAAGCAAGATGGTAAAAATCTTTTCAAAAATATTTCATAGCAGAAGCTTTGCTGTGAGTGGCATTCTGGTACATTGCTGTGGGGTGGTAGGAGGCGTGGGTGGGCTGTCAGTCCTGGGCCTGTGGAGGCCAAAGGCACCTCTGGCTTGGGTAGGGTGAGGGTAGGTGAGGCGGAAGTCCAGGTGTGGGGGTGGGCCCAGAGCAGTTGCCTCTAGAATTGCCTGGCAGAACCCCCATGCCTTCCGTGCTGGGGCTCAGGTCAAGGTGTGGGTGAGCCCACTCTGGCTCCCATGTGGACAGTGGATTGGAGGGCTGTGTCCACCGGGGTGTGTCCCCAACCAGGGCCTAGAAGTTGTACAGGAGATGCGTGGAAGGATGATGCCATCTGCAGGTAGGGCTCAGGCTGGTGGCCTTGGCCAGCTGGGTGGTTTGGGACCAATAGAGTGTCCTGGGCATCAGCTCCTTCCTGCCCAGGGAAGCCTGGCCCAGGGCATTTGCTTGCCCCAGTCCCTTTGACTATTTGGTGTTGGGTGTGAGGCCGTCAGACAAAATCAGTAAGATGTAGTAAGATGTAGGGTGTTTTCCAACACCAGCAACCCGTTCTCAGATTCTCCAGACACCCACCCACTGTCCTGCAGTTCTGTTTGGGTCTCATGCTACCTGGAGTTCGCACAGACCCCATAGGTGAGGGCCCTGTTCCCCCAGACTGCCCCCACATCACACACCAGTTGGAAGTAGCAGGCTTCCCATACTACTGACTGACCAGCTACAAACTGGGGGTCCCCAGACCCTCTCCTAAGGTTTGATAATTTCCTAGGATGGCTCACAAAACTCAGGAAAACACTTTACTCGTGTTTACTGGGTTATCAGAAAGGGTATATCTCAGGACCAGCCAGATGGAAGAGACTCCTGGGGGAAAAGGGGTGAGTGTGGGGTGCAGAGCTGCCGTGCCCAGCCGCCCTCCTGGCACCCCTGTGCTTGCCAACCTGCAGGTTCCCCAAGCTCATGGAGTTTTGTTGTTTTTGAGACAGAGTCTCACTTTGTCGCCCAGGCTGGAGTGCAGTGGCACAATCTTGGCTTACTATAACCTCTGCCTCCTAGGTGAAGTGATTCTTATGCCTCAGCCTCCCGAGTAGCTGGGATTACAGGCATCACCATGCCCAGCTAATCTTTGTATTTTTAGTGGAAATGGGGTTTTGCCATGTTGGCCAAGCTGGTCTTGAACTGCTGACCTCAAGTGATCTGCCCACCTTCAGCCTCCCAAAGTGCTGGGATTACAGGCAGGAGCCACTGCGCCCAGCCTCACATGGAGAGTTTTTTTTGAGAGAGTCTCACTCTGTCGCTCAGGTTGGAATGCAGTGGTGTGATCATGGCTCACTGCAGCCTCTAACTCCTAGGCTCCAGCCATCCTCCCACCTCAGTCTCCCGAGTGGAACTACAGGTGTGTGCCCCCACACCCAGCTAGTTTTTTAATGTTTTGTAGAGAAGGGGTCTCACTGTGTTGCCCAGGCTGGTCTTGATTGAACTCCTGGGCTCAAGCAATCTGCCTGCCTCAGCCTCCCGCTGTGTTGGGATTATAGGCCTGAGCTATCACACCCACTGCAAGTTTTTATAGACCACAGTCTCCAGCCCCTCCTCCTCTCAGAGGCTGCCGGGTGAGTGAAAGCTCCTACCCTCTCTAATCACCCGGGCTTCCTGGGGAGCAGCCCCCATCCTGAGGCCGTCTAGGCATCTCACCCTGAGTCACCTCATTCACATAAACTGAAGCTCCTTGTGGATAAGAAAAGCCACTCCTGTCACTCAGGAAATTCCAAGGGTTTTAGGAGCTCTGTTCCAGGAACAAAGACCAAATAAATTTCTTTTTCTGCCACAGGGGTAGAGAAGAGTGGAGCAGGTGGGGGTGGCTCTGGGGAGACGTGGAAGGTGACTGTAGCAGATGCGGAGGCCTCTGCAAGGAGGGACTCTGCTGACCTGAGGGCACAGTGACCCAGGTGCAGGTGCAAAGGCCCTGAGGTGGGGCTGCACCCGCCCGCTGTGTACCTGCGTGGCTGGGTCAGTGGAGAGGGAGGGAGGGTTGGGAGCGAGGGCAGAGAGGTGTCTGGTGGGTACAGAGTTGACGCTGGTGTTTTGGGTTTTACTGACATTGCTGCTACCATTGTTACCGTCGTGTGGCTGTCACTTTATTTATGTACTTTTTATTTTTTTGAGACGGATTCTCACTCTTGTCATCCAGGCTGGAATGCAGTGGCGTGATCTCAGCTCACTGCAACCTCTGCCTCCTGGGTTCAAGTGATTTTCCTACCTCAGCCTCCTGAGTGACTGAGATTACAGGCTTGTGCCACTATGCCTGACTAATTGTTTTTTTTTTTTTTTTTTGAGACGGATTCTCACTCTGTCGTCCAGGCTGGAGTGCAATGGCACCATCTCAGCTCGCTGCAGCCTCTGCCTCCTGGGTTCAAATGATTCTTCTGCCTCAGCCACCCCAATGGCTGGAATTATAGGTGTGAGCCACCACATCCAGTTAATTTTTTTTTTTTTTAAGAAGAGACGGGGTTTCGCCGTGTTGGCCAGGATGGTCTCAAAGTCCTGACCTTAGGTGATCCACCTGCCTCAGCCTCCCAAAGTGCTAGGATTATAAGTGTGAGCCACCACATAGGGCCTTTTTTCATACGTTTTCATATTTTGAGACGTCTCACTCTGTTGACCAGGCTGAGTACAGTGGCATGATCTCAGCTCATTGCAACCTCTACCTTCCAAGTTCAAGCGATTTTCCTGAGTAACTGGGATTACAGGCGCTGGCCATCATGCCTGGCTAATTTTGTATTTTCAGTAGACCCAGGGTTTCGTTGTGTTGGCCAGGCTGGTCTCGAAACTCTTGACCTCAGGTGATCCACTTGGCTTGGCATCCCAAAGTGTTGGGATTACAGGCGTGAGCCACCAGGCCTGGCCTTGAGCCACTGTGCCCAGCCTGTGGCTGTGACTTTATAAACAGTGTATCTGCAGACAGTGACTAGGAAAGACTCAAAGTTGAAATAATTTTGTCAGAGAGGTGGGACTGGGCAATGCGTTCAATTTTCTTTGCTACCGCGCCCGCCCAATTTTTCTTTTTTTTTTTTGAGACAGAGTTTCGTTCTTGTTGCCCAGGATGGAGTGCAATGGTGCTATCTCGCCGCACTGCAACCTCTGCCTCCTGGGTTCAAGCGATTCTCCTGCTTCAGCCTCCCGAGTAGCTGGGATTACAGGCATGCGCCACCTTGCCCAGGTAATTTTGTATTTTTACTAGAGACAAGGTTTCTCTATGTTGGTCAGGCTGGACTCAAACTCCTGGCCTCAAGTGATGCGTCCCCCTCGGCCTCCCAAAGTGCTGGGGTTACAGGTGTGAGCCACTGCACCGGCCTGGTGACATGTAATTTTTCAATTAAACTTTTTTTTTTTTTTTTAGGTGGAGAGGAATATTCTTTGAATATAACAGTTTTCCAAGTTCTAAGTTAGCTGAAAAGGACAAGTTCTTGCTGTATTTAGACTGCACAGAACTGGTTGGAAATTAGAGTCCCCACTAATGACCACCTCACACATACACACACACTTATGTACCTTCCCCACCTCCCTGTCTCCCTTCTACCTGTCTGTCCATCAACCCTGTTGGGTCCAACATGGCTAGTGACCTTCTGATGTGGCTGGTGGAACTTGGGCAAGTATGTGCTAAGTGCCTATTTCGGTTATCAAGTGTTACATAGCAAACCACCGCAGAACCTAGTGACCCAAACCAACAGCAGTTTCTGATTTCTCATGTTTCAGCCGTTGTGGCTAGGCTCAGCTGGATGGCTCTTCTGCTGTACCTGGCACTGGGTGGGCTGGGCTGGAAGGCCCAAGACGGCCTCACAATCCTGGGCCTTCTCTGCGTGGCCTCTCCATGCCACTTACTCACACTGGCCTGCTCCGTGGGCTTCAGGGCGTGGCAGTGTCAGCATACTTGGAGTCCTTTCATGGTGGCGGGCATCCAGAAGGAATGTCCTCTGAAGCGCTCGGCCTGGAACTGGCACAACATTGCTTCTGCCTTATTGTGTCAGTCAGCCAGTCACAGGCCAGCCCAGGTTCAAGGGCAGGGAATGTTTCCAGCTTGATGGAGGATCGGCAGGTGCACCCAGGGAGAGGCGGAGGCGGCCACTTTAGGCACGCGTTAGGTTTTTCTGCCACAAGTTACCAAAGTAGTGGAAAGCTAACATAAAAATACAAAGGCAAAGTAAGGGGAAAATGACTGTAGTTATTCTGCCTAGAGACACCTCTTACCCCGTTTCAATGCCAACATTGTGCGCTATAGCATAAATACCGTATTTTTATTTTATTATATATAATAAAAATATATTTTATTATAATTTAGAGAAATATGGACAATATGTAATGCCTCTTTTTAAAAAACATATTTTATTTTGTAGCATTACATATTGTTCATGTTTCTCTAAATTATAATAGACCCGTGTATATATCCCTTCCAAAGACTCCATAACCATCGGCCCTGCACTCACCCTGTCGGCTGATGTGGGGTGTTTCCCTTGTTCCTGATGTTTTCCTTCCTTTTGAAACTCTCCGCCATCCTGGGGGAGTGGCTGGTGAAACAGTCGGGAGAGTCTCCTGGGCGGGGTCCCGGTCTCGGCCTCCCCCGATCCCGCAAGGGCCCCAGAGCCCTCTTGGTGTTGGCTTTTTCCCCCTCGCTGCACAAGCCTCAGGACGCCAGTGCCAATCACCCAGAACAGGGAGGGGTCGTGCCAGGGCGGGAGTGAGTGCTGACCCAGCGCTGGCCCTTAAGCGTTGTCGCTGGGGAGTCACAGGGGTGCGTCTGCAGTCCTGGCTGGATCTCAGTCCCATGGTGGGGCCGGCCCCTGGCGCTGGACATTCAGGCTGCTTCTAAACATCTCCTGGCAGATGACACCATATGGCACATCTTTGTGCCCGGAGGCTTTTTTTGTTGTTTTTCATTTTTTTAGCTCTGTAGAAAAATGAAAGGAGTACGAGGCTGAGGGTTTGGACACTTCTGCTTTTCCAGTTAAGAAACTGTCATGGCTGTGGGTCCTTCTCCTCTAGCTCCTATGGGCTCCTTGTTCTACGGATTAGAGTCACTGAAAGTTTTAAGAGAAAAGCTCCCTGAATTGGTACGGTTTTGTCCCTTGAACACGCGTGCACACATACACACATGCGCAGTGGGCCGTGCATGTGTGTGTGTCTGGGCTGGAAAGGGCCTCTAGCCTGATGGGAGGCATATTCTCAGCACAGTCCTTAGGGTCCTGTCCAGGCTCCAGTTGCCAGTGCGAGGTGTTTGTGCTGAGGTCTTCTCCGTCCATCTTGGGATGATGACCGTCAGCAAGGGGCCTCATGCTGGAGCCTCAGAATTCTCTGTTCTCCCAGGCCGGGGCCAGGACTGACATGACTTGTTTTTTCCATCCAGTCATCATGGTCGGAGCCCAGAGTTGGTTGTACGCTAGCTCGCCCGTCCCTTCCATGATGACTTCCTGCTGACCACAGGCAGGGCACAGGGCTCGGAGTTTGGAGTGAGTACAGAGACCCATCAGCTTGATGTTACCCACAGGAAGTCCGGTTCCAGCAGGGCACATATGGCCACACAGGCCCCCTGTCTAGGCGGGAAACAGTGCCAGGGCCCTGCGGAACATGAGGCTGCAGGCTCCGGCTCCCCGCCAGCCTGTGGGTGCAGAGGCGAAGCAGCCTCGTGGTCTCACACTCTGTCCACGGCCTTGGGGAGAGCCGTGTGTGTGTGTGTGTGTGTGTGTGTGTGTGTGTCACTTCTCGTGTGCTTTCTCTGTGAAAACAGCAGCCCAAATAAATGTTGGCAGATGCTGAAGTCCAAGATGTCCAGATGTTAGGGAGGGGAGTGGCTGTGACCACTGGGACCTGCCCACCTGCTGCAGCCCGAGGTTACCAGCTCCTCAGATTTTTCCAGAGCAGCTGGAACCTGCATCATTTTGTAAAATCTTCAGAATTCAGGTTGTTTGAAAACCCAACGATGGTCTCACCAGTCCTGGCATGCGCTGGATCTGCTTTCTGAACTGGATCCTGCTGGCTGGGTCGGGGGAGCTAAGAGTTGCCATCCCTGGCTTTCACCTTTGCTCTGCTGGGATGTGGTAGGGAGATCAGCTGTGCAGACTTGAGGCCTCACTCTGGTGCCAGGGTGGGCGAGAGCCCCCAACCCTGGCTCCTGGGTGCAGAATGTGGGTGTATCTGGGTCCAGGGCCTCTGACACCCCTGTCCCTGCTGCAGATTGAGATGGCCATCCTACGATTCCCTTACGAGTCCTGGGGGACCCCGTTTCAGCAACTGAAGCAGGTGGTGGAGGAGCCGTCCCCCCAGCTCCCAGCTGACCGTTTCTCCCCCGAGTTTGTGGACTTCACTGCGCAGTGGTGAGTACGGGGTGTGCTGAGCACCTATTGGTGCCCTCCCTGGCCCGATCCCAGCATCTTCCTGGGCCCTGTTCCTTTTTCCTTTAGCAGATAACCCCCCAGATAACACGGCATCAAACTATGTAAGGCAGAAACAGCTGGAGCGTGAGGAGCGTTGGACAGAACTATGGTCCTGGTGGGAGGTTTTAATGCAGTTCTTCCAGAAGTGACAGATCAGATAGGCTGAAAAAGAGAAAAAAGTATATGGAAGATTTGAACACAGAAAACAAGTTTGCTTTTATTGATATCTAGAACTTTTGAACCGAATTAAAGGATGCCCCACGGGAGCCTTATAAAAATCATGTTTGAGATTACAGAGGGAATAAGGAAAAGGGCAAAGTCATACAGACCAACCGCTCTGACCGTCATTAAATAGAGCAAGAACTTGGTAAGGAAGAAGCGGCTGGGTACCGTGGCTCACACCCAGGGTCCCGGTGCTTGTTGTTGACTGTCATCAGCAACAGAGGAGCCCAGCAGAGTCCCTGGGCAGTCTGGCCCCTTTAATTGGGGACTGACCTCTCCCAGGACCCATGCTAAGGAGTTTTCTCTCCTGATTGAGGATACCAAGCATATGATTGTGAGGCAGAGCATTGGAGAGTCCTGTTTTGGTGTTGATATGGAAATTCCTGGGTCACTAAGGAGACAAGAAAACCAGGACCCCAAGAGTCAGAGAAACTTGCTGCAAGCCTCTAGTTTGCCCCTGTGAATGCCCCTCCACACTGGGAGAAACCCTGGATGGTCCTGTCCCTTCTTCCCTGGGCGCACGTGTCCCCCAGGCCTGGGGCAATCCTGGGGTGGCTTGGCTGGCCTTTGGGGGCTGGGCTTCCTTCCTCCTTGCCAGCCTGGCTATGCACTGTTCTCTCCTAGCCTGAGGAAGAACCCCGCAGAGCGGATGAGCTACCTGGAGCTGATGGTGAGTGTGGGCGGGAGGTGCCTGCCCTGCTCTTCAGGGCTGGCTGGTGGCTGGGTGGGCTCAGGAGAGGGCTGCGTCCTGCACACAGATGGGCAGCTCCTCTGGCCCCACGTTGACTCCTTTAGGTGCTCATTCATTTGTTTGCTTCTGCATACCTGGCTTCCTCCTCCCTCCTTCCTTCACACCAGGCTCTGGGAAGGGTGCACAGGCAGTGTGTGACAGAATGGGGCAGAGGGGCCAAGGGTGGCATCAGGGAAGGCTTCATGGAGGAGGTACCATTTGAACTGAGCCTGGAAGGATGAATAAGGGTTATCTGCTGATGGAGAGGCTGTCCCAAGCAGAAGGTCCAGCATGGGCAGAGGCCTGATGTGTGGGGGAAAGGGAGGTTAGTGTGGCTGGAGAGTGATCACAAGAGAGCTGAGGAGGAGCCACGAACACCATCTGTGACAG
Source organism: Sapajus apella (assembly GCF_009761245.1). NCBI lineage: Eukaryota > Metazoa > Chordata > Mammalia > Primates > Cebidae > Sapajus > Sapajus apella. The sequence continues at coordinate 283,161 of NW_022437076.1, forward strand.
TCATGGGGGACCTCCTGGGGGTGGAGGTCCTGGAAGGATGAGTAGGCTTTTGCCAGGCAGGAGGAACACTTGGGCTGGGGCTGGTTAGGGAGGAGTGGGCACCTCCCCCTCCCACTCCCCCTCCATGGTGAGTGTGCCTTCTGTCACCCCCAGGTGCACCCCTTCTTCACTTTGCACAAAACCAAGAAGACGGACATTGCTGCCTTCGTGAAGGAGATCCTGGGCGAAGACTCATAGGGCCTGGGCCTTGGACCCCACTCTGGCCCTCCCGAGCCCCACGGCCCCATCTGCAGGGGCAGTGCTCACCCGCACCATAAGCTACTGCCATCCCGGCCCAGGGCATCCAGGAGGAACCGAGAGGGCTGCTCCCACTTGGCTCTGCAACCAGCCATTTGTCCCAAGTGCCAAAGAAGCAGACCACCGGGACCTCCAGCCAGGCCCTTATCGGCCCCGAAGTGCCTTTCTCTCCCTGCTGCTCTGAGGACTGTCTCCAGTTGCTGAGACCCTGGACTGCCGGGGCCTGGACGCCCCTTTGGATGCTGCTGCCCCTTGCACAGCAGGTGCCTTGATGCCTGGATGCCACCCAAGTTGTATATTTTTTTATTCTCTTGACTGAATGGACTTTGCACACTTTGGCCCAGGGTGGTCACACCTCTATCCCGGCTTTGGTGCGGGGTCCACAAGTGGGGATGAGCTATGTGAATCCCCCAGGAATCCCATGGGGGAGATGCCATGAGCCGCCCAAGGCCTTCCCCTGGCACGGGTGAACAGGGCCTCTTCGGGGCACACTGGGTCACCCAGTCCTGCCCGCCACCTTTATTGGTGTCATTTCACCTTTTCGTTTTTTTTTAATTTATCCTCTGTTGATTTTTTTCTTTTGCTTTCTGGGTTTGGCTTGTTTTTCTTGCATGGTTTGGAGCTGATCACTTCTCCCCCATCCCCTAAGGCACCAGCAGGCAGAGCCTCAGCCTCTGCTCTGGCTGGGATCTAGTGGGAGGGGCCCAAGTCTCTGCTCAGAGAAGTGCAGGGGGAGCCTTCCAGCTCACTCTCCTTGAGGACTGGCTCCACAGGGGCTATGGATTTGCTTTGGTGGTGTTTTAAAAAAAGAAAATATATTTTTTTGAAAAAAGGACTGCCCATCCTGGGTCCTTTCCTGATGGGTTGGGGCAGGTACCTGGTTGCTGTTTTAATTAAAAAAAGAAAACGACTAAAGGTTGTGTGAGACTGTATGACTCCTGTGAGCCCCCCTCTTACTCGGGGAAGGTTGTGGTACCTTGAGGGACCCTTGCCTCTGGGCTTGGGCCAGGGTGGCGTGCTCAGGGGAGGGAGGGCTGCCGACCCACCAGGCCCTCCTACATCTGAGGACACAGAGGCCTCCAGAGGGCTGTGACAAGGTGACATCCTGTGACCATCCAGGCACCAGGCCCTGTACTGACGCCGGAAAGAGCAGCGAACACGCAGGCCCAGTCCCCTGGTGGCGGCCACCCATCCCACTGTCCTGGAGCAGTGATGACAGCCAGGTGCACAGAGTGGCGAGCACCTCAGGCACTGTGCCTCAGCTGGACACGGCGGCCTCATGGAGGTTATATGACCTCCAATTTACAGATGGGAAAAAAGACCCCGAGAGCTGATATCACTTGCCCAAAGCCATACAGCTTATAAGACAGAAAAACAGACTAGGGGACAGGTGGTGGGCTCTGGAGAAGGCTCCTAGGGAAGTGGGGACAGCTTGATGAAGGTGCCCATGCAGGGTCCCCTCTGGCCCCGTGACACTAGCAGCATGACCAGGCAGCAGGGAATTTGTTCACGTAAGTGGGGTGTGCTTGGCTTTGGTACCTTTGGATTTGGAAGTTCAGCTGATGGCCTGAGGGACTTGGGTCCACCTTGGTTGTTCATCAGTCTCAGTTCACCTGCGCATGGGGACCAGTCAGGACCCAGGGACTCCAAAAGCTTGGCATACTGGACCCAGCATACCCCCAGATCCCAGTGCTGGTCTTACCAGCTGGGAAGGAGTCAAATTCATCCCAATGCTGGGAGGATGGGTGTGATGGCCCAGGTCAGGTCAGGTATGAGGGGACTAAGCCTACCTTGAGGGGGCTCAAGGTCCAAGAGCAGAGCCTCTGTGGTCCTCCGAGGAAGCTTAGGGTGTGTTCCCAGGAGGAGGGTCCCCATGGGGTCTGTCTCTCCACTCCTCCTGTCCTCCAGCCCCAGTCTGGGATAGGCCTCTGCCCACTAACCCTTCCCTGGCACAGGGACTAGCAGTTCCTGGGAGCTGTTGTCTTCCTCCCTCCATCCTTCAATCATGAAGGCTTGTTCTCACCCCAGGGCCTTTGCACTGACTGTCCCCTCTGCCTAGAACACTCCCTCCCCCGGCTTTTTATGGCAGCCACCCCCCCATCCCTGTCTCCCATGTCACCTCCTCAGGGAAGTCTTCCAGGACCACGCGGCTCAAATAGCCTCTGCCTACCAGGCCCAGCCAATCTAGCGCATTATCCCGCGCTATCCAGGCAGACCTGACTTGTCGTTGTGTCGTCAGCGCTGAGGATGCTGCCGACACCGAGAGATCCCTCCGCTTCTGCTGAATGAACATATGAAAGAATGACGGAGGGAGGGAGGAAGGAAGGAAGGGAATGAATCCCTTGCCCGGGCGCCAGCGGGGCCACCCACCCGGGTCGCGGGGCGCGGCCCCAGGCGCTATTTCCTGCAGCCGCCAGGGGGCGGTAGAGCTCGGCTTCGGCCGCGTGTCCTGGAGCCCCGCCCGGACCCGAGCGCCGGTCCGCGTCCTCGGGAGCGCGGGACCAACACGCGGCGGGGGTCCGCAGGTTTGCCACCCGTCAGCCCAGTTCTCGGTCTCCGCGGCCTGCGTGCCCGTGTGCACCCCCCGGCCCAGCACTCGGGGCTTCCAGGGGCTCTGCAGTCTGCGGAGCGCGGCGGACCCCACGCCTAGCGGTTTACCGTGCGCGCCCCTGCGGATGACCCAGCGCGCCGCAGCTCACCGCGCCCCTCGCGGCTCGCAGGCCTGGCCGGACGCCGGCCCCTCCGCACACGCCTGCCGCCCGGGTGGTGTCCAGCTCCCTTGCAGTTTATGGGACCCTTTGGCTTCTACAGAGCGTGTCCAACCATCAGAGTGGGGAAGCCGGTGTGCAGATAGGTGACATCTACGATGCCCAGGCCCTGACAGTTTATACTACTCACGACCTCCATGGTGGTCCCAAGCGGCGGGGCCCCTCTCCCATGTTCCCTGGCCCTGAGGTGCGGGAATGGAAATGGGGAGCGGCCCGACCTCCTCCCCCCCTGCACCCCCCCGGAGGCCAGACGCCCGCATTTCCTGTCAGGCATCAGGGGCCGGGCAGGCGCCCCTTCCACTCCCGGGATTAATGAGTCTCTGGACCGGGAGATGGCAGAGGCATGTGGACTTTCCAATTACAGCCGTGAGAGCCTCCTCATCAGGCAGCATTAAAAATGCAGCACACAGGCCGGGCGCGTTGGCTCACGCCTGTAATCCCAGCACTTGGGAGGCTGAGGCAGGTGGATCACCTAACATCGGGAGTTCGAGACCAGCCTCGCCAATATGGTGAAAGTCTGTCTCTACTAAAAAAATACCAAACTTAGACGGGCGTGGTGGCGCACGTCTGTAATCCCAGCTATTCGGGAGGCTGAGACAAGAGAATCGCTTGAACCCTGGAGGCGGAGGTTGCAGTAAGCTGAGATGATGCCCCTGCACTCCAGCCTGGATGACAAGAGTGAGATTCCATCTGGAAAAAAAAGAAAAAAAAAAAAGGCCAGGCGTGGTGGCTCACGCCTGTAATCTCAACACTTTAGAAGGCTCAGGCAGGTGGATCCAGCCTGGGCAATATGGTGAAACCCCATCTCTACTAAAAGTACAAAAATTAGCCCTGGTGGCACTCGCCTGTAGTCCCAGCTACTCAGGAGGCTGAGGCAGAAGAATAGCTTGAACCTGGGAGGCTTGCTATGGAGGTTGCAGTGAGCTGAGATCATGCCACTGCACTCCAGCCTGGGCGACAGAGCAAGACTCCGTCTCATAAAAAAAGAAAAAGAAAAAGAAAAATACAGCAGACAGGTCTGCTCAGGATCAGGGAGGCTGCGGAGGGAGGATTTGGTGAATTCCCTTCTAGAGGCCAGGGCGGGAAGCCTCTCCTCCGCTCAGATCCCTGCTGTGGCTCCTGCCTTCGGTGGGGGCCTCCTGATGGTCCACGGTGCCTCACCCCATGCCTGCCCACGCCTCTTTTGTACCCTGTGCCTTGCTCCCTGCACTTTACCTGGAGCCTGGCGGCAGGGCCTCTGGACTGGCTGTCCTATTCTCCACCCGGAATGCTCTTCCCCAGATGTGCCACTGCTCAGGGGTCTGCTCAGATGCCACTTCAGAGAGGCCTCCCTGACCACCCTCACCCTGCTGCACATTCTTTTTTTTTTTTTAAATTATTTTGTTTGAGATGAAATCTCACTCTGTTGCCCAGGCTGGGCTGGAGTGGCTCACTGCAACTTCCACTTCCTGGGTTCAAGCAATTCTCCTGCCTTAGCCTCCTGAGTAGGTGGGATTACAGGCATGCGCCACCACACCTGGCTAATTTTTTTTGTATTTTTAGTAGACACGGGGGTCTCACCACATTGGCCAGGCTGGTCTCAAACTCCTGACCTTATGATCCACCTGCCTCGGCCTCCCAAAGTGCTGGGATTACAGGCATGAGCCACTGTGCCCAGGCTGCACTTTCTTTACATTTATCTATTTTCATTCTTGCCCACTGACTGCCTCCCCCACAAGACCAGGAGGAGCCATCCTTGCTCACAGGGCCGGTGCAGGAAGGCTGCCCCAAGGCCCAGTGCAGCCAGCAGGCAGCAGGGCTGTTCAGGAGGTGGTCTGGTGGCGGTGCTGCCATTCTGTGTATTCCGGGGATCTGCCCTGGGAAGGCTCTCCAGGAGTGAGCCGATCCCCACATGGTGCTGGCTGAGGACTCTGCACCTCAGAGAAGGGAAGGCAGGAGCTGCAGGCCAGATGCTGGGAGGGTGAGTGCTCGGCCGTGATCATGCTCCCAAGTCCTCGGGCTGAGCTCAGTTTCTGAGGGCAGAGCCCCAGGAGGCCTGTGCTGCTTGCCTGGCCACCCAGGCTCCAGCAGCCCTGGAACTGTGGTCAAGTTCCTCTCCTCCCAGGGAAGGGGCAGGGACCAGCAGGATTGAATGTGCCCCCCAAGCTGCTGTGATGGGAGGTGGGGCCTCACAGCAGGATTAGGTCCTGGGGGCCCACCCTCCTGAATGGATGAGTGCTGCCAGCCTCCTCCCAGTGGGTGATTATAACCCGAGGCGTGGGTTACAATAACGCTCCGGCACTCTCTTGCCCTTCCACCTTCCTTCTGCCACAGGCGGACACAGCACGAAGGCCTTGTCGGATGCTGGCCCTGGATCTTGATTTCCCAGCTTCCAGAACCATGAGGAATTTCTGTTGTTTAGAAATTACCCAGTCTGGGCTGGGCGTGTGGCTCGCACTTGCAATCCCAGCACTTTGGGAGGCCAAGGTGGGAGGATCACTTGAGCCCAGGAGCTCGAGACCAGCTGGGGCAACATAGCGACACCCCATCTCTACAAAAAAGCCACGTGTGGTCGTGCGTGTCTGTAGTCCCAACTACACCTGGAGCTGAAGTGGGAGGATTGTTTGAGCCCAGGAGTTCGAGGCTGCAGTGAGTGGTGATCACCCTGCACTCCAGCCTGGGTGTCAGAGCGAGACTCTGTCTCGATTTAAAAAAAGAAAAAAGCAGCAGCAATCACCTAGCTTGTGGTACTTTGTTATAGCAACAACGAAACTGATGAAGACAGGTCCCCAACACCAGCATTATCTCATCCTGGCTTCTTGTGGAGAGGGGCCGTGGTGGGCAGGCAGGACCAGCCACCTCATCCTCCAGTATGGGCTTCACATCTGACCACACCTCTCCCTGAAGGACCAGTCCCCTCAACCATAGCCCCACCAGGGCCTGCTGGCCTCTGCTTGCATAGCCGCTCTGATGGGGAGCTCACTCTCATACACATGCGATTCCTGGAGGGATCTGGGTTCTATCTTCTTATCCCTGTTCTAGTCCCCCAGGCCTGTGACGTGAGGGCCCCATGTGTAAACCTTGGCTCGCTGTCAATGCTCATTTCTTCGCCTCTTGTGAAAGCTGTTGCAAATCCTTTTGGAAACCAGGTGGGAGGGTCTATATATACATCGGCTGTACTATGTTTATCAGAACTTGTGTATCTTCATGCCTAGGGCAGCCGGCTTCTCCTGGAGGTTACAGAGGCTCAGTGAGGCTCCAGCCCCTCCTGAGGCCACCAGGGAGTGAGGCAGAGCCAGGGAAGCTCAGAAACCTAGGTGTCCAGCCCCCAGGCCCTACCCCCAGCTGAGGCTCTGCCCCGCCTCAGTGAGCCACCTGCCAAGCCAGGTTTAGCTGCAGCCACCCCCTCTGTCCTCGAAGAAGCCGTGGGCCGCTCTATTCCTGTTCTGGGCTGGCCTTCTTGGGGACTTGAGTTGGAGAGCCCTGGGGAGGCAGCGGCAGCTGCAGGCTCTGGCTGGGGATGGGGGAGTTACTTTGTGCACTAGCCGAGGAAGTTCATCCCTTCTCTGCCTCCCAAGCCCTCCATGGCTCCCTATTCCCACAACATCCAGTGAAAAGGAGGTACAGCATGAACTTGACGGCAGGGCCCTATCTGGGTGATTCTCCACAGGGCTTGGCCCATGGCACGTATTATCTGAGCCCCTCATATGTGCCGGGTTGTATTCCAGAACTGGAGCTGTCCCGTTCAGACAGAGCTGGGTCCGCTCAGCCAGGGCGTCAGGCAGGAAGGAGGCACTCACCCTCCAGATAAACCCTGCTCCCCCACCCCAATTCTTCCAGCATCACCCATGATCACTCCAGGGAGAAGCAGTGAACTCAATCTAAGTTAATTAGCAAAGTCATTTAAACTAGTTAAGCTTAATTACCATCAAATGATTATATCCAATTAATTAAATTATTTACATTTGAATTTAAAAGCCCTGGGGCAGGCAGGGATTTCCTGCCACCCGAGAGACCAAGGGGCTGAAGGACAGATGGCAGGCCATGGCAGAGAGGCTGAACTTCATATTCAGGGCATAAGGGAAGTCACGGGAGGGCTGTGACTGGGAGAGACGTCATCTGATTGCATTAAGGACAGCAGCGGCAGCAAGATCACCCTGTTTGCCCTCAAAGCCCTACTCCGTGCCTCTTCAGCCCCCACTGTCGCCAGCCCTTGGGTCAGACAACCTTGAATTTGACACCCTCACCCCAGGTTGTATGACCTTGAAGATGTCACCGCACCTCTCAGAGACTCAGTTTCCTCATCTGCAAATTGGAGCAGGATCTTGCGGGACTGAGGGTGCTTTCAACAGAATCCTGCGATGGGAAACCGGCGGCACACAGTAGGCGCCCCAGGAATCATGCTGTCCCTCTGGTCCCTGCCTCCACTGCCTCCTCTTGGGCCAAGCCCAAGTTTACTCTTCTTCCTCCAGTTGCCTTCAACTACAATCTGTCCCCGTGAGCTCCCTGAGGACGCACATCCATGGAGGAGCTGGGCTTGCCCTTAGACCCTGGGCTAGGAGGCTGGAGGAATGTGACCCAGGACTGTGAGATTTTACAGGCTGTGCTTATGAGTGGGCACACACCTGCCATCTTGGGGTCCTGGAGCCCTGACTGGACTAGGGCAGAACCTAGCTGGGTGCCCAGACCCCCTCTTGGGCCCACTTGGTCCCTTCTGTCTGTGGGTGACTTGCAGTGAGTCATCACGTCTCTCACGGTTTGGTTGCCGTGGAGTGGAGCGGAGGGGTCAAGGCCGCTCGAGTTAGTGCAAAGCTGAGGCTGCTGTTCATCAGGAGCATCCGTCCAGCCGAGAGAGACCTGGAAGTGTATATCCTGCGCCGTTTCCAGGGGAGGGAGCTCCAGTTGCAGCCAGCGGTATCTCTGCTGATAACATGGCCTTGGTTGGTTCTTCCCTGCCTCACTTCTCCACTTCCCTATGGGTATTTCCTAGGATTTACTTGAGTCCAAATCTTCTCATGTCTCAGAGTGTACTGGGAGAACTCAAGGAGACAGAGCCTCTGAGAATCATGGAAGGAGTGCAGGAGCTGACCACGAAGTGCTCAGCAAATGACACAGGGATTCTTGTTGCCCCACTGGACCACGCCATCCACACCAGCACTGGGGGCTCCCCACAGTCTGAGGTCTTCTCCCAGCTTCTCTCGCACCTTTAGACTTCTCTGTGGCACTGCTTTCTCCTCTCCTCACCATCTCGGCCCCTCCCTGTTAGCTGTGTGGCCCTGGGCAAGTCACTGCCCCTTTCTGATTCTTCATGTTGTCAGCCCTGTGTGCTGGGACCTGACACCCTCTCTGGGCAAATCCCAGCATGCTTTGCTGATCAGTCCTATCCCAGGTCTTGTGCTGTCAGCCAGAAATCTCTGGGAGGCAGAGGATGAAGGCCTGGCTGTTAGTGTGGCTGGCCGGAGGTCCTGGGGATGAAGGCTGGTGGGGTGGGGTATTGCACTCCTGGTTGAAAGTCCGGGGAAGTGTTTGTGGGGCTAACAGTCATTCATTTTGTTGGGCCAGGGCGTGAGGAGGTGGGCTGATATGGGTGGGAGAGGTTGACAGGTGTGGAAATCACAGAGGGCCTGGAAGGCTGCTGCAAAGTCTGAGACTCCTGGGCATACAGTAATGTTGGTGCCTTGACCAGAGCCTGTAGAACTTCTTACTGGGACAAGCCAACTCCCTCCCTGCTCTGTGCTGTGCTGCTAACCCTTGCATCTTGAACCTGCTTCAGAGAAGTATGCAGCAGGAAAGCCCAGCCCCTTGCCTGAAGGCAGGACAAATTCAGAAGGCCCAATTTGTGCTGTGAGCTCCCTTGGACTCAGGCCTCGGCAGGGGTGGAAATTGAAGAAACCCTTGCTTGGCTTCTCCTTCTCTTTCCCAGGCTCCCTCGCTGGTTTCTGCTGGGAGAACTTTCCTAGGGAAACATTTGCACCTGAATCCTCCTCTCAGGTTCCGCCTCTGGGAGAACCTGAAGAGAGACAACCCACTGGCCCTGGGCAGGTTTTAATAGAGTGAGTTTATTGGTTAGGATGCAGGGTTAGTTACATATTAAAAAACAAAACTGGCCTGGCGCAGTGTTTCACGCCTGTAATCCCAGCACTTTGGGAGACGGACGCGGGCGGATCACCCGAGGTCAGGAGTTCGAGACCAGCCTGGCCAACATGAGGAAACCCCATCTCTACTAAAAAACACAAAAATTAGCTAGGTGTGGTGGTGGCGGGCGCCTGTAATCCCAGCTACACAGGAGGCTGACGCAGGGAGAACTGCTGAACCCCAGAAGCGGAGGTTGCAGTGAGCCGAGATCGCACCACTGCACACTGCACTCCAGCCTGGGCGACACAGCGAGACTCCGTCTCAAAAGACAAACAAACACCAAAACCCAAGTTAACAGCGGTTTAAATAAGGTAGACCGTTATTCGCTCCTGTAACAGTCGGTGGTTCACGGCGGCGACGGCGGGCTGGGCCCCATCCCTCTTCTGCCCTGGGCTGTGTGGATTCTTCCTCTTTCTGCAGGCCACCTCCAGGAGGGGCGCCCCGCGCCGCTCGCACCCCATTGGCGGTATTGGGTCACATGGCCAGCTGTGGCCGTAAAGGAGGCTGGGAAATGTAGTACTTATAAGGGAGCCGGCCGCCCCCGGGACAGTGGGGTTCACGGCTGCGGGAGGGAAAACGTGGTGAGGGCTGTCATTCTGTCCGCACGCATGGGGCACGCACTTTAAAGCGGGGACAAGATTCTTTTAGAAAGAGTGGTCTTCGTGTAAGAAAATACGCAGAGGATTCTGCCGGTGTGGAAAGGGAGCTCCTGCCGGGGAGGCGGGAAGAGGTTTCTGGAGGTGCCCGGCCCAGGACGTCCTGGGGCAAGGAGTGGCCGGGCCGGAACTGCCTATGAGGACCCTCCCAGGGAAACCCGACCTTCTCTCATCTCCAGGGAAAGTGGGCTCAGGCGGCAGCCTGGGAGGGGCGTCGGAGGTGGGGAAAAGGAGCGGGTGTAGACGGAGCCCTCCAGGAGGGCAGGGACAAGTTGCAAACGACAAAGCCAGGTCGCGAGTGTGCCGGACACGGAACACGGCAGCAGTAGGGTGAGGGACCCTAGGCCTCCTGGGAATTTCCGGGCGGCTTGAGAAAGCCAGGCTCCCCCAGGAGGGGCTAGGGGCGCTTCCATTTTAAATATGAGCGGGGCATCCCGGGAGGCTGATAACGGGCTTCCGTCCATTTTCCACACGTGTTTGCAAAACCAATGTGTCAGATATGCAGATGCGCATCCCCAGCGCCCCCAGCAGCCTCTGTGGCCTTCTGCCCCGTGGTTACCGTTTTCTGTGGCTTCCCCGAGACACTCCCCTCCCTGGACGCGGCCTCCGGCTCCAGTGTCCACTCCAGTAAGTAGCCCTGACGTGGACACTTTGCGCAGGCAGTTCTGTCGGCATTTCAGATTTGAGATGATTTTCTCGGGCATGATTCCCAGAAGAGAATTCGGGTGGGGGAAGCGCATTTGCCTGTAAGGGCCGTGGTTGGTACAGCCAAATGTCTGCCTGGTCCAGTGGTGCCAATGTACCCGACCACCTGCAGAGCCCAGGCGAAACCTTCCTCGGAAGGGTGGAATAGTTTGCTTTCATCTCTTTCCCAGATTTTTAGAGTACTGTAGAAGACACTAAGCAATTTAAAAAGTAAATTTACCTATAATCCCATCTGCTAGCATGTTGATTTATATCTTTCTAGCCTTTTTTCTACACATAAATTTTTTATGGTGTGAAAATTTACATACAGAAGGCTTTTATTATGAAAGGTTCAGACATACACAGAAATAGAGAGAGTTGCATAAGGAACCTTCAGGAAGCCACCATCAGCTGCAGCAGTGATGCCTGCGCAGAGTCCTGTCTCATTCTTCCCTCAGCCACTTCCCCTCCCAAATTATTCGAACATTCCCATTTCCTTCATCCCAGACACTGTATAATTTAATTCACAACTATTTCAGAGCATAGCTCTGGACGATTAGGATCTTTTAAAAAAAATGACAATAACTGTCTTTAATATTTACACAAGTAACAACCACCCCTTAATTATCAGCAACGATCCAGTCTCTGTTCAAACTTCCAATGGTCTTATAAGTAATAGAATTAATAAAAGAATGGTTTGATTTGGTATCTGAGTAAGACCCCGCGGCCCGACGGGCTGATGGATTGCCTTGGTGTCTTTCATTTAGTGGTCGCCCCACCCTGTTTTCTTCCTTGTAATTTATTTGTTGAAGAAACTGTGCTGTTAGATTGTAGAGTCTCCCCTAGTTTGTATTTCCGGTACATCGGTAGCTGGCCTAGACACTCGACCAGATCAGGTTGGACCTTTTTTATTTTTTGGCAAGAACACTTGGTGCGGAGTTCTGTGCTCTTCTGCTGGGAGGCAGTGTTCTGCCCTCTCTTTGTGGTGTTAGCAGCTGCTGGTGCTCACTGCCTAGACTCATTAATTTATTAGCGGTTGCAAATAAATTTAAAACAAATTAGTGGTTGCATAATGGTGATATTCTAATGCTATAATTCCTTCATGTATTCACTGAAATGTTTCTATAGATAGAAACTTCCCCTCAACCAAACCTCTGCTATTTGGCTACCTGATGGTACAGTTTATAAAGTGATATATGCTTGATCTGGTTCCTCTAACAGTTTTCTAAATTAAATTGTTCTTCTGCTGGCGATCAAGTAGGGATAAAAAAATAACTATGAACTCATGGGTTCAAGGGTATTTTCTGTGTTTTAATTGATTGTATTAATTGCCCTTATTGAAGTTCAAATTATCCCATCTTCGAAGCTGGCTCTTGAGTACTTTGGACATGACCCCAGTGGTCTTTGAGAATGTACTTGATCTCTGGTTTGGTAAGATGCTGCAGGTTTAGTGTGTGCATTTACTGCTCCTGGAGTCAGCCATTTCTCCTAGGAGCCCTCATTCCTTTTAGTGAGAAATGGTGTTTAGAAACCACAACCTTTGTCAAAATAGCATGTAAAACAAAATATAAAAAAGAAAACTAAAATGAAATTTAAAAAACCATGACCTGGGTACCCAGGGTGCACAGTGGTCAGTAGTTCTCCTCCTCCTCCTTCTTTCTTCTTCTCTTCCTCCTCTTCCTTCTTCTTCTCCTTCTCCTCTTCCTCCTCCTCCCCCTCCTCCCCCCCACTCCTCCCCCTCCCCCTCCTCCCCCTCCCCCTCCTCCCCCTTCCCCTCCTCCTAATCCCCCTCCTTCCCCTTCTTCTCCTCCCCTCCTCCTCCTCCTCTTCCTCCTCTCCTTCTTCTTCTTTATTCTTCTAATTCTTCTTTCTCCTCTCCTTCTCCTCCTTCTCCCTCTCCTCCTCCTCCCCCTCCCCTCCCCCTTCTTCTCCTTCTTCTTCTTCCTCCTCCTCCCCTTCTTCTTCCTCCTCCTCATTCTTCTTCCTCTTCTAATTCTTCTTCTTCCTCGTCTCCTCCTTCTCCTCCTCCTACCCCTCCCCTTCCTTTTTCTTCTCCCTCCTCCCCTCCTCCTCTCCTTCCTTCTCTTCCCCCTCCTCCTCCTTGCCCTCCTCCCCCTCCTCCTCCTCCCTCCTCCTCCCCCTCCCCTCCCCCTTCTTCTTCTTCTCCTTCTCCTTCTTCTTCTTCCTCCTCCTCCTCCCCTTCTTTCTTCTCCTCCTTCTTCTCCTTCTCCTCCTCCTTCTTCCTCCTCCTCCTTCTTCTTCCTCTTCTAATTCTTCTTCTTCCTCCTCTCCTCCTCCTTCTTCTCCTCCTCCTACCCCTCCCCTTCCTTTTTCTTCTCCCTCCTCCCCTCCTCCTCCTCCTCCCCGTCCTTCTCTTCCCCCTCCTCCTCCTTGCCCTCCTCCCCCTCCTCCTCCCCCCTCCTCCTTCTCCTCTCCCCCTCCTCCTTCCCACTCTTCTTCCCCCTTCTCCCCCTCCGCCCCCTCCTCCTCCTCCTCCTTCCCCTCCCCCTCCTTCTCCTCTCCCTCCTCCTCCCCCCTTCCTCCTCTTCCTCCTCCTCCTCCTCTTCCTTCTTCTTCTCCTTCTTCTTCTTCTTCCTCCTCCTCCTCCTCCTCCTTCTTCTTCTCTTCCTCTTCTTTTCTTCTTTCTTCTTCTTCCTCTTCTCACAGTCTCCCTCTGTTATCCAGGCTGGAGCGCAGTGGCCTGATCTTCACTCACTTCAACCTCCACCTTCTGAGTTCCAATGATTCTCTTGCCTCAACCTTCCAAGCAGCTGGGATTACAGGTGTGCACTACCATGCCTGGCTAATTTTTGTTTGGTTTGGTTTTGTTGGTAGAGACGGGTTTCACCATGCTGGTCAAGCCGGTCTTGAATTCTTGTCCTCAAGTGATCTGCCCACCTCGGCCTCTCAAGGTGGGTCTCAAAGTGTTGGGATTACAAGCATGAAGCCACTGTGCCCAGGCTGTGGTCAGTGTTTCTACATTGTTAATTCATAATGATACTACTTATTCAAATTTAGGACTGCAAGGCTTTCACATAACTTCTATTCATTTGTATTCATTTTCTATTTTTTTTTTTTTTTTTTTTTGAGACGGAGTTTCGCTCTTGTTACCCAGGCTGGAGTGCAATGGTGCAATCTTGGCTCACCGCAACCTCCACCTCCTGGGTTCAGGCAATTCTCCTGCCTCAACCTCCTGAGTAGCTGGGATTACAGGCACGCGCCACCATGCCCAGCTAATTTTTTGTATTTTTAGTAGAGATGCGGTTTTACCATGTTGACCAGGATGGTCTCGATCTCTTGACCTCATGATCCACCCGCCTTGGCCTCCCACAGTGCTGGGATTACAGGCTTGAGCCACCGCGCCCGGCTGTATTCATTTTCTCTAGGCAAGAATGTGGTTCTTAATGACACAGATTAATAAAGTCAGAAAACCATTTGCATGAAGCCACTGTACACACACAGTGATATCAGAATAATATCAGCACCATCATCAACATAATGCAATGATTGGAACAGTTTAAGATGACTTTTTCTTTTTGTCTTTAGGACATATTATATCAGGGCTATGTAGTCAAATCACGGTATTTTGAAGTTCCTTGGAATACTTCCCCTCAGTGCGGTTGTAAAATGTGTATACACTGGTTCGTTTGTTTCCTTTTGCTTTCAATGTTTAGGGAATTTGTAAAACTTTTATTTATAATCATATAACATACTTACATGCTTCTAAAATCAAATCTACAAAATGAATTCTATTCAGAGAAGTCTAACTTCTATCCTGTCTGTCCCACCCTTTCCCCACCCTTCCCTATGTGTAACCACTGTACACAATATACGGTCTATCTTTCATGGCATTTGTGAAACATGGCCGCAAATCCTTGGATATTCATCCATTAAGATATGTGGTCTATGTCCCTCTGGTTGCATCTGGAGGACTTGTGACAGCTTTAGCTAATAGTGTGGCAGAAATGATTCTCACAGACTTCTGAGGTGGGTTGGAAAATGCCTTAGAGCCTCCACTCAGCTCACCTGGGACACTCATGCTTGGTGTTCCTGAGCCACCACGTGAAGAAGTCCAGCCACTCCAAGACCCGTTTTTGAAGAAGCCATGTGTAGGCACCACCAGCTGAGCCCAGCCTTCCTGCCAAACACTGTTATGTGAGGGAAGCCATCAAGGAGCCTTCAGATCAGCCCAAACTCCAGCTGGATATGAATGAGTGACCTCCATCAGTGCCACATGGGAAAGAAAAACCAAGCCAGCCCTGCCTGAATTCCTGACCCAAATATCTTTTATGTAATAAAATGATTGTTCAGAACCACGAAAAACATAGTTTGTTATGCTGATTCAGGTAATTAGAACACCGTTCCTTTTTCATTTTTAATATAAGCTGGTTCATACATGTGTGTATCCTGCCTCTGTATTAGATAAACGGTAGCATATGAGAGTCACTTCCCTACCTGACACTTTTCACTAGACAATATGTTCTGGCCATCACTCCAGAGAGATTTTATTTTATCTTATTTTATTTATTTTGATTTAAGACAGAGTCTTGCTCTGTCACCCAGGCTGGAGTATAGTTGTGTGATCATAGCTTACTGCAGCCTTAACTTCCTGGGCTCAAGCAGTCCTCCTTTCTCAGCCTCCTGAGTAGCTGGGACCACAGGTGTGCTCCACTGCACTGGGCTATTATTTTTTTTTTTAGATAAGGTCTTCCTATGTTGCCCAGGCTGGTCTCAAACTCCTGGGCTCGAGTAATCCTTCTGCCTTGGCCTCCCAAAGTGTTGGAATTATAGGTGTGAGCCTCCACCTCAGCCTCCAGAGAAATTTTTTTTTTGAGATGGAGCTTTTGATCTTCTTACCCAGGCCAGAGTGCAATGGTGCAATCTCGGCTCACCGCAACCTCCGCCTCCTGGGTTCAAGCAATTCTCCTGCCTCAGCTGCCCGAGTAGCTGGGACTACAGGCGTGCACCACCATGCCCAGCTAATTTTTGTATTTTTAGTAGAGACAGGGTTTCACCATGTTGACCAGGGTGGTCTTGATCTCTTGACCTTGTGATCCACCCACCTCGGCCTCCTAAAGTGCTGGGATTATAGTCGTGAGCCACCGCGCCCGGCCTCCAGAGAAATTTTAAAGCACAGATTTGAATTTTGTTTTGCTAGCCAATATAGAAATCTTTTTTCTCTTAATATGTGAATTAAGACCAGGTATGTAATCGGTATGTTTAACCTCAGTTCTGTCATATTGTTTTCTGTTACATTTAAACTTATGTAAGTTTTTTAGGCAAATTGTTTTCCAGTGTGGCTTTTATTTTTCTCTGTCCCTTATTTTTTTTGTACTTAGGAAGGGTCATAATTTGTTGAAATGATAACCTTTTTTTTTTTGAGACGGAGTTTCACTCTTGTTACCCAGGCTGAAGTGCAATGGCGCGATCTCGGCTCACGGCAACCTCCGCCTCCTGGGTTCAGGCAATTCTCCTGCCTCAACCTCCTCAGTAGCTGGGATTACAGGCATGTGCCACCATGCCCAGCTAATTTTTTGTATTTTTAGTAGAGACGGGGTTTCACCATGTTGACTAGGATGGTCTCGATCTCTTGACCTCGTGATCCACCCGCCTCAGCCTCCCAAAGTGCTGGGATTACAGGCTTGAGCCACCGCGCCCGGCTGAAATGATAACCTTTATACCATAGCTGCACATAATGCTTTCAGTCCCCTCTTTTTTGTCTGTTTCCTACCATGAGCAATATTGAAATTTGCTAGTATCCTCTTCCCTTTCCTTTCTCTCCCAAAACACCTGATTTGAATTGATATCCTTTCACGCCTAGATATTCACTATAAGGCAGTCAACAAGCTGATTCTACTTTTCATCTGCTCTTCTCATTTCCCCTGAAATAGCTCGTATTTGCACTGTAACATGCTACACTTTATTCCTTACAACCATTTTTTGGTCCTAATTGTACAAGTAAGTATATGCTGTATATGTTGAATTGTCGCCATCAGCCCTTATGTTTACGTTTCTCTAGTCATGTTGGCTGCCTGATGCTTGTTTTTTAATGGAGTCCTCAGGAGGTGCTCCCAGGAATAATATTCTTGGAGTTCTCACATGTCGAAAATTGTTCATGTCCCTTATACTTGAACATCAGTTTGGCTGGAGACATATCTTTCTTGGATCATATTTTACCCCCTTAATAATGTGGCTATACTAGTCCCTTGTCTTCTGGTATGAAGTATTGGTGTAGGTAAGCCTGATGACAATCTGATTTTCCTGATAAGTGACTTCATCTTTTTCTTTTTCTCATGCCATCTTGTCTAAGAGTGACTTGATCTTTTCCCAGATCCTCAATGGCATCCATAAATATGTCACAGAATATGATTCTCTGTCGAATGTGCTGGGTCAGTTTTTTAAAGTACGCCATGTTGTTTCAACTTTTTATTTATGTTAGGAAAGTGTTTTTAAATTGTAGTGCAAGGCCGGGCGCGGTGGCTCACGCCTGTAATCCCAGCACTTTGGGAGGCCGAGGCGGGTGGATCACGAGGTCAAGAGATCGAGACCATCCTGGTCAACATGGTGAAACCCGTGTCTACTAAAAATACAAAAAAAATTAGCTGGGCATGGTGGCGCGTGCCTGTAATCCCAGCTACTCAGGAGGCTGAGGCAGGAGAATTGCCTGAACCTGGGAGGCGGAGGTTGCGGTGAGCCGAGGTCGCGCCATTGCACTCTAGCCTGGGTAACAAGAGTGAAACTCCATCTCAAAAAAAAAAAAAAATAAATAAATAAATAAATAAATAAATTGTAGTGCATAATCTTTCTTCGATTCCCTAGATATGGTTTTCTTTTTCAGCAACTACCATTATACATATGTTAGATCATTTGCCTGTCATCTACATAGTCATTTTCTCTCAATCCAAGTTCTCTGTCTTCCGTTTTTTTGTTTTAGAAACGTTCACCGTTTTGTCTTCTCTGTGTTCATTTGTTCTTGTGTTCCTTCTAGTTTAGTCATCATTCTGAAATTAGAGTTTTTCTTTTATTTCTAATTATTTCTTTAGTTCTAGCACATCTCTCCTGAAGTCTTCCAACTTTTGTTATTCTTTTGTATCTTTTGTTACTTTCTTAATTTCTGTTGGCTCATTTTTAAATGAGTTTCTACACTTTCAGGTATGTATTTGGGGGCATGTGTTTCTGGAATGTCTTCATTATCTGTGAGGGCGTAGTTTATCATTCTCATTTTTCTTTTTCTAATTCATTCATTCATTAATTTTTATTTATTTATTTATTTTGATTTATTTAGAGAGGGAGAGAGAGCAACGGGAGAAGGAGAGAGAAAGAAACAGCTAACTCTCACACTGAGTGAGAGAATCCAGAAAGGTGGAATCCAGGAGAGGAAAGCAGCTTCCACATTGAGTGGAAGGGAGCAGAGAGAGACGGAGATGGAGTATGGGAGGGGAAGACAGGCTTCCAGGAAGGGAGTGTTCGTGGAAGGGGGCCCCAGAGGGAAAATCCAGGAGAGAGAAAGACGGCTTCCACGAAGGGAGTGTTCGTGGAAGGGGATCCAAACATAGAGTCCCCATTCTCAATTTTGTTTCTTTTTTCTTTCTTTCTTTTTTTTTTTTTTGCATTTCACACCGTATTTAACATTAATAAAAGGATACATATAGTTACAGGCAAATGACAATTCAGCACACTTATTTAGATAATAGTTTAAAATTTACATCCTTCACCGCCATGGAATACTTTAGTCTATGTAGTCAAAGTCTTCTGGAATTCCAAAAGTTTTATCGATTTTATTTTCTTCAAACCCAAATTTTCTTTTGGCCCAAGATTTTATTGCAAATATGTTATCAGTCCATCTGTTAGCAGCTTCTTTGGCTACTTTATTTGCTTGGCGTATTTCTGCCACGACTTGTGGGTCACAATCTTCGCATTTTTCTACTTCTGCCTTTAGCTGTTCCCTTTGGTCTCGAAGTGAAGAAAGTTCTTTTGCTAGCATGGTTTGCTCTTCCGTTTCACATCGGCCAATTTTAGCTTTTTCTTTTTTTTTTTTTTTTGAGACGGAGTTTCGCTCTTGTTACCCAGGCTGGAGTGCAATGGCGCGATCTCGGCTCACCGCAACCTCCGCCTCCTGGGTTCAGGCAATTCTCCTGCCCCAGCCTCCTGATTAGCTGGGATTACAGGCACGTGCCACCATGCCCAGCTAATTTTTCGTAGTTTTAGTAGAGACGGGGTTTCACCATGTTGACCAGGATGGTCTCGATCTCTTGACCTCGTGATCCACCCGCCTCAGCCTCCCAAAGTCCTGGGATTACAGGCGTGAGCCACCGCGCCCGGCCCAATTTTAGCTTTTTCAATGCATTTCTGTAGGCTTGCATGCTTTTGGCTTCCCCCAGACAACTGAGATTCCAGAGCCTCCAACTTACGTTTCCTTTCATGAAGAAATTTACTTGGAAAAGCCCAATAATAATTAGAAGTTCCGATCCTCTCACAGTCAACCATACTAACATCAACTAAGCTTTGAAGGACTTCTTTTACTGACATAGAAGTAACGCCTTTCTCTTTGGGAGCAATCTTCTCCAAATCTTTTAATTGAAATACATCTTTTGCTTCAAAAAATATTTCCGTCATGGGAGTTCTCTCTTCTTCTGCACTCAATCCTTTTTTCTTTGACATGGCGTCGGCGCGGGGGCTTCCCTCTCATTTTTCTTATAATAACTTTGTATGAGATTTAACCACAATCATTTTGTGTTGCTCATGTTTGAATGAAATGAGTTTTCTAAGCTCTCAGGAAGAGGGGTGGGCCAGACTCACTTTTCTAGCTTCACGGCTGTATCGTTGCCTCTTCTGTTGTTTTTGTGAAGTGTTAAAAAATAGGATCTTGTATTTTATACCCATCCTCCTTTGCACCTGGATTTTCTCTCCCTTCCTCCCTCCCTCCCTCCCTTCCTCTCTTGCTCTCTCTTTCTTTCATTTCTAGTTTTTGGTTCTTGTTGTCTCTCTTCTGCCCAGTTTGGATGCCACTCTCAGCCAGTTCTTTTTTTTTTTTTTTTGAGACGGTGTCTCACTCTGTCACCCAGGCTTGAGTGCAGTGGCATGATCTCAGCTCACTGCAGCCTTGACCTCCTGGGTTCAAGTGATCCGCCTGCCTCAGCCTCTCAAATAGGTGGGATTACAGGTGTGTGTCACCATGCCCAGCTCATTTTTGTGTTTCCTGTAGAGATGAGGATTTGCCGTGCTGGTCTTGAACTCCTAAACTCAAGCAATCTGCCCAAGCTTGGCCTCCTAAAATGCTGGATTACAGGCATGAGCCATCACACCTTGATCACTCTCAGCCAGTTCTCAGTGTGGGCCCTGGCCTGGAAGGGAGTTTTAATTTATTACAGGGAAAGTTCATGGGGCCTGCACTGTCCCAGGCCTTTTATTTTTTTGTTTTTTTTTTCGATGGAATCTCACTCTGGAGTACAGGGGTGTGATCTCGGCTCACTACAACCTCCGCCTCCTGGGTTCAAGTGATTCTCCTGCCTTGGCCTCCTGAGTAGCTGGGATTACATGTGGGTGCCACCACGCCCAGCTAATTTTTTATTTTTAGTAGAGATTGGGTTTCACCATATTGGCCAGGATGGTCTCGGTCTCCTGACCTCTTGATCCACCTGCCTTGGCCTCCCAAAGTGCTGGGATTACAGGCGTAAGCCACTGTGCCTAGCCTTCCTCTGAACTTTCTATGGACCCCTTGTGATCACCCACAAGTGGGACGTGTAGCAAGTCCTCCCAGCTTCAGCAATGACTGTCACTTCCAGTTGGAAGCAGTTAAGGCCTGGTGTGTCCCTTCCCTTCCTTTCTTTTACGGCCGTGGTGATCTCGGCAGACACAGTGACATCTAAGGTAGAGGGAGCCTTGATCCCCCATCGTCCCTCTAAAGCACACAGAACAGATTGGAGGCAATTAGCTCAGAATCCTACAAAGTGTTTAAAGGGAATATGATTGCAGGGAAATCCCACGCCTGGCCTACAAAAGCCTTTGATGACTTGAAACTTGAAATGGGGTTAAGTGACATTAGGACCTCTGCCCTTCTAGGAGACAGGAAGTGGCCTGAGAAAGTGGGAGATCTCACCGCAGAGAGGGATAGGAAGAAAAGGGAAACCAGCAGAAAGAGAACACCCCAAAAGGCAGAATGAGGGGCCCTGGAGGGCGCCGGACAAGGGAGTTTCTGCCCTGAGAAGCATCAGGGCCTGACGAAAAGCCCATCCTCAACCTCAAGGGAGGGGCTGCCCACAATGTGCCGGCAGGCTCTCAGACTCACTATGAATCTTGACACATCTGCACAGGCTGTAGGTGAGAAGGCTGCCTGCGGTAGCTACCAGAGTACATTGAGGGGTGTGGAGAAGGGTGGGTCACCTGTCATTTTAGCTCAGAAGGCCCTGGACAACAGGACCCTCACAGACATAGGACCTGCACATCACTCTGGGCTGGAGGCAGTGCTGGGTGGGACAGGTTTCTTCCCCTTAGAGAGGAGGGCGTGTTCTCTGTATAGGAAAAAGGGAGCAAGAGGGAGCTCGTGTCTCTAAGGAAATGTCACAGCAGAGACAGCCGGCACTTGCTGCATATCCATGGTCTCCTTCCTTTCCCAGCCTCCCTGCCTGTTGCGTTGGGGCCACATGACTCTTCCGGTAGATGGCGGACGCAATGGGGAGCTGGGCCAACTGCCGTGGAGACAGTTAAGAGTCGGGGCCTCTGCACACCCTCCCCTCTGTTGGCAGTAACTGTAGGAGTCACGTGTTGAGATGTTGGAACTGAGGGTGGATGCTGCTTGGATGCCAGCATCACTGTGTGGAGCAGAGCTGCCTCAGACATTACCCAGTTTATCTTAGACTGGGACATGATGAGGAAATGAATATTAGTTGGCTTAAGCCATCAAGATTGAGGGGTTTTCTTGCCACAGCCTATCTTAAGCTGCCTTGACTAACATAGGTGTGTACTTCTTTTTTGCACAAAATTGAGACCCTATTAACCGTGTTGTTTTATAACATGCTTTAAAAAACTGTTAAAAAATCAGCTTAATGAGTCATAATTTACAGACTTTAAAATTCACCAACTTGAAATGTCAGTTTGAGAAATGGTGACAGCTGTGTAACCCCTGCTATGCTAAAAATTTAGGACCCTTCCTTCGCACCCCAAAGATCTCAGCTGCGCATTTGTGGTTGACTTCCATTCCCACCCCACCCCTCCCATCCCTCCATCAAGCATGGATCTGTTTCCTGTCACTAGAATTTTACCTTTTTCAGAATGCCATATAAATGGAATCATCCTGTAATAGCCTTTTGTGTCTAGCTTCATTCTCTTAACAGAAGGCTTTTGAGATTGATCCAAAAGTCCATTCCTTTTTATTGCTGAGCTGTATTTCATAGTATAGATGTGCCATGGTTTGCTTCTTACCCATTCAGCCGTTGAGGGATGCTTGGGTTGTTTCCAGTTTTGTGAATAGAGACGCTGTGAACATTTGTGTGCAAGTTCTGTGTGGTCACATGTTTTCATTTCTCCTGGGTAAATAGCCGAGAATAGAATTTCTGGGTTCTGTGATAAATGTAGATTCGCCTGCCGAAATGCTTTCCAGAGTGGCTGTACCGTGCTGAATTCTGATGCGCAATCTATCAGAGTACCACCTTCTTCATGAAGCTACAGCAGCCTCATTATTTCTCAACTTAAGGAGATACTTTTTCTGGAACATGGTTTCAATAGATTTAATAGTTTAAAGCATGCCGTATTGTTTAACATTCAGGTCCCTTGGGTTTTTTCCCGGATTTTAGGTATGACTGTGAAGGGCATCCCGTAAAGAATTTTACTGTACATCTCAGGCTGTTTCTTTAGGCAAAATTCCTAAAAGTGGGATTTCTAGGTTAAAGGGTGAGCTTCTCTTTCACCTTTTGACACACATCGGCTTCTTAAATTGTTGTAATAACTTCCGTTAGAATCAGAGCGAGGGGCTTGCCACCCCGTTCCTGTCTGATTTGGAGGGCCTCATCATGTTGTGAGGATATTTCTCTTTCCTGTTTCTTATTTTCACCGTTTTTGTTTTGCCCGACGTACTCTGCTTCGGGTATTTTTTTGTTTGTTTTGTTTTGTTTTTGAGACGGAGTTTTGCTCTTGTTACCCAGGCTGGAGTGCAATGGCGCGATCTCGGCTCACCGCAACCTCCGCCTCCTGGGTTCAGGCAATTCTCCTGCCTCAGCCTCCTGAGTAGCTGGGATTACAGGCACGCGCCACCACGCCCAGCTAATTTTTTGTAGTTTTAGTAGAGACGGGGTTTCACCATGTTGACCAGGATGGTCTCGATCTCTTGACCTCGTGATCCACCCGCCTCGGCCTCCCAAAGTGCTGGGATTATAGGTGTGAGCCACCGCGCCTGGCCAGTGCTTGGGGTGTTTTTTAATCCACAGGTGTTTCAAGCTGCTTTGCCATCGAACGTACCCGTCTATTCTGTCGTGCTTTGTCTTTGGAGATATGCTGGCATGGGCTTCCTCATCCGAAGAGCATGGGAACACTCACACGACTCTAGATTTTTTAAGACTTTGAACTTTACATTTAGCACCGTATGAATTTATTTGTAACTGTTGAGTGTGTGAGACACAGCAAAGAGCACATGGCGTGCAGGCAAGTTTAACAGATAATAACAGAAATGCCCACCCCGAGATATCTAGGGAGAGGAGGAAGCCACAGAAGAGATTCAGCGTTTGCTTTGTACATTTACGTAGAAGTTAAAACCAAGCAAAATTGAACTGTATATTGTTTAGAAATACACCTTGAGAACTGTAAAAAGCAAGGGAGTTTGTTTTGAGGGGATGGGGAGATGAAGCTGGGTGGCGACGCTCAGCCTCCCTGGGTGCTCTGTGTCTTCAGGTGGGCAGTGGGCCTTTTGGAGTCATTCTGGCCTAAACTGTATATAGTCATTTTACAAACTCTTTGAATGTGTATGTTTTTCTGTGGGTATAGAAAAAAAAAAAACCAAAAACAAACCAAAGTGCTTTTCCTATCCTGTCACTCAATAATCAACATAGAACACCCTGTGACCAAATGTAGGGGATTTTTCCCCACCAGCAAGCAAGCAATTCTGCAGCAGACTCCCGCTGGGTTCTGACACCATCGACCTAAAGACAGCGTCAGACCACAGGCTGAGGAGGAGGCAGAAGAGAGACCTCTCTTAGGGGCACACCAGCGCTGCCACCCTACCCCACACAAGGAGATAAAGGAAAATCTTGAATCCCTTCAGGGGAACTTCCAGGTACCCAGCTAGGCTTAAGAAGTAAAGGAGCAACTTGATAAGCAAGAAGGTAGTAAGGCCGGGCGTGGTGGCTCACGCCTGTAATCCCAGCACTTTGGGAGGCTGAGGCGGGTGGATCACGAGGTCAAGAGATCGAGACCATCCTGGTCAACATGGTGAAACCCCGTCTCTACCAAAAATACAAAAAATTAGCTGGGCATGGTGGCACGTGCCTGTAATCCCAGCTACTCAGGAGGCTGAGGCAGGAGAATTGCCTGAACCCAGGAGGCGGAGGTTGCGGTGAGCCGAGATCACGCCATTGCACTCCAGCCTGGGTAACAAGAGCGAAACTCCGTCTCAAAAAAAAAAAAGAAGGTAGTAACGTAAAGCAACAGCCGAGGAAGTTAGAGTTGGATGTTTGGTTCCCTACAGAAACTGAAGCTAAGATCTTCATGTATGTCCCACACTAACCAACCGAGCTAACCAGCCACCTACGCTGAGCTTTACTTTTCTTTTTTTTTTGAGATAGAGTCTTGCTCTGTTGCCCAAGCTGGAGTGCAATGGCGTGATCTGGGCTTACTGCAACCTCCGCCTCCCAGATTCAAGTGATTCTCCTGCCTCAGCCTGCTGAGTAGCTGGGATTGCAGACACCCGCCACCATACCCAGCTAATTTTTGTATTTTTAGTAGGGACAGGGTTTCACCAAGTTGGTCAGGCTGGTCTCGATCTCCTGACCTCGTGATCCGCCAGCCTCAGCCTCTCAAAGTGCAGGGATTACAGGCATGAGCCATTGCCCCAGCCTACCCTGAGCTTTTTAAAAACCTGGACCCCAGCTGGGCGAGGTGGCTGACGCCTATAATCTCAGCACTTTGGGAGGCCAAGGCGGGTGGATCAAGACGTCAGGAGTTCGAGACCAGCCTGACCAAGATGGTGAAACCCTGTCCCTGCTAAAAATACAAAAATTAGCTGGGTGCGGTGGCATGCGCCTGTAATCCCAGATACTCGGGAGGCTGAGGCAGGAGAATCGCTTGAATCAGGGTGGCGAAGTTTGCAGTGAGCTGAGATCGAGCCATTGCACTCCAGCCTGGGTGGCAGAGCGAGACTCCATCTCAAAAAAAAAAAAAACAAAAAAACAAACCTGGACCCCACCATGTGGACGCTGCCGGCAAGTAGACTTCAGATAAGGGGGAGCTGAGCCCTGAACTCTGACCACTGCTGTTCTTTGATCTACATTTCTTCCTGAGGGGCCTGGAAGAAGCCCCCCCACAGGCCAGACCTTACCATTCCTGTCTGCTGACCCCAGGTTTTTAGACAAAGCCTAGATTCCTCAATCAATGGCAAACAGAGAGTCTTTGAATCTACCTATGACTTGGAAGTGCACTCGCTTCAGATACACCACCTTTTTAGGCCAAACCAACGTGTAGCTTCCATGTATTGAGTTATGATTGTACTTGTAAGTTCTACTTTCCTGAAATGTACCCCTGCTTTTAAGAGGCCTTGTTTGTAAGCCCCTGGGGAAGCTGGGCTTCCAGTGTGAGCTGTCCCCTGGCACCCTGCAAATAAATGCCCTGTCTTCTCCTGCTGCAAAATCTCAATGTGAGCGTTTGGCTTTACTGCACCCGGCAAGCAGACCCCAGTCCAGTTTGGTCAGTCCCCAAGACTGAGTCCCCAAAACTGTCCCCCAACTTCCAATGTCAGTCAAAAGCCACAAGTTGTTACACCTGTGCTTCTGGCTGACCATCTAGAAACTGGGGTTCCCATGACCCCTTCCTTGGGTTTAACTTGCTAGAGTGGCTCACGGAACTTAGGGAGACACGTATATTTACTGGTTTGTTGCAAGAGATATGAAAAAGGTTACAGCTGAAGTGATGCACAGGGTAAGGGATGGGGAAGGGGTGGGGAGCTTCCATGCCCTCCCGGGGGGCACTGCCCTCCAGGAACCTTCATGTGTTCAGCTCCCTGAACCTGTCCTTTTGTGTTTTTATGGGGGCTTCATTATAGAGATATGACGGATGAAATGACTGCAGTGTCACCGGTGAGCAGCTTAACCGCGTCTCTCTCCTCTCCCCTGGATGGATCCTGCCTTGGTCTTTCCATTGACCCGTCCCATCCTGAAGCTACCCAGGGGCTTGCTGGCCCTCCGTGAAGCATTCACATGCAAAAAGATATCGCTTTGGAGATTCCAAGCATTTCAGGAGTTGTATGCCAAGAAAAGGGAAGAAGGCCAAACATAAATTTAACAATATCGCAGTTCCGCATAGCATGTCAGCAAACCTTTAATTGTGGTAAAATATACATAATATAAAATCTACCATCCTAACCATTCTTAAGTGCACAGTTCAATGGCGTTAAGTACGTCACGCTGTTGTGTGGTCATCGCCAGCATCCAACTCCAGAATTCTTTTCATCTCGCAAAACTGAAACTCTGCCCTCATTAAACAACTTCCCGTCTCGCCCCCATCCCCCACAATCCATTCTACTCTGCGTCTCTATGAATTTTTTTTTCTCTTTTTCTTTTTTTCTTTTTCTATTTTTTTTTTTTAATTGCATTTTAGGTTTTGGGGTACATGTAAAGAACATTCAGGATTGTTGCATAGGTACACACATGGCAATGTGGTTTGCTGCCTTCCTCCCCATCACCTATATCTGGCATTTCTCCCCATGCTATCTCTCCCCAACTCCCCACCCCCTGCTATCTCTCCCCTATTTCCCCTCCGACAGACCCCAGTGTGTGATGCTCCCCTCCCTGTGTCCATGTGTTCTCATTGTTCAACACCCACTTATGAGTGAGAACATGTGGTGTTTGATTTTCTGCTCTTGTGTCAGTTTGCTGAGAATGATCGTTTCCAGGTTCATCCATGTCCCTACAAAGGACACGAACTCAGCATTTTTGATGGCTGCATAATATTCCATGGTGTATATGTGCCACATTTTCCCTGTCCAGTCTATCATCAATGGGCGAACTTTGAGGACATGACGCTAAGGCGTGAAAGGACAAACGTGATTCCACTGACATGAGGCCCTCAGGTTGTCTCTATGAATTTGACAACCTGAGGGCCTCATGTCAGTGGAATCACGTTTGTCCTTTCACGCCTTAGCGTCATGTCCTCAAGTTTCGCCCTGTGGCAGCACATATCAGAGCCTTAGCCATTCATCTGTCAATGGACTCTGCATAGAAATAAAACAAATTTTCCTCCTTCCATCTCCATTTGACTCTTCAATTGTCCAGGAAGGTACATGGGTGTTCGGTGTGAGGTCTGGGCAGGTGGGTCTACTTGGAATTTCCCCACCTCTGAGAGCCATGAGAAACTTGCTGCATTTCACAAGCTTTTGTGTAAACCTATTTTGTGTAGGGCATGGTGAGGAGGCTGAAATAAAGCATCTGTTCTTGTATTCACCAAACATCCATTGGGCCCCTGCTACTCGCTGGGCATATTTCTAAGGGCCTGGTACAGACAGGGGTAGACCCTGCCCTCACTGGCGCTCAGAGTTGGAAGACAGAGGCCAATTCTAAGGCAGAGGAGGAAGTGTTGCTTCCAGAATTGTGGGGGATGTTCCGGGAAGGCTTTCTGGGGGAGCCTTTGATCTGGGCCCTAACACATGGAAAGACTGAATAGAGATGAGAAGGGGAGTACTTCGCTAAGGGGAAACAGCTTACCTAAAGGCTTGAAGCCAAATGTGGGTACTCGTAGTTTTATCAGAGAGTGTTCAGCTGCAGGGGACAGAATTTCTCACCTACAGGGCTTAGTAATAAAGACATTGGATTCATTTAAAGAAAACTGCAGAGGCAGTTAGTTCCATAGCTTACTGGAGCCCCAGGCTCCTTCAATCTTGTGTGTTTTGGTTTTTGTTCTTAGGCTTTTTGCCTCACAGTTGCAAGATGGCTGCCTTAGCTCCGGTTATTGCATCCTTTCATGGCCTTCAAAGGTCGGAGACAAGAGGGCCAGCCAAGGTGTTAAGAGTCTGCTCCTCTCATGTCTATCTCTTTATACCAGGAGGTCCATTTCTCCCAGCCTTTCTTCATGTTTCATCATTGTTCAGAAGTACATCAGGAGGCAGCCACAGGCACCCCCATTTACCATGGGGAGTGGGATTCCCTGACTGGTTTGGGCTTTGAGAGCTGAGCTGTGCAACAGAACTCTCTGTGTTGATGGAAATGGTCCAGGTCTGTGCCGTCCAAATGACAGCCACCAGCCACAGGCGGCCACCGAGCACCCAGAATTTGGTTCATCCGATGGAGGACCGGAATTCCTATTAAAGGTCATTTTCGCTCGTTTAAGTGTGAATGTGTGGTGAGAGGCTGCTGCGGTGGCCAGCCCGGCTCTGGAGGTTGCGCCATGGGCCCCGGCTGGATGAGGTCTGGCTTCTGTTCATGGGGAGAAGGGAGATGTCAGTTGAGGAGGTGACCCAGGCACCTGCCCGCCTGCGAGTAGATGCGGAACCAGGTGAATGTGTGTATGTGGAGGGGAGAGGCGGTAGAGGAGGCCGAGGGGCCGCAGCACCTCTGCTTTCTTCGTAGGGAGGGAGACTGGGAGAGAACTCACCCCATGCACCGACCAGCACGCCAGGTCTTCGGCCCCACCCTCAGGGCTGCAGAAAGCCCAGCACCCCCTCTGCGGTCTCCAAGGCCCCTCTGGCTCTGATTTTACCCAGCATACAGGCCCCTCTTCAGTTCTTCCCACCTGAGGAGGAGGAACTGACAAGACAGCAAATTCCAAAGGCCCTTCCTTCTTCTTCTGAACCCCAGGCCTGGCCGGCTCCCTGCTGGCCACAGGGTCGGGGCTGGAGGAGCCTCTCTTGGGCGTGGTGTCTGGGAAATGCTCCCACGCGCCTGCAGGCAGGGGCCGGTCAGCCCCTTTCGTAGGTGAGGAAGGTGAGCTGGACTCCCTGGCAGGGTGCCGAGCTTTCTGCAGCCCCAGCCAGCCTGGCTCGCCAAACCTCTGGAGTCTGAGCTGGAGGCAGCGCAGGGCCCAGGCCGTAGCTCAGGGCCAAGTCAATGGAAACACGGTTTGGGTGTATTTTTAACCTTGCTGGCTGTGAGCTAAGAGGCTGGCGCTGGTGTCTGCGGTCAGTGAAGATGAATGGCTGGGCTGCTGGGCAGCAGCATTCGGCATCCCGGCTGAGCAGGTCCCCTGCCCGCCATCCCCTTTGTCACCTACCGTCCTGTGAAGGAGTGGGAGAGGGGCAATGAGCAGGAAACCAGCACCCCTCCTGCCAGTGCCCCTCCTGTCCCTCTGTCCAGCACCTGGACTGTGGAGTCAGGGCTCAGTTAGAATCCTGGCTCTGCCTCTTGCCAGCTGTGTAACCTTGGGCCAGTTACTTTACCTCTCTGTGCCTCCGTTTCCTCATCTACAAAATGGGCATCCCAGCACTGTCTCTTGGGGTGGGTGTGAGCCTGACATCTGTCCCTGGCAAATACTCAAAAACAACGACCAACAGCCAGCTCCGGTCCACCAACTTTTTATAGCAACCCACAATGAGCTCCACAATGACTACTCAAGGAGCTACCGTCACCTTCATCTTGTGCTTGGGAAGCCAAGGCACAGAGCGGCAAGTAACCAGTGCGAGGCTCCCGCGCGGGGCTGGTGGGGGCACAGGTCCAAGCCCAGGAGCCCTCTTCCCACAAGGCTGGCCTCTGGCGCCATGGCTCGGTCACTGGCTTCCACGTCCCTGGGATGCTGGGTCCCACTGCTTGTGGGGGCCCCAGGCCCCTCGCCCCTCATCCACTGATCTCTCTTTTTTTTTTTTTTTTTTTTTTTGAGATGGAGTCTTGCTCTGTCGCCAGGCTGGAGTGCAGTGGCACAATCTCGGCTCACCGCAACCTCTGCCTCCTGGATTCAAGTGATTCTCCCGCCTCAGCCTCCCGAGTAGCTGGGACCACAGGCACGCGCCACCACGCCTGGCTAATTTTTGTATTTTTAGCAGAGACGGGGTTTCACCATGTTGACCAGGATGGTCTCGATCTCGACCTCGTGATCCACCCGCCTCGGCCTCCCAAAGTGCTGGGATTACAGGCGTGAGCCACCGCGCCCGGCCTCGTCCACTGACCTCTGCCTCCACTCCTACTTGTGAGCCTCAGGAGGGCGAGTGAGTTTGTTTGCTTGTTCGGCCGTTTACTCACTTACTCATGCACTCATCCCCTGTGTGTCCACAGAGCCCCTTGGTGAGCGGACTCTGCTCTGTGGATGCCACCATGCCCACAGCCAGCCCTCACCGAACTCAGCCTGGTACAGCCAACAGACATCAAAGAAACAAGCAGCCACAATGATGGTCAAGGGACGCTCATGGGGAGAAATGCGGGTGCTTTCAGTCTTGGGCTGAGTGGTCTGGGAAGCCTCACAGAAGAGGAGGATTCTTTCTGGAACGAGGGGACAGGCAGTGGGGACAACAAAGAAATTCATGTGGAGGGGCCTTGAGGGCTGTGTGTGAGTTGGACATGGTCTGGCAGGGAAAGAGTGAATGGTGTGCCCGGAAGAAAGAACAGCAGTGGCAGACGCATGGTATGGGTGGAAAATGCTGAGCCTGGTGTGGCTGGGGCTGCGGGGTGCACAGGGAAAGCCAAGCCAGCTCTGACCTCCCCTCTGCTCCCTTCCCTCTGCCACCATCCAGGGCACGGCTGACTTCCTGGGCAAAAGAGAAACCCCTCTCCCTGTGGCCCCGTCTCGGGGAGGATGCTGATGCCCACTGGCCCTTTTGCGCTTTCTGGTGGGGGCCAGGCTGCCAGCTGGATCAATGAACAGCCAGTGCAAAAATGTCAGGAGCAATTGGAAGGTACCTGTGGTCTGAGCTTTATCTGCAACAATATGTCTTTATTAATGATGCAGCCGAAAGTGCTGGCAGAAGTGGTCACAGCTACTCTCCTCTGGGCATGCATTTTTAATTCACTGCTTCAGCCCCTGATGGAGGTGAGGCCCTGAGCTCTGCCCTCTTGAAAGCCCAATCGTCTCCCTGTGAAATGGGCTATGGTGTGTATCAGTTAGGTAGCGTGCCATAACAAACATCCCCTAAACTCAGGGGTACAAAACTACAGTTTTCATTAGCTCACAGTTCTTTGTTGGGCTCAGCTGCTCTCAGTCACTTAGTCTGTGGCCTCAGCTGGGACATCTGGGCCTGGTGCTGTAGGGGGCCTCTCACTCTCCAGTGGCTAGTCCTGGCTGGGTCACTGGTGGCAGAGGAGTCCCTAGCACAAGAGTGGAAGCCGCAAGGCCCCTTGACACCTAGTCTCAGAACTAGCTTCTACTGGCATGACAATCACATGACTTTAGGGAGGGGAGATAGATTCCTTTCTTCATGGAAATTGCTGCAAATAACTTTCCACCATATTGTAATTTAGTTGTAGTGAAAGCGATCTTGAGTTCTATCAATAAACGTGTTCTGAGCACCGCTCCCTCCCCTGGCCCCAATATGTCAGGCCTTATGCTGGGTAGTGCTTGGACCAGGGTGAGAAATTTAACTTGGTATTTCCACCCCAGGAGCCTCCAGTCTGATGGAGGAGGCAAACGCAGTTAGACAGGAGCACACCCAAGGTGCTAGAAGCCAATGAAAGTCTTGGCTTAACAGACAGAAGAGGTCGGCCGGGTGTAATCCCAACACTTTGGGAGGCCAAGGTGGGCAGATCACCTGAGGTCAGGAGTTCGAGACCAGCCTGGCCAACATGGTGAAACCCTGTCTCTACCAAAAATACAAAAATGAGCCAGGTGTGGTGGCAGCTGCCTGTAATCCCAGCTATTTGGGAGGCTAGGCAGGAGAACTGCTGAAACCAGAAGGCGGAGGTTGCAGTGAGCCGAGATCGTGCCACTGCACTCCAGCCTGGGGGACAAGAGTGAGACTCCGTCTAAATAAAAAAAAAGGGGTCATGGGGTGGTGCGTATGTGGGGAATAAACTCTAAAGGGGTTGTGAAGTGTCTTGTGGCTGCGGGGGACAGGAGCTGCCCTTGATTCTGCACCAATTCTTTCCCAGTGACGTTCATGGTGCTCTCGTCAGCTCTGGGTTGTTTGCCGAGGCTCAGCGTGGGCAAGGTTACGCAGCTTGAGGAAGGTCTGAGACTGGAATCCAAGTATGCCTGGCCTTTGGCACCTGCCTAGAGCCAACTGGCTTTGACCCTGATGGAGTCAGTAAGTGAGACACTCCCAGGTGGGCCTGTGAGGCTCAGGCCGAAGCACAGAGGTGCGCGTGCAGGTGAGCTTGGGAAGGCAGGTGGCCGAGGCTTGGGCATGAAGGCTGACAAAACACAAGCAGCAAGAGGGTCTCCAGGGGACACATTCTGGGACCCGGAGCCAAGACCTACTTTGCGGGAACCACTTGCTCCTCGGTGCCTGCTCTGCCCTGGCCTGGCCACCCAGGGCTCACGACCTTCCTTTCCCTTTCGACGTGTCTGTTGCATGTCAGTCTTGCTGGGAGACGCATCCTTCAGCTGCTCCTTGTCACCTGGAGAGGAAGTCTCCAGTGTCTTCCAGGCTGGGGCCTGCCCCAGAGAAAGCCACATATGCTGTGGATGTCTCCTGGATGGCGGGGGTGACACCCACTGGGCTTGATGTCCCGGCTCACAGACATCTTGTGATTCATCAGAATCACAAGAACAGCACTGTTGGCCAGGTGCTCTCCTGGGCTAATCTCCTCTGAATGCTCATCATGTCCCCAGATAGGTGTTATTAGGCCTGTTTTGCAGATGAGGAAACTGAGGCACAGGAAGGTGAAGTGGATTGCCTGAGTTCACACAAAGAGTAAAGGGAATGCCCAGGGAATGTCCGATGCCAGCAGTCCTGCCGTCTTCACCAGCTGGCAGCCTCAGGAGCCGGGACATCGAGCCCAGTGGGTGCCAGGCTAACTGCTTCGTCTGTGTCATGGCCCTGAATCTTCACAACCACCTCCTCTAGGGCTGCTATCACCTACCATCTTGGAGATGGGGAAATTGGGGCACAGAGAGGCAAAGCAACCTGCCCAAGGTCACACAGCAGGTAAGTGGCAAAGCCAGGAATGGGTCATAGTGGTTGGGACTCTGAAGAGTCCTGGCTCTTAGCTGCTGTGCTGGAAACCCTCTGGACTCCAGGCCCTGCCGGGAGAACAGGGCTGCAGGATGCCAGTGTGGGCATTTTTGGGATGGTCCCTGTGGGAAAGTTCACTCTCTGAATCTTTGCTTCCTTGTGGTCCCTTCTGATGTGGCCAGAGGGAAGAGCAGAGATGCCGTGGAGGTAGGCCTGGCAGGTGGGAGGCTGTGGGGAAGAACAGAGGGAGGGTCACAGCTCTGCCCATTTCAAGAGGCTGTGAGTTCCTGCAGCTGCCTCAGGCCCTGGGCACAGGCCACCTCCTGGGCCTCTCTGGGTCCCTGGATGCTTGGACACCCCCATCCTCTGGTCAGGGGTCTCAGGGAGTGCTCACTTCACAGCAGTAGCAGCAGCAATATTAACAGCATGGCTGCCACTTCCTGAACACTTACTAGGCGCACGCACTGCCCTAGGAGCTCTGGGAGGCAGGGGCTGTTCCCATTCCCGTTTTACAGGGGAGGAAACAGAAGCACAGAGAGGGTGAAGGACTCACTTTCTAGGCCAGCAAGTAGAGGGGCCAGGGATTAGATTCTGTGCACCGGGACCCTTCACTGCTAGGGAAACCAAGGCCAGGGAGAGGAAAGGACCCACCCTGATGTTCCAGCACTGGAATAGAAGAGCCGGGATCAGAAATGCCGGGTGCCACGGAAGCCGGAGGGATGTGGGTGGGGTCCCGTGTCCCGTGCATGTTCCTTTAGCTCCCTGGGCCTCTGTTTCTCTCTCTGTAAAGTGGAGATGCTAACAGCACCTGCCCCAGGGGATGGCTTTGGAGATTAATGGAGCGAATGCATACAAAGTACTTAGGAGACAGCCCACATGCGGCAGGTGCCCAGTGCAGCCACTGGCACCACGACACTGGGGCCTCGGGCTGTGGGGCTGGCACTGGGTCTCTGGAGAGCTAGTGGGCAGCTGGAACAACCCCACAGTTTACACAAGATGGCCTGGAGGTGAGACGCACTCACCCCAGCCTGGCCAGAGAGGGCAGCCAGGCTAACGTGACTGACTGCCCGGCGTCCACCCACACACCCACCTGGAATCCCTCACTCAGCTCCCTGGTCTGGGTGCCCATTGCGTGGGCCTCAGCCAGGGCTGGCGGCCTGGCAGGACGAGTCATATGGCTCGAATCTTTAGGGGTGTCCCCTTGGTGGCAGGTGGAGGCTGCCTAGCAGGGACTCCCTGTTTATGGGTGTCACTGGCCAACAAGCTGGCAGCGCTGATAAAGCTCACGTGGCCCCCACACTGTGCAAGGCTCATTCTCAATGCTTTACGCCTCATTGTTGGGGCAGGGAACAGCGGCAGCAGCCCATTCTGCAGATGGGAAAACTGAGCTGGGAGGCACAGCTCCACAGCTGGTGAGCAGCAGGGATCCTGGGGCTGCACCTTGTCCACCGCCTGGTAAATGGGGTGCTTGCATTATTATGAGTTAGTTACTAGGGAAACAGGCACAGAGAGGTGACGTGTCTTGCCCAGGGCTGCCCAGGCAGGAAGGGGTAGAGCTGGGGTTGGAAGCCAGGTTCCCCAGTCAGAGGCTGCATAGGTCCCCGTGACGCCTTCAGCCTAGCCATGCACGCTGAGCGCCCCCCACCCATGCCTGCTGGGCCTGGCTCCCTGCGGCCTCCCTGCCCCGGCCCATCAGCATCCTCCCTAGGCCGAGGATGCAGTGCACGGTCCCTCATGGGACAGTGATCTTCCCAGGCCTCAGTGTGCCCATCTAAGAAATGGCCTCGAAGCATGTAAGCAGGTGGCCCACGTGCTGCCCAGGCTCCCGGACACCCTCTTGTCCCCGCTGCGTCCTTCTGGCCTCATCCTGGAAGCACAACAGGGCTGCCAGGGCCCTGTGGGAGACCCCTCGCAGCCTCACATGCCGCCTCTGGAAAGGCATGCATCCCCGTGGGAGTGGGAGGCCCTGCCCACCTTGCCTCGCCCCACTGTCCTCCTGAGCTGAGTTAGGGATTTGGGATACATCTCACCCTCCTTCTCCCTCCTCGGGCCCTTTTCCTTCCTTTGAACTGTCTGTTTCGCTGCAGAGGAAGCTATTCATAGCCAAGGTGATGCAAAATTCATCAAGTGTGGCTGCTGGGGCTGAGGCTGCCCCTGCGCGTGGCCAGTGCACCCCACCCACTCAGCGTTCTTCCTCTGCGGGTGCAAGTGAGTGTGTGACTGTGTGAGTATGTCACTGTGAGTTTGTGTGACTCTGTATGTGACTCTCTGTGTGTGATTCTGTCTCTGTGTGAGTCTGTGACTGAGTGTGTGTGAGTGTGTAACTGAGTGTGTGACTGTGAGGGTGTTAGTATGTGTGTGTAACTGAGTGTGTGTGACTCCGTTTGAAGGTGTGAGTGTAACTGTGTGACTCTGTATGTGACTGTGTGATTCTCTCTGTGTGAGGGTGTGACTCTGAGTGTGTGTGTAACACTGTGTGTAACTGTGAGGGAGTGAGCGTGTAACTGTGAGTGTGTGTGAGTGTGTATGTGGCTGTGTGATTCTGTCTCTGTGTGAGTGTGACTGTGTGTGAGTGTGTAACTGTGTGTGTGACTCAGTGTGTGTAACTGTGTGAGGGTGTGTGAGTGAGTGTGAGTGTGTGTGACTCTGTATGTGACTATGTATGATTCTCTGAGTGTGTGACTGAGTGTGTCTGTGTGAGGGTGTGAGTGAGTGTGTGTGACTGTGTATGTGACTCTGCGTGTGATTCTGTCTCTGTGAGTGTGACTCCGAGTGTGTGAGTGTGTAACTGTGTGTGTGTCTAAGTGCGTGTGAGTTTGTGAGTGTGCAAGTGAGTGGGGGGCACCTCCTCGGTCCTCTCCCGAGCCCCCCTCTCCTGGCCTCTCCTCTAGTGTCCACTCTGGGGATAGCTCAGCACAGCTTCTTAGGAGGGGCGAGCTGGTGGCATAAGCCCATGCAGTCTCCTCATTCTGGCTGGTTCTGGGCAGGGCTCCTTTCTCCCCTTAGCTGGACAACAGTTTGTTCTAATTCTCAACAGTGAAAATTAGACAGGACATCAGTCCCCACCTCCAGAGCCCACGCCACAAGCCAGGTGCTGTTCCCACAGACTCGTTCCATCTTCACAGTACCCTATGGGGTGGTGGTGATTATTACCTGAATTTTACAGGTGGGTAAACTGAGGCCCAGAAAGGCTGGCTAGGGCAGCTGGGGCCTGAGGGTGGAGGGCTGGGAGGTGGAGGAGCTGGGATTTGAACCCGTCTGTCAGCTTGCTCACCACTGCTTACCAAATGTGGCATCCTGTCTCTATTGGTCCTGTGGGTGGATCAACAGATTGATTGATGGATTGTCTTCCCTGGGGACTCCAGATGCAGAAAGGTTCTGGCACTGAAGCTTCCTAGAGGACTGGTGTCTATCCCCTTCTCAGAGATGGGTGAGGCCCAGGGTGGAGACATGAGCTAGCCACGGGCAGAGGGCCGACCCCACCTACGTGACTCCCCACTTCGGCTCGGCTCCTGGCCACTGTGAAGGCTGCGGCCCCAGGTGTGGCCTGGGTCAGCCCGGCGCCTCCCCAACAGGACAGCCAGCCTGAGCCGCCTGGGCCACCCTGCAGAAGCATGGTCTGGGGAGGGTGACAAACGCCCCAAATGTTTCCCTTGCCCTGGGCCCCGTGCTCTGCGCTCCTCTCACAGCAGCCCCGGCAGCGTGGGTGTCCGCGTGGGTGTCCTCATTGCCCCTGCAGGGCCAGATCCAGAGCCCCGCCTCTCTGCCATGTCTCTGAGTGGGCTGCTGTGTCCCCGGTGGAGGGTTCCCCCCTTTGTATTGAGGTGAAATTGCCCTCCTTAAAGCATACAAATTAAGTGGCACTCCACTCACAATGTTGTGCAATGATCGCCACTCTAGTTTCAGAACATTTCCATCGCTCCAGAAGAAGACCCCGTGACAACGCGGAGCGGTCACTCCCCACGCGTCCTCCCCTGAGCCTGTGGGAGCCTCTGATCTGCTTCGGTTTGTATGGATTCGCCAGTTCTGGGCGTTTCATGTGAATGGAACCCTCAGCATTCGTCCTTCTGTGTCCTCCAGGGCTTTGCATGCTGTACCAGTGCCGGAACGCCACGCTCTTCATGTCGTGGATGAGCGGGTTCATTGTGCGGACACACTTGTGTGTTCATTCATCTGTGGATGGGCTCAGGGCTGTCTCCACCTCTTGGCTGCTGTGAACAGCGTTGTTATCCGCATTCATGTGCAAGCTTTGTCTGAGCACCTGTTCCGATGCTGTGGGGTAGGGACCCAGCAGCGTAATGGCTGAGCTGCAGGCCCTGTGTTTAAGGGCTTGTTTTCCTGCCGGCCAGGCCTCGATAACAGTCCTCATGGTCTCGTCCTGTCTGCGCCTTCCGTCTGGGCTCCCGACCTGCCCATCAGTCCACTCCAAGGTTGTTTTCTGCCCCTCCCTCCCTAAAACCCAGGAGCCCCAAGACTCTGAGGGACAGGTTCCAGATGGGGAAATCGAGGTCCTCAGCAAAAAAGAGTTTTGCCCCCTAAATTGGAGTGGAGCTGGGATTTAGCCTCAGCCCCCTCCCTTCCCAAGACCCCTAGGTCCTAGGTCTTTGTGCTGTGGCTGCATGTCCCACACAGGGCTATCGCTCCCAGAGAGAGCTGGCCACGTTCTCAGTTTCTCATCTCCTGGGCACTGGCTTTCCTGGCAGATCCAGGGCAGGACGTGGTGGCTTTTGTGTGAAAACAAGTCTCAAGTGGGCTCTGCAGCAGAATGCTAGCCTGGCATACACTTCCAGCCCCGGTGAGCGGCATCTAAGAAACGTGGCTTGGGTGGGCAGGGACCTTCCCCCGCCCCCCACCCCGAGCTCCTCTGCCTCAGCTCCCCCGGCCTCAGCTGCTCCAAGACTTAGAGGCAGAGAGGCTCTGGATGGCCTCCTCAGGGTGTGCTGGGGAGGGCTCTTTGCCGTGTTCACAACTCGCCCCTGCCTGGCTCCCCTGAAGCTCACCTGAGCCTCTGAACCCCTAGGTGACAGGGAAAGAAACCCTCAGATGGACTATCACGCCCCTCCCGCTGGCCAGCCCCAGGCATTGATGGGGGTTGGCATTTTCTCTTCATTTCTCCAGGGCCCCTGGCTCCGCTCCGCTTCCCACCCCTCCTGCCCCCTCCAGAGCATCTGTGACCACGCGATCAATATGGAGCTGATCAATCCATCTGTCCCTCTGCTTGGCTGAGGCAGCTGGCAATGATGGCCGCCTTGGGACCCCACATGTGCCCCTGAGACGGTGGCACGTATCACCCCCTCATTGCACATGTGGGGAAATTGAGGCCTCCAGTGGAGTTGGGCCGTCCCAAAGTTCTCAGCAAGCCTGTGGGGTGGGAAGGGGTGGAAACCCGCTCAGCTGGCCCCTCTTTCAGACATCATGTCTGTGAGGCGTGTGGTCCTGGGCGCCCTGTGTCCCCGTGACCGTGCCCCAGGGGTCCTGAAGTGCTAAACCACAGATTCATTAAATGTCGACTGAGTGTCTGCTGTGGGCTGGGCAGGCCCTGTGCATCCAGGGAAACCTAAGCCAGGGACCCTGCCCTCACGACAGAGCTGATGGTCTCATTGGGAGCTGGACGATACTGAGATGTCAGGTGGAAGTGAACACTGGGAAGAAAAATAAACCCACAAAATGGGAAGGAAAAGGTCAGGAAAGGCCTCTTGGAGGAGACAACATTTGAGCAGATGCCTGAAGACAGTGTGGGAGTGAGTCACGAGATGCCAGCAGGAAGAGCTTTCCGGGCGGGAAGCAGCAGTGCAAAGGCCCTGTGGTCGGCGTGTGCTTGGCACTCAAGAAAGTTGCTTCAGAGCTGGCAGAGCTCACAGGCCTGGCCCCTATGCAGACACTCAGCATGGCTTCCATGGATTTGTTCTACCTACTTTAAACATGCCAACTAGGGGCCAGCATTTTCAAATCTGAGATTTGTTTCCATAAAAAGTCCCGATTTCCAGCCTTTCTGAAGGAATTGAGACCTGGAGTCAGGAGCGTCCACCCCTTTGGCCTGCAATTCCTCCCCACTTGCCTCTCTTCCTCCACCCTCTTGCTTGAGTCCTGTGAGGACCTGGGCGCGTGGCCCTGGCAAGAGGATGTGGACAGTGCACAGATGGCACCTGTGTCGTCACAGGTTTCTGCTTCTTTTTTTTTTTTTTTTTTTTTTGAGACAGAATTTCGTTCTTGTTGCCCAGGCTGGAGTGCAGTGGCGCGATCTCGGCTCATTGCAACCTCTGCCTCCTGGGTTCAAGCCATTCTACTGCCTCAGCCTCCCAAGTAGCTGTGACCACAGGCACGTGCCACCACGCCCAGCTAATTTTTGTATTTTTAGTAAAGACGGGGTTTCACCATGTTGACCAGGATGATCTCGATCTCCGTCCTCATGATCTGCCCGCCTCGGCCTCCCAAAGTGCTGGGATTACAGGCATGAGCCACTGCACTGGGCCAGGTTTCTGCTTATCTTCTGCCTGGAGAAAAACATTGGCGATTGAAGCCAGGTTGCCACCCAACAAGGCAGGACTGAAAGGTCACCGAACGG
This sequence comes from Sapajus apella, assembly GCF_009761245.1. Classification (NCBI taxonomy): domain Eukaryota; kingdom Metazoa; phylum Chordata; class Mammalia; order Primates; family Cebidae; genus Sapajus; species Sapajus apella. The sequence goes on from NW_022437076.1 coordinate 322,473, forward strand.
TCGTGACAAGGTGCTCCTGGTTGTCACCCATCGCTGGCAGTTTGCAGCAATCTCTCCACCTCTGGGAAGCCAGGGGTGGATGGGCCTTGCGTCCACCGCTGCTTTCTGGGCTGTGCTGCCCCTCACTAAAGTCTCGGGCAGGTCACTTTGTCACTTGGTCAAGGTCCTCCACACCTCTGCGCCTGTTTCCTTGTCTGGAGAATGAGGGAAATGAACACTGGGCTGCCTAGCTCAGGACAGAAACAAGAGCAGTCAGGGGCCTTGATGGTAAGACAGAGAATGTTTGGGGACATGCCAGCCCTCAGGTTTTCAGCCAAACCCAAGCGGGCATTCAGGGCCCCTGAGGTCTCGGCTCGGATGCACCCAGTGTCCATCCCTTCCTTTTTCCCACCTGGGGCCCCAGCCCCCTGGCTGATGTCCTGCCCTGCATCCATTCACTGTGCGACGCCAGCATTTGAGCACCTGACGTAGACCAGGCCCCTGCTAGGATGCGTGGGCCTAGCTGTGCTGCCCCGTCTGAGCCTGCCAGGTGGGGCCCCTGCTCTGACCCCTCAGGTCACTTCCCAGCATCCTTTGCTCTCAGGCTTCTGCGTTTGGCGGTGGTGGGGGAAGGGGCACGTCTCTCCTTACATCTCTCCTTGGATGGCCTCCTTGGCAGCAGCCACATCACCCCCATGGCTCCAGACACCCCTGGAGAGGCTCCAGCTCTCCCTTTGCATGAACACAGCCCCTGGGACTGGTGACCCCACTGCCTTCCTCCCTGCCTCCAGACTGGGATGGCGGCTTCGTGCTGACTCCAGTCTGGGATTCCTCCCCATCGCCTGTTTAGGTCTCAGAGCCTTCATCACGGTGTGACCAGTTCCCTAGATGCAGTTCTCTCTGTTGGAGAGAGCTGAGGGCTTCCACTTCCTGGCCGGATCCTGCCTGACGCACCTGTGGCCGTGGCCTGACTTCGAAGGTCGCAGCGGTCTGGCTGTGGGCCTCTTTCCTTGCCGGAATTGTGAGCTTCCTGAGGAGGAAGACTGATGGTCTTCTTCCACCGTAACAGACTCAGCTTTGAGGAGGCCTCAGTGATGTCACATCTCATGCTGTCACTAGATATCACTTCTGTAGCAGGCACAGCCAGGGCCAGTCAGGCAGCTCCGGGGTGTCATGAAGGGTCCATCCCTACCCCTAGCCCTGAGCATCACCTAGTGGCCCTAGAGGCCAAGAGGAAGATCCCCCCACCAGCAGTCTCCCGGCCAGAGGATCGGCCCAGCCAACAGGGCTGCCGTGATCACTCTCTTGCCCTCTCAGTACTGGCTGGGGGGGCCTGGACCCCAAACCCAGGACTCGTCTTCATTCTTGTTCCCACAGGCTCGGGGACCTCACAGTCACTCCGGCCTGACTTACTCCCATGTCCAGCTTGTTCCTAGGACCAGGGGTTTGGAGCTCAGAAGGTTTGTTTTACGGACTTGACTTTCATCAGGGCCCATGGGAGAGCCCAGCCTCCCCTGCGGGGGCCTCTTACACAGCTGGACATGGACCCAGCTACACAGGGTGCACAGGGACACAGCCACAGCCACACACAGATACATACACATGCACACAGACACCCGGGGCATGCACAGCACAGACACACAGGGACACATACAGTCACACATGGGTACACAGACACACAGACAAGTGTGCATACATGACGCACATGATCACATACAGATACAAGGACACAATCACACATAAGTACACACAGACACACATGCACACACATACAGGCACATCTGCACAGACACACACACACATACATGGACACACAAATACAGTTAATAGAGACATACATATCTATACCTGCATAGGTACAGAGACACACACAGATGTGCTAACACAGATACGCCCAGACACACACACACATGCCCAGGGCTGGAATGGGGTAATGCTGGGTGCCCAGCCTGGTGGGGCAGTCCTGAGGGTGAGTCCCTTCACTCCATCAGCGATGCATTTTCAGAAACACAGAGGCAGCGAGAAGAGGCCAGAGCCTCCGCCAGCATCTGGGCAGATTCGGGGACATCTGTCATGCAGTGAAACACGCCTGAGGGTTCTCCTCCACCTCCCCCCCACCGGCCACCTTCCGGCTCACAGATAGCTGGGTCCCTGAGCAAGGGTACGGACTGCAGCCCGTCTGCACAACCGGGATGCCACCATGGGGCAGGGTGCATAACACGTGGAGACATCCACGCTGTGGAAGGGGACAGAGCCCTCCCGGACGCCTTCCCGTGCCATCAGTGCCTCCAGGTGGATGGCTGTCGAGGCTACAGGCCCCCGGGCCCGTGCTGCATGCGGATCCTGCCGGCATCTCCACTCAGCTACCGGAACAGCGCCACCGACGCATCCAGAAGCTGCAATCTCCACCAGCAACAATCACGTCCACGGTGTCTGTGCTTTACTGCAAGTCCCCGGCCAGCAGGCTGGCAGGTTTTATTTTCATTTCCATGGGCACTGTGCACGGCCCCATGTTCACAGTCATTCAGGCATGGAGTGAATGTCCCTCCCCGCCACGCCCCCAGCCTCTCAGTTCTCTCCAGAGGTCAGTGCTGGATTGCTTGTGTGTCCTCTGGAGGCTGCCGTACACACAGCATTCCTATGACATCTTTTTTGCGGTTCTTTTTTTGTTTGGTTGTTTTTCAGTTTTGGTTTTCTTGAGACAGAGTCTCACTTTGTTGCCCAGGCTGGAGTGCCATGGTGCCATCACAGCTTACTGCAGCCTCAAACTCCTGGGTTCAAGGGATCCTCCCGACTCAGCCTCCTAAATTGGTAGGACTACAGGTATGAGCCACCACTCACAGCTAATTAAAAAAAATTTTTTTTTTTGTAGAGATGGGGTCTTCCTCTATTACCCATGCTGGTCTAGAACTCCTGGGCTCAATCGATCATCCTCCCTTGGCCTCTTGTAATGCTGGGATTACATGTGCGAGCCTCTGTCACTGGGTCCTTTTTTGTGGTTATTTTGAACAGAAAACGTAGCCTGTGTGGGTATTGCTCTGCACCCAGGGTTTCGCAAACCTGATGCATTGGTGAAGTGTCTCATGTTGGGACAGTGGAGCTGATGCCTCCTTTTTCCTGGCTCTGTCACCTTTGACAGCGTGGATGTCCCCGTGTGTTATGCACCATGGTGGCGTCCCAGTTGTGCAGACAGGCTGCAGTCAGCACCCTTGCTCAGGGACCTGGCTATCTGTGAGCCAAAGTCATCAGTGGGTCTGGGGTTACTGCCCATGCCACTCTGGGGTCCTTGACAACCTGATGGGTGAAAAATGGCACCTCCAGGTAGATTGAATGGGGTTTGTACTTTTGAGAGTGAGCAGCGTGGTTTTGGGGAGTGGAGAACAGGGCCCCCAGGCCAGCGGTCAGCTGTTGCAGGGGTGGGATGGCACTAACCACACTCAGTGTGGGTAGGGCCCTGTGTCCCCCAGGGTGGTGTTGAGGACAGGCAAAGCCTCCTGAAAGAGCTTCTTCACTGGGCTGTGGAATCAGTGCAGGATTTCCTCAGGGAAGAAAGAGAGAGAGGGTTCCAGGCGCTGGAATAGCACAGGCAAAGGCAGGGAGGTATGAAAGTCAGGGTTGCCGACAGGATGGGACAGGACACGGACAGGTCATCTTGCCCAGAGCCTCAGTTTGTCCTCTGGGCACTGGGGAGCCAAGTCAGGAGAGGGAGGAGGGAGGGGCAAGGGCAGGGTCTTCTTCGTCCGGAGGAGGAGAAAGCAAGCAGAGGCAACCCTAATAAACGAGGCCTGTCCCCCCAGCAAATAATGAACCCAGATGGAGCAGAGGCCGATGTTTTATTCATGGCTGGCACAGGGCAATCAATTACCCACCCTGCCGCCGCCTGGCACTGCCTCCATCATCCTGCCATCCCGTGCTATTTTGGGCTTGGGCTGGGCCTCGCCTCCCCTGTCATACAGGCCTCTCCTTGCCTGGGTGGGGGGCACTCCTCCTGGCTCAGGGTGACAGGCCAGAGGGGCAGAGAAGCCACGGGTCCAATCCTGCTGAGTATTTGGGTAAACTGAGGCTCAGCAAGGTGCAACGCTGTGACAGGCTCCTGCAGTTTTGGGGAACTGGGCTTTCATTTCCCCTTGTGTAGCCCCTAGACAGGTGGTGGGGCAAGGATTCTTGTTCCCATTTCACAGAAGGGCATGTGGAGGCCCTTAAAGTGTCAGAGGACAGGCCCCAGATCTTCATGCCCACAGGGCAGTCTCTGGGAAATGGTGGCAATCCTCCCGGATTTCCGGCAGGGTGAGCTACCTTGAAGCCCAGAAGCCTGGGGGTCCTGGAAGAGGGGGAGGAAATTCACCTGAGGCTCAGCCGGGAGGGGAGAGGAGAGGCGGTGGGGGGAGCAAGAGTTGATTTATTGTGACTGTGCTCCCGACATCCTGGTTGCTGAGTTGCTGGGCCTGGCTCATCCTCACCAAGGACGAGTCCAGCAGCTCTGCCACCCAGTGTCCCTCTCCTCGTTTGGCCTCCGCAGGGGGATGAGACAAACCCGCAGAGCGGCAGGAGCCCGTGTAGCCATCTGCTTCTGGGGCCCGCAGGCTTCTCAAAGTGGGGCATCTCTGGCTCCTGGGGTGGCTGAGTGCCCACCCCGCTCCAAACTCTGGGGCTCCCCAGCAGGCCCTTCCTGGCATCAGACTCCGGCTCCAAGTCTTCCCGCTGTGGGAGGAGCGTGTCCGAAAGCTGGTGCGGGAAGAGCATGCCCAGCCGGGGGTCACCTCGGCCCCACAGCCAACTTCATTTCCCTACCATCCTATTTTCCATACGCGCCGGCGCATTTGCGTCACCACGTGGTCCAGCGATCACACGCTCAGGTGTGTACACCTGGGAGAAATGAAGACAGGCGTCCACACAGCACCACCACGACCATGTTCACACAAGGCTGCTCACTGTCGCCAGAGGTGGAGACATCCTGACGTCCATCACCCGAGGATGCAAAGTGAAACGTGGTCTGTCCACACAGCAGAGCATCATGTAACCGTCACAAGGAAGGACGTGCTGGTCACGCAACACGGATGAGCCTCACAGCGTAGGTTGAGTGACAGCAGCCAGGTGCAAGGGTGTGCGTGCAGGATTTCATTCACAGGAAATGCCAGCGGACAGCAATCCCCAAATTCATTCTTTCCGCCAGGTCACTGAGTGCCTGCTGTGTGCCAGGCACTGTGCTGGGCACTGGGTGAGCAGGTCCCAGAAACGTCCCTGTCCCAGGAGAGCAACATTTTAGTGGGGACGACAAAGGGCAAAAGTGCCAGTGTGTTTGTAGAGAAATCCACAGAGACAGAAAGCAGGTTGCTGGTTGCCACGGGCTGAAGGGAGAGGAGATGGGGACAGAGTTTTCTCTTGGGATGACGGAAATGTGTTGGAACTAGATTGAGGTAGTGGTTGCACAACCTTGTGAGTATCATAAATTCCACTAAATGATTCATTTAAAAAATACATTTTAAAAAATAGAGACAGAATATCATTACGTTGCTTAGGCTGGTCCTGAACTCCTGGCTTCAAGCAATCCCCCTGCCGTGGCCTCCTAAATTGCTGCGATTATAGGCATGAGTCACTGCACCTGGCCTGTTCACTTTGAAATGGTTAATTTTATGTTATATAAATAGCATCTCAATTAAAAGAAATAAACCCACCAGAGAGACCATCTTGCCCCTGTTTCAAACCTTCCAGTTGCTCCCCACAAAACAAAAAAATAAAGCTCAAGCCTTGTGCTGTGACCCTCAGGCCCCACGATCTGGCTTAGCCTCTGCCCCACTCGGAGCCAGCGTTCTGCTTCTCTGGGCTCTGTGTGAGCCGCCATGCTCTGTCCTGCTTCCAAGCCTTGTGCCTGGTGACCCCCTGCACTCAGAACGGAACACTCTTCTTCCATCTCTGCACCAGTTTTCACGTCTCCTGTCAAACATCCGTCTTCGGAGAGGCCCTCACTGACCTCCCTGGCTGAGTAGCCACTGGCGCCTCATTCTCCTCCCTGCTACCCTGACCTTCATACCCCGACCTCTGCCTGAAACTGCCTCCTCTGAAGTTGACGCATTTCCATTTTAGTTGTCTGTTTCCTGCACAAGAACAGGGGCTTTTGTCTCTTTTGTCCCCTGTTATGTCTCCAGCGCCCAGATCAGGGACTGGCCCAGAGCGGGTGTTCAGCAAAGGAATGAATGAATGAATGAATGAATGAATGGAAGTTGGCTCCCATCTTTCCTGCTCCGTCTCTGACTCCTCCAGTAAGCCTATGGTTCCTCTTCTCACAGTGGATCCCCACCCCCAAGCCTAGCCCAGGGCCCCTCCTGGGCATTTGATGAAGTTATGATGGTGTCCTGCTGCCCTTGGGTTAATGCCGCAGCATCTGGCCTGGTTTCCCAGCTCTTCCCCTGCCCGAGCTGGCCAGCTGTCAATTCCCACCACCCTCAGCCCCCACCACCAACACCAGTGCTTGCACCCACCACAGACAGGTCCCACCTCCAGGCCCTATGCCTGCCTGAGGCCAGAGTGTAGCGATACTGACCTTGCTGGTGGGATTTGAGGGGAGCCAAGAAGCCAGCTTGGGAGGCACGACCAATGACCACAGTTGTGGATGTTCCCCTGAGCACCTGCATGTCCTTCACCACTTGACCTCTGGTTGTGTGATAACTTGACTTTATTTTTCAGATAAAAAAACTGAGGCTCAGAGAGGTTAAGGATGTGCTCCACAGTCACACAGCAGAGAAGGGGCAGAGCTGCTGTAGCTGCTGCACTGCCCTTATGGTAACAGCCTTTTTATTCCTGTTGCTGCTGCTGGGTCCTGGGCTCTCTTTCCCCAGGACCCTTTCCCCTCCACCCCTCCTGCCCCTTCAGAGCCTCAGGCTACTCTTGCTGAATAAAGGTCTAGCCATTTACTGACCTGAGGCTGGTCCTCATCTGGAAAACTGCATGGTGAGAGGCGATAATGAGGGACCTGACATGGTCCCTGGTGGGGATCTGGGCAACAGAGGTAACTGGGGCTGTCCTTTCCTCTTCCCAGGGCTCCTGCCTGTGTGGAGAGATGATGGCCCCCTACCACCGCCCCGCTTCCCCGCTCCCCGTACCCCACCCCCTACCCCCGGACTCACAGTCTGGGTGAAGGCTGTTTCAAACAGAAGACCAAGCCTCTGCGGGAACCCAGACCAGGCCCTAAGCCAGCTCCAGAGGGCTTCCTGGAGAAGAGTTTTGGCAAGAGTATTCAAGGCAGAAGAGACAGCCTGGGCAAAAGCCTGGAGGTGGGGAAACTGAGACCTCCTGGAGGCCAAGGCAGGCTGGAGGGAGGGAGCAGGACAAGGCAGGTCATCATGGGAGGGCTGCTAGGCCTTCCCCAGGGCCACATTATGACTTTCAAGCACCCAGGGCACTTTGGCCTAAATGAGTCCCTTTCTCCATAAAAAAACACTAACACATATATTTTATGACTTCATTGGAATAGAAATATAATTCGTTAGTCATTCATTCACCCATTCATTTCCTGTCCATCCATCTATCCCTCTAACTCCATTCACTCACCTAGCCAACTACTCACCCATCCATCCATCTATCCATCTATTCTGCCACGCTCCATTTATTCACTGACCCACTCGCCCACTTAACTTATGCATCCACCCACCCATCCATCATCCATCCATCCACCCATCCATTCACCCACTCATGCATGCATCCGTTCGTCTATCCATCCACCCGCCCATGCATCTACCCATTCAAAATCCACCAACTCTTTCACCAATTCTCCCACCCATTCATTCACCCACTCATTTATTCATCCATCAATTCGTCCATCTACCCACCCACCCATCCACTTACCCATTCGCCTATCTGTCCACTCACTCATCCATCCATCCATCCTGCCCACCCACCCATTCACTTATCCATTCATCGATCTGTGCATTCATTCATTCACCCAGCATGCATCCACCCATCCACGCATCCATGCACCCTCTCACCAATCCACCCAGGCATCCATTCATCCATCTATTTATCTATCCATCCATCCATCCATTCGTACATCCATCCAACCATCCATCCATCCATCCATCCATCCATCCATCCATCCATCCGTATATCCATCCATCCACCCATCCACACATCCATACATACATCCATACATACATCTGTACATCTATCCATCCATCCATCCATCCATCCATCCATCCATACAACCATCCATCCATCCATCCATCCTTACATCCATCCATCCATCTGTACATCCATCCATCTGTACATCCATCCATCCATCCATTTGTCCAACCATCCATCCATCTGTACATCCATCCATCCATCCATTTGTCCAACCATCCATCCATCCATCCATCCATCCGTACATCTATCCATCTATCTATCCTTACATCCAGCCATCCATCCGTACATCCATCCATCCATCCATCCGTACATCTATCCATCTATCCATCCTTACGTCCATCCATCCATCCATGCATCCATCCATCCATTCGTCCATCATCCATCCATCCATCCATCCGTACATCCCTCTTAGCGCATATACTCATCCACCTGCCCACTCATCCATCTACTCACATTCCCTCTGTTTCCATTCTCCGGTATTTACTACATCAGCCTCTGCAATCATCTCTTCTCTCTGGAGATTTTTCTAGCTTCTGATCCCAACCTTCCCATCACAAGCCCTCTCTTCACTTCCCATTGCTCACAGATCCAAACCCAAACTTCAGACTCAGCTGGCTTTCAAGGCCTTGAATCTGTCTTGTCTCCTCTCACTGCTCCCACTGTGGACCTGGAAGTTTCGTGGGGCCTGGGCACTGTGCCTACTGTGCCCTCCCTGGCCTTCTCTGCCAGCTGGGGCCCGTGCCTGGGGACTTGAATCCAGAGAGGAGAGGTGAAGCATGAACATGGGAACAAGAGGGGAAAAGGTGAATGGGACCTGATTAACGCAGCAGCCTCAGCTCCCCACCGGTAACGAGGAGATGGAGTGCCTATGTCCTCCCCCTCAATCTAGTTGTTTTCTGGGCTCCCTGAGCTGCCTTGAGGGCCAAGGTGGTGGGGATCATGGAGGGGGCTGATCACTCTTCCCTCTCCCCTGCCACTTACCCCTTAACAGGGTCTGGCTGACCTGGAACAGAAAGGAAGGGCCTGCTGCGGGAGGGGCAGCCCCATTAGCACTGTTCCCAGCCCCTAGGGAGCCCGGGGTCACCACAACCCAGATGCAGGGCCATTAGCAGCCCATTAGCCCTGCCCCTCCCTCCCAGCCCTTACTCTGGCTCCATTCAGGACCTGCCCTTCTTGGCAGACCTTCTGCCCCTTCACCAACCCCCCCCCCCACCACAGGCCTCAGAGGCCCCATCCAAGGTCAAGGTGTCAAGTTCCGCTGAGCCTGGGCAGGGCTGCAGCTGACCCTTGCAGAGCTGGGGAAGACAAAGGAGAGCGAGGTGTAAGTGGCAGCTGGACCCACTGAAAGGACTTCTTGCATCTCTGAGGCAGGTAGCCATGGCCAGCGGAGCGCTGTGTGGGCTGCAGGGCCAGTGAGTCAGGCGCCTCTGTCATCTTTGCCAAGAAGGGGTTGCATTGCTGATTTCTGACTGACTCTCCTAGTGTATGTGAACTACCCTTACAGAGGGGCTGTGCCCCATCAGTCAGTCAATCAACAAAAGTTTGTTGCGCTAACAAAGCATCGGACCTGGTGTGGGAGGGCCAAGAACCTAGGCTCTCCTGGTTACAGAATTCATTCATTCACTAACAGACACTTAGTGAGTGCTCACTGCATGCCAGGCGCTGGAACACAGCAGGGAGAGAGACTCCAGTAGAGGAGGCGACAGTGAACACAGAAAGCAATCAGTGGGACGATTTCTGGAAGGAAAGGGCTGTGCAGGAGATGAAACAGGCGTCAGGAGACAGGCGTGGGGTGGCTGCTGTTGTCTGAGGGTTTGGGGAGGCCTCTTCCAGGAGACCTTTGAGCTGAGCCTGGGTGTTGAGAAGGAGCCTGCCAAGTGGAGGGCAAGGGCTGAAGGTCACAGGCAGCGGACGCCACGTGCAAGGGTCCTGAGGTGGGGGGAAGCTAGCAAGCCAGTGAGGCTGGGGGAGAGGGAGGGAGGTGGGAGTGGCAGAGGTGGGTCGCAGATTCTCACTGCTATGCTAAGCCTGAGGGCTCAGGTCTGACTCCAGTCTCCCAGAAGTCCCTTGGCTGTGCATGAGGTGCTCAGAGGCAGCAGGAAGGCCTGCGGGGTGGTGTGGGGGGCACTGCCTGTGTCCTGGAAACCATGGGGCCTCCGGCCAGGTGTGGGGAGCAAAGAGGGGACTTGCATCTGCTGGTGTCTGAGCAGCCAGGAGTCAGAATCCTTGTGAAACTCACATCAGACTCTCCGCATGAGAATTAGAATTAGAAGCTCTTAGCCCTGGCATTCCAGGCTGGCTCTGGCGGGAAGCTCGGCGGGGACCTCACAATCTGGGCTGAGCCACACCCTAAAGTGAATTGTCCCACCTGGAACACGTACCAGGCCCAGGCCGTGGAGGGCCTGACCCTGCCTGACCCGCGTTTCTTTGTTCCTCATGAGGACCTGATGAGACAGATGTCATTCTTCTCCCCATTACCTAGACGAAGTCACTTGTTCCAGGTCACTCAGGGAGGGAGAGGGACACCTGACCTCTGGGTGGGGTCAGCGTGGGGAGGAGGAAGGCGTGGCAGAGTGTGGCTGGAACAGTATTTTTAGCGCTGCCTGCCCTGCGTGCCAGGGGAGGGGAATTAGAGAAGGCCTTCAGGGGAGGAAGAGCATGAAGTGATGTCTTAATTGGGATCCTCAAGGAGAAACAGTGTTACAAGCGCTCAATTATTTTATAATGAGAGTGTGCAGGGAGAGCCATAGACATTTTCCAAGCTGCAGTGTGCGCATGCATGCATGCACATGTGTGTCAGTGTGTATATACATGTGTGCATGCATGCACGTGTGCATGTGTGTGCATCTGTGTGCGTGTCTGTATGCATGTGTGTGCATGCATGCATGTGTATGTGTGTATACGTGCATGCATGCATGAGTGTGTGCATGTGCTCCCGTGCATATATGCATGCATGTATGTGTGTGTGCCTGTGTGCATATGTGTGTGCATGCATGCATGCATGTTTGTGTGTGTTGGTGTGCATATGTGCATGCGTGCATGTATGTGTGTGTGCATACGTGCATGCACACATGCATGTATGTGCATGTGTGTGTGTACATGTTCATGTGCCCACAGGCATGTGGTGCTGACTGTGGCGGGGGGGACTGTCCCTTTCTTCTGGTTTTGAGGAGAGGGCCCCTCACCTGTGCTGCTGTCTGCCCCACCACGCTTCCTGTGGTCCTCCCACCCCTCAAGTCGCTCCCACAATGGGCCACCAGTGCGAGAATTTCAGCCTTTGCTGGATGGGCAGATACTGGGGCCTCAACAGCCCTTCCAGGAAGGGGACACCTTGGGGAAATTCCCCTAAACATTGAGACCCTTTCTCCTTGCTGGGTAGAAAGAGGCCTGGCTGTGAGCAGAGGCTGCACTGGAAAGAAAGGACCACACTCAGCTCCACTGGGGCCAGGACGCAGATGACCACCCTGCCTCAGCTCCCCACAGTGCTCCTGATGAGGCCCCAGCTCACCTGGGGCACCTCTGTGACCTGCCTGCTGCCCCGTGACCCCGCCCCATGCTCATCCAGCCAGGTTCCTGCTTCCAGGCCTATGCTTCCCCCACCTTGGCTCTGTTCAGAGCTGAAAAGCCTTCTGTCTCCTCCTTCCTGGCCTGGTTCAACTGCTTCCTCTGCAGCAAAGCGTTTTTGTTTACCGCGCCCCAACAGGGAGTCCCCAGCAGGTCCCTGGGTAAATCAGCCCCTGCCAGGCTGCTAGGTCCGCGCATCTCTTTCATGGAGGTTGGGCTAAACTTGAGGAGTTCTGAAGTGAAGGTTTCCACAGCAGAGGGGTAGCGGCCCTTTCCCCTGGGTGCTCTGGGGAGCGCTCGGGCCCCCAGCATAGCCTGAGCCTGGGCTGAGGCAAAACAGAACATGACAGTATTGTTTCTGTTTTACACTGAAAATGTTAAATTTCAAACTAACTTTTGAAAACATGATTTCGTATTCACAGCTACATATGGGACTGAGGAGGGGGAGGTGGACTGACACGGGTCGCTGAAAGGGGCTTGGGACCAGCAGGGCGGGGGAGGGGGCCCTCCGCTTCCCTGTCTGTGAAATGAAGACGCTAATGCTAATTGTCCTCCTGGTCCCCAGGCCAAGATGAGGCCTCCAGGGAGGGAGAAGCTGCCATTACTGAGGCTGAGCAGTTCCTGAGAGTGGCTGCGATGGCACTGGGGAGGGAGTGGTGGGGGGTGGGGGGTGGGGGAGCAGCCTGGCATCTCTAGACAAGGGTGGGGTCCCCTTGGAGTCCTTTCCACTGCCTTCCCTAGCCTCAGGGACCAGGTGTCTGGTTGCAGCTGCTGGAGTGGATGGAAAGACTTCCTGACCCCCAGCTGGAGCGGGGACCCCCAGCGCTGTCACCTAAGGCCCGTAGAGGCTGGGAGCGGCAGCTTGAGACTACCAGGGCCTCGGAGCTCTGGGTGGGGAGGATTATACAGTTTAACAGGTGGGGAGTGGGGCACCCAGAGGCCTGGAAAGAGGAGAAGGGGGGAGCCCCCGGCCTGTGGCCTCAGTCACTCACTAGCACATTCATTCCTTTGCTCACGGATTCTCTTGTTCTTATCATCTGTTTCTCTCCCACCTTCATCTCAGCAAATGCTTCCCATTGCCTTCCGTAGCCAGGCCCCTGCTGAGTGCTGGGGATGCAGATGCAGTCTCTGTCCTTAGGCACCTCCAGTCCGTGGGGGAGGCAGACGCATTCCAGGGACTGTCCCAGAGTGCAAGTGCACGCCAGCCACCCTGAGGGCCTGCAGGGGAGCCAGGGGCTCCAGAGCCTCTTCTCTGCCTTTTCACACCTGAATCGGCTCAGGTCACCCTCTGTCAAACTTTTCCATGGATCCACCCTCTCCAGAAACAAAAGCAAAGGCTCCCCAAGGCCTTGAGCCCCCCCAAACTCCACCCCTCTTGCCTTTACTCCCTCTGCTCAGCCACAGAGGCTGTCCCTGGAGCTCCCCACACCAGTCCCATCTCAGGGCCTTTGCACGTGCTGTTCTCTCTGCCTGGTGCTGTCCCCACCATGCTCCTCCATGCCTTCTTCAGGTCTTTCTCAGTGAAACTAGTGATCCCACCTGACAGTGCAGCCCCTCCCCCCGTTTTTCTCCATAACACCTTATGCTGTAATTCCTCACTCAGCTTGTTTGTTCTTTCTCTCCTGAGCTAGAACTCCACCTGCACAAGGGTAGGGATTCTGTTTTGTTCACTGTCTTCTCCCCAGTAGTGGGCACAGTGCCTGGCATCAAGTGAGTGCCAAATTAATATTACTTCAATGATTGGTTTATTGATTAATTACCTGCAGGGCAGGCTGCCTGCTCCATGGTCCCTGGCTGAGTGGAGAGTAAGGGCTGGCTGGGGGGGGTGGTGGTGGCCCTACCCCCTCCTTTTTCCTCTTCCACCACCTGAGCCCTGAGGCCTCTGGTGGGTCCAGTGTAGAAGGTGAATATCCAGCCAAATTTGAAGTTTGGGCTTGACTGTGTCAGCAATGGGGGACAGAGAGGGGAGTTGTACTAGGAAGGTTGCGGTCAGGTGCTAGAAAAGTCTCTGGAAGTGAGAGATGAGTGAGAAAGCCCATCCTGTAAATGGCAGAGAAAGGCAACTTATAGGAAGATGGATGAACAGACAGATGGATGAGTGGAGAGGTGAATGAACAGATAGACGAATAAAGAGATGGATGATGGATGCATGAATAAATGAGTGGATGGATGAATGGGTGAACAGATGAATCAGTGGAATGGACAGATTAGTAGACAGATAAATGAGTAGATGGATGGATGAGTGGACAAATGCATGAAAAGATGCATGGATGGATGGACGAGTGCATGGATAAATGGATGGATGGATGGATGGATGGATGGATGGATGGATGGCTAGATGAGTGGATGGATAAATGGATGGATGGATGGATGGACGAGGGGATGGATAAGTGGATGGATGGATGGATGGATGAGTGGATGTATGTAAGAGTGAATGGATAGATGAAAAGGTGAGAGGACAGATGAATCAGTGGATGGATGAACGGATGGATAGACGGATGAGTGGACAGTTGGTTAGATGAATGGATGAATAGATAGATGAGTAGATGGATGAATGAATGAGTGCATGTATAGATGGATTGAAGTATGGATGAATGGATAGATGGGTACATGGATGAATAGATGAATGGATGGAGGGATGGATGAATTGTTAGATGGATGGATGAATGAATGGATGACTGGATGGATGGGTGTGCAGATGGATGGAGAAATGGATGAACAGTGGATGAATAGATGGATGGGTGGATGGATGAATGAGTGGATGAATGGTCAGATGGGGGTTGGATGAATAGATCAGTGGGTAGATGGATGAGTGAATGAATGGTTAGTTAGGTGAATGGATAGATGATGGATGAATGGATAAAAGAGTGGATGGCTGAATGGGCAAACAGATGAATGGATGGATAGTTAGGTATGTAGATGAGTGGATGGATGAATGGATAGATGAGTGGATAAATGGATGAGTGGACAGGTAGATGTATGAAGGGATGGATGGATAAAAGTGGAGGGATGAATGGACAGATGGATGGGTGAATGAGCAGATAGATGAGTGAACAGATGGAGGAGTGGCTCAATGGATGAATGGATGGATAGATGAAAGGATGAGTGGACAGATGAATGAGTGGACAGATAGATGGATGAGTGGACAGATGGATGAATAGATACATAGATGGGTGGATGGATAAATGATTGGATGAATGAATAGATAAGCAGATAGATGAATGTGCAGATGGGTGAATGAGTGGATGAATGAGTGGATGAGTGAATGGGTAGATGAGTGGATGGATGGACAAATGTGTTGTTAGATGAGTGGATGTGTGTATGGGTGAAAGAATGGATGGAAGGATCAATCAGTGACTGGATGGGTGTACAGATGGTTAGGATATTATGATAATAATACTAATAAATTATTTATTGAGTACTTTCTGTGTGCCTTGTCTGCACTTTATGTATCAATCTCATTTAGAATTCTCATTACAACATTTTGAGGGAGCCATTTCTTTTCTCATTTTACAGATGGAAAAACTGAGTCTTATGGTCATAAAATGACTTAACAAGGTCCCATGGCTTAGGAGAGGTTGAGGCCAGATTTATACTCAGGTGAGCTTAGCCCTTAACTGTCTTGCTGTTCGGTGTGGGGTCTCCCCCACATAGATAGGCATATGCTGAGGACAGGCACCCAGTGTGGGCATCTCTGAAGCACCTATTGACTTTCCTCTTGGGGAGGAGGCCTCTGGGAAGATCTCTTGGCTTCAATATAACGTTTTCAGCTACATTTGGCCCCAGAGAAGTGAGATGGGGGAGCCACGCACCCACAGCCCTTCACACCACACTGGCACCTGGTGGCAGCACCATCCACAGGGAAAGCAGTGTGGGCAGAAGGGCAGCTGGCATGATTCACGGGAGATGAGGGGAGCCCTTTCCAGCTAGCCCCATGGTTCCCAGGGCCTGTGCTCCAGACAAGGGCAGTGGTGTAGGGGCCAGCCCTGCAGATGGAGGTCTTTTTGGTTTTTTTTTCCATTTATTTATTTTATTGCATTTTAGGTTTTGGGGTACATGTGAAGAACATGCAAGATTGTTGCATAGGTACACACGTGGCAGTGTGATTTGCTGCCTTCCTCCCCATCACCTACATCTGGCATCTCTCCCCTTGCTATCTCTCCCCAACTCCCCACCCCCCACCGTCCCTCCCCTATTTCCCCCCAACAGACCCCAGTGTGTGATGCTCCCCTCCCTGTGTCCATGTGTTCTCATTGTTCAACACCCGCCTATGAGTGAGAACATGCGGTGTTTGATCTTCTGCTCTTCTGTCAGTTTGCTGAGAATGATGCTTTCCAGGTTCATCCGTGTCCCTACAAAGGACACAAACTTAATGCCTCAGCCTGGGGCCTGCAGGTAAAACTGGTGACCTAATCTGAGCTGGCTTACGGGAAGCTAGGGCCGTAGGTGAGAAGGTGGCCAGAAAGCGCTAGCCACAGGGTAGGTGCTGGGGAAGGCATGAGAGGCTGGGAAGGGCAAGTTTTAAATAAGATTTCCAGAAAAGGCATCTCCCTGAGAAGAGACATTTGAACAGAGACCTGAGGGTGGTAGAAGAGTTAGCAGCGTATTTGGCAGAAGGAGCAGCAAGTGTAAAGGCCCTGGGGTAGGCAGGACTGGTGTGTTCAGGAATCACAAGGAGGTATGGGAGGAAGAGGGACAGGAGGTGAGATCTCAAGGTAATGGGGGCCTGGAGACTTCGGTGGAGCTGAGGTCATGGGAGGGTTAGCGCAGAGGTTGCAACTGGGTCCCCAAGGCTGCCACGTGCTGGGAAGTGGCAGCAGCTCTCCTGGGTGCTTTGGGACTCAGCTCTGCCTTCCCACTTCCATCTACCCCTGGTTTCCCCCTGTGGAGGCTGCAGGGAGCTGGTGGCTGCCTCAACCAGACCTAGACAAAGGCTGGCGTTAGGTGCCCAGGAGCACATGTGGCCCAGGCAGACAGACAGCTCCTTCCTCAGCCCCTATCTGGGCCCTGAGCCCCCAGGAGCTTCGGACTCCAAAATGCAAGAAGGAGACTTTAGGAGGGACACCGAGGCATGAGCCAGGAAGTGACTGCACTCGAAGGCTCAGCGCAGCCTGTGCCACTGTCCCCGCTGCCTTGCAAAACGTTGTCTTTCCATTTGGAAAGAGTTGGTTGATCCAAGTTTTTCTCCAGGCAGGAGCCCCTAGTGTGTGCAGGGCATAGCCAGGTGGAAAGTGGAAGTGTGTCAAAAGCAAAAGGATAAAAATCCTTCCTCAAGCTCCCAATGGCCTCCCCAGACAATGCTGGGGGTGGGGGCTGTGACTGGGAGGCTGTAAGTCCTGCCTGGGCATGGGGCCTGGGGGAGGGGCAGCTGCCTCTCCCAGTGGGAGCTATGTGCTGACACAAAGCCCCAAATTCCCCATCTTGCTTCCCTCACTGCACCCATTTTGCGTCTAAGCCCTGGCTCGGCCGAAGGCCCAGGACAGATCCCAGGACAATGGTGCCCAACTCTGGGACTGACCTCGTGGCCGCGCCTAGACGGGCCTGATCTCTGCTGTCCATCTCCTACCCCAGCCAACATGGGGCAAGCTGAACAGAGCACCCCACCCAGACACCCAAGGCTGCTGCTCAGGGGCAGAGGGTCCTGGCTACTTGCACATCTCCTGTGATGGAGTGCTCACTACCTCCCCATTTTGGGGGAGCCGGTTGTAACTGGCTCCCCAAGGCTGTGATGTGATGTGAAGCAGCAGCCCCTGTCCTGGGTGCTTTGGGGACTCAGCCTGCCTCCCCACTTCCATCTGCCCCTGGTTTCCCCTGTGGAGGCTTCAGGGAGCTGGTGGCTGCCTCAACCAGACCTAGACAAGGATTGGCATGAGAAGCCCTGGAGCGCGTGTGGGCCAGGCTCCTTCTGCAGTGTGCGTCCCTCTGATCTGCTAGGATTGTAGGGCGGTCGTTCTTTCTTCTGCAAAGAACAGAGGCTGAGCTTCGGCCTCCGAGAGGCCTTGGTTCCACCGGGCACCCCTCCCTGGCTCTTGCCACCATCCCTCTCTTCTTGGCGTTCTCTCCTCCCCAGGACTCCACACTCCCAGTCTGGCCATGCTGGTCGGCCCTTTAGACACCGGAGAGCCGGGGAACTTGGACCCTCCAAGCGCTTCCTCCAGCTGGGAATGCAGTGAGGCACTCTGGCCGTGTTCTCTGTAGCTGGCCATTTCACAGTTCTGTGACCTTGGACTTAACTGCTCTGTGCCTCGGTTTCCCTCATTTGTCAATTGACAAAAAAGTGCTCTAATTGGGGGAATGGAGATCTAGGTGGGGAGGCTGCCTGGGGAATGGAGCGTGAATGAGCTAAACACCTGAGATGGGGGGCCTCCCTAAGAGCAGGGGGTGTTGGAACCTGCATTCAGCAGACTGCCAACTTTAGGGATGGGAGGAGGGGTTGCTTTCTCCATGCCCCCCCCCACTGGCATCTGAGAGCCCCTTGCCTGGGGACAACCCCTACCCTCTTGCCTCCCGGTACTCAGGCCTGGGGAGCCCGACTGGGGGGGTTGACCCCAGCTCTTATTTTAACTGCTTGCTTTCCCCAGCTTTAGGAGGCTGGAGATGGTGGGCTTGGAGAAGATTTTGGGGTAACCAAGGGCATCCAAGACCCGGCCAGGAGGCTGGCCAGGGAGTGACCCCTGTAGCCAGGGGTGGGAGGGCTCTCAAGGCAGACTTGGAAATTGAGGTTCTGGGGGTGAATGTGTGAGGCCTCCCCAGGACATGAGGTGGACAGAGGTATCCCCAACCATGACGCACCCCTGGCCCAGGGCTCAGGCACCCCCTTCTCGGTCTGACCTCTTAGATGGGTCATAGAGATGCTGGAGTTTGTGCAGATGGACATGTAAGGCCCTGGTGACTGGGCCAGGACTGGCTGGAGCGAGCAGGGGGTCAGTGGTCAGTACCGCCTGTTGCCATCCTTCTGAGGGGGCTGGACTTTTCCTGACTCCTCTTCAGAATCCAAGGCTTAATGCATCCAGCAGCACCCAGGATTCCAAAGGAAGCCAGTTGCTAAAATGGTGAAATGGCACGTGTGTGATGGGTTGAACTGTGTGCGCCCTTCCCTTACGATGCGTTGGAGATAGGATTGCGGGACTGCCTGGCGGGTTTCAGCCTTCCTGTCACTTTCACCCGGAGACAAACGTGAGAGACCTGTGGGGCATCTGCCAGTCCAGACTGGGATGTGGACACATCTATGGCCTCTGCTGGTGACAGCCTCAGGCACGCTGACGCTGCGGGTTTGCCGTCTCAGTCCACTGTGGAAGAAAAGGCCACATTTCAGCTGGAGGCTGGCCCGCACTTCTTCCCGTTCACCCGCAGAGACCCCTGATTCCATCCTGGAGTTCCCCAGCTCTAGAGCTTCCCGCCAGGAGCAGCAGCCGCAGCAGCCTCAGCAGCGCCACAAGCAGTAAATGACGGCGAAGAGCCGCAGCCAGCAGACACTGGGCTGAGGGCCTCCCTCACACAGCCTTCGCCCAGCCCTGAAAGGCAGCCACCGTTGTCCTCATTTTGCAGGTGGAGAAACTGAGGCACAGAGAGGCTAAGTGACTTGCCCAAAGTGACACAGCTCGCAAACGATGGTGTCAGGGTTTGAACCCAAGCTGATCTGCCCCCAGAGCCTGTGCTGTTCCCCCGTAGAATGCCTGGCACACAAGTGGGGTTTAATGCATATTTGACCCATTTAAAGGGTCATTGCTCAATTTCTGTGTTCACAGAGGGACATTCCCTGGGGCTGAGCTGGGCTCTGGGGATTTACAATGGGTTCTATATTTATCATCCCCATTTCTAGGTAGGTTAATGGATTTTAAATGGAGTAGATACTAATTGTCCCCGTACTGTGGATGGGCCAGCCTGGGAGAGGGCTTCCTCCAGCTCTGGGACCGAATTCCTCAGCACGGACCTGCGCCAAATCCAGGGTGAGGATTTAAATGGTCCAAGACAAGAGTATCATGGGCACTCGGGACCGAGGGACAGCGTGGGCAAGGGTGCGGAGGTGGGTCCTAAGGACCTGCGGGGAAGCCTTGCACACGTCCCTACTGCCAGCAAGTCTTCCCGGTCCAGGCGTAGCGGGCAAGGCTGTCCAGGCAGAGGCACCCGGCTCCCTGGAACTTCTGCAAGATTCAGGCCATTATGGGGTGTTTATTAATCACCACAGACAAGATGGGTCGGGCCTGCTCAGCAGCTCTACGGGGAGTCAGGAGAGGGAGGGAACCCTGTGAGAAAGGAGTTCAGGACAGGCAGGAAGGGTGGGCTGCCTGACCCAGCCTCCCGTAGGACGGGGAGCCTCCCTCTTCTCTCAGCTCTATGATGGCCCTACAGAGAACATCTTGGCCCCCTCTTCCTCCCTCTAACCTCCCAGTTGCCCTCCCGGTGGCCAGTTTCTGGCATCTCTTTCCAGAATATTCTACCAACAGACACACACCTGTGTGTGTGTGTGTGTGTGTGTGTGTGTGTGTACATATGCACTTTTTAAACGTCCAGTGAACTATACTCCTCTGCACTGTACCTTTACTTTGCCTTAGAGCACGTTTTCTATTAAGTCGCTCGACAGATATTTCTCGAGCACCTACCAAGGGCTGGGTGCTGCTCTCTTGAGGCCAGAGGCGACTGCCCCAGCCCTGGAGCCTGGGCCTGGCTCCTTCACAGGGGGGCTGCTCCCTGCACCCATGTGCGCTCTCGTGGTTGCCTCCTTGGGGACACTGGGCAGGTTGCTGCTATTTCTAGGTGAGTCCCCAGGTGTCGTGGGATAAATTCCTAGACCTGGAACTCCTGGGTTTATAGGCGATGTGTCTTCTTAGCTTAACCAGCTGTTCCTAGATTGTGGTTGAACCCTCAGGGTTTAGGTTGTGGGCAGAGAGGTGCCCCCAGGCTGGTGTGGAGGCTGAGGATGGTGCTGGCGTGGGTGGAGAGGAGGGTGCAGGGGCCAGAGGTGGGATGTGGCTGGGAAGAGCTTCCCTCTGCCCTAGAGGATCCCTCAGTATGAGGAAGGGGCAGAAGCAGAGAGGAACAATGTCCCCAGGGAGCTGTGGTGGGGAAGCCCAGGAGGCTGTGGGTGCCCAGAGGAGGCGACTGGATGGCTTGGGAGGGTGGGCATCCAGGGAGGCTGGGAGGAGGCCTCTCCAGGGAGCACCCAGTGTGTGCCAGTCCCTGTGCTGGGTTGCCTCCCACATGTCATCTCCTAGGAGGGTTGCATCACTGATTCCCTCCTCCAGTGGAATCTGAGTGCCTACCTGGTGCTGGGCACTGTAAATAGCACTGCATGTGAAGCAGTACCCACCCAGCGGGCATCACACCCATCCTACAGCTGAGGAAACTGAGGCTTTGAAGGAGAAGGCAAAGGCTTGGAACCTAGGAATCGTCTCCCTCCTTCCTGGCCCCTGTCCCTGAGAGCTGCCCAGGCTGTGGGTGTTTCCATAAAGAGTTCTGGCCCCAGCTGGTTCCTGGGAAAGGACCCCAGGTGGCCAGGCCAAGCTAGCCCTCTAGCCCTGCCCCAGAAGGCCAAAGGCCAGGTGCCAGACACTCACGGAGGCTGCCCTGGTCTGACAAGCCGTCCAGCCCTGTTTCTGTGGCTCTGGCTTCCTAGGACCAAGGTGACCTGGGTGGTTGCCCCCGGCTTGGCCCTGGCTCATCCCAGCCCACACTCGGCCCCCAGCGCCACTCCCTTGGAAGACCAGACCCTGGCACATTGAGGTCCGAGCACAGGGCTGGCTTGAGCCTTCAGAAGTGCAGGCCTGTTTCACAGACAGAGGTCCCAAGAGGGTCGCTCCCAGGGTCTGCTCAGCTCCTGGCACAGAACTGAAAACTCCTCTGGAAGCCTAGAGCAGACACACCGAGAGGTCCAGCCTGACCACAGGGATAGGGGACAGTGGGAAAACAGAGGCCTCGACAGAGCCCAGAGCCAGGGGCTGAGCTGCAGGGCAGGTCCTGGAGGCTGGCCTTCCCAGGGCTGGGAATCCTTGCCCAACCCTGCTGCCCGGTCATCAGGCTTTATTCCATTTACAAAATAACTTGATTTAAAAAAATTGCTGAAGCAATAAGTGCTTGCTGTACAAAATGCAAACAAAACAGCTCTGAAAGCGTACGATGTGCCCACACGCCCAGAGTGCAAACGACTCTCCTTCCTCAGGGCCGAGTGAGGCTGGGCTGCCCACCTGCCCACGTCTCTCGCCTGTGATGGGAGGCATGGGCTCTCACCAGGTGGGCCTGAGCCCAGAGCCCCGGGGAAACAGGTAGACACCCTCCTCCGCACAGCAGTGAAGGAGGAGAAGGTCCCAGGAGGACACAATCACCAACAATTTGTCTCCAAACTTCCAGATTTTTCTCTTTGCGAAGCAAATCTGTTGTTTTTCTTAACATAAACAGAGTCACGCAACAGGCCCCACGCTGCCTCCTGATTTTTTTTTTCTCTGCGTGTGTTGGGGGTACAGTGTGTTTTGGACAGCTCACACTGCTGTCAGGACCTTTCTATTTCAGCGTCAGGCCCGATTCAGAGGGGTCCTGGGCCGAGGGCTGGGGCCCTGCCCCCACGAGGAAGGAGGGTCATGGGGCTGGTACTGGGGCAGAGGTCCTATCTGCGGAGTGATGACCCCACGTGGGGACAGGGAGGAGGCAGGCAGTGCCCACCAGGGTGGAGAGGGGCTGATAATTGGCCGGATTATCCCGGCGGGGAGGCCTCCTTGGGGAAGCTATTTTTAACTCTGAGAGATGCTGCAGCCACTTCCCTCCCTCTCTTTATTGCCCTTTATTCCTGGGGCCTGCAGGCTTTGCCCGCCTTCCTGGAAGCTCTGTCCCTTTAGAGGCAGGGAGGGATGAAACGCTCCCCCCACATCCCATAGAGAGTGGTCCCCACATGGCTCTGCCAGGCAGGGTTCTCATGCGCCCCGTTTCAGAAAAGGAGAGAGAGCTTCAGAAGGCTTGAGGGGATTTTGGAGGACTTACTGGTCTTTTTACATCTATTGCCTCCACCAGCAGCCCCTTGAGGCTGTTGGAAATTTCCTAAATTAAAAATGGGATGGTTTTGGCTTATAATAAAAAGCCCAGGGATGGATCTAAGGGGCTCCAAAGACCAGCCTAGATTCTTGTTTCTCTCAATATCTCAGCTCTGCTTTCTCTGGGTGGGTCTCATTTCACGTGGGCTCACCCCACGTGGAGGCAAAGGTGTCCCGGGGCCCCTGGACAGCCCCGAAGCCCTGGAAAATACAGCTCCTGCTTTCCTGCCGACCCAGCGAAAGTCCTAGGGCTGATTCTCATCGGCTGGCTTCAATTGTGTCCATTCCTCAACCAGTTGCGGTGATGCTCACAGCCAGACCTGGGTCACTCACCCACCCCTGGGCCCTGGGGCTGCCCCAGGCCCGCAGGAAACATAGGGTAGAGGGTGTGGTGTAGGAGGAGGGAGACCCCAAGAACAAGGCTCTCAGAAGAGCAGCTTGGATGCAGGCAGACTTGGACTAGCGTCTCGCATGCCTCTAAGTCTCGCCAGGACAGAAACCCTGACACCCAGGCCTGGCCAGGAGATGCCAGATGGAGCACGGCTGAACGTCCTGGCCTGAGCCCTGGCCCTGGCGGCTGCCCTCCGGGCCGCGGTTAGCGCATCCTCCTCCCAGCCGCTGCTCCAGCAGAGGGCGGGGCCGCGGGAGTGCGGGCGCACACACGGGAAATCAGTCAACCGGCCAGCTCCAGGCCCAGCTGATCAATGCCTGCTTCCTGACGGGGCAGGAGGGACTCAGTGTCCTGTTTCCAGGGCCGCCAACCGTTCCTGAAGTTCCGTGTGCCTCAGATCAATACCGCAGGGTCAGCCAGGGGCCCGCGGGCACCTAGGCAGGGGGAGGGCGTGCGTGCATGCGCTGCGCGTGCGCATGTGGGTGCCACTGTGTGCGGGTTCGAGCCACATCCCCACTGTGCTCTGGGGGCAGCCGTGTCCTCTTGGGGCAAGTGCTTCTATCCACCCAGGCGTCATTTCTCTGTGCATCTGCCCGTGGCCTGTGGTGCAGGTTGGCATTTAGCTTGCAGCCTGGTGCCTGCCTGGTGCGTGGTGGGCGTCGACCCTTGTCACCTTTGCTGTTAGTATCATCAGAGTGTCTAGTGACAAAAGGTGTTGAGGAAAGAGACTGGACTGAGGGCGGGGCTGCTGGAACTGGGCTCTGTTCTGAGGCTCCCTGCCTGAGTGACAGATCCTCTTTCCACCTTTCCAGGTAGGGTGTGGACCCGGCTCAGGTGGAAGGCGACCCTACCAGAAGTGCATATTCTGGAACTGGCCAGCACCCAGCCTCCTGCCTGCCTTATGATGGGTGAGGATGGGAGGCCAAGTGAGACCCAGACCCTGGCCGCCTGCCTGGAGGAGGGGGCAAGGCTTGTGCTGACAAACAGCCTGTGATTGCAGGGGCCAGCGTGGCTTTGTGACGGTGCAGGTGGAGTTGGGAGTGGCTATGACAGCCAAGCTGTGGGGAGAGAGGAGGGTGGGAGAACCCTCGTGGCTGAGACATTCCCGAGCTGGATCTGTTAGCACTGGTCTGCACTCATGGCATGCCCTTGGTGTGCCAGGTCCTGGCCTGCAGACACGCTTGGAGGACAAGCTCCTGCCCTCCTGGGGGTGCCATGCTGGTGGGGAATACCAGTGAGCCAGACACTTCAGAGAGTGGCCAGCTCGGGAAGAACGCATGCTGGGCACAGCAGGTGAGTCCTGGTGGTCGGCAGTCCTCTCGTGGACATGCCACCGCAGCTGCCCTTTCGTGTAGGGTAGTTTGGAGGGACAGTGTTCCTGACAGAGGCAGGCACCAAGGCCCAGCGACAGAATCAGGCTGCTGGTGTCCAAGGGCCCGGATGGCCAGCCAATGTGTTCAGAAGAGAGCGGCTGAGGAGAGGTTGTCTGCGGCCTCAGGGACTTTGGCTATCCCTCCTAGAAGGGTGAAACTGGGCGTGCTGAGAGCTCATTTCACATCTTGACAGTGTGAGGACTTGAGGGCCAAAGCCAGGCCAGGGTCTAGGGTGAACAGGGAAAGTCTCAGTGGGCTCTGGGGAGGAGGCATTCCTGGCTGGAAGGAGATACTGGGACTTTGGGAGCACTGGGTGCAGCTGCCTGTGGGCTGGGCAAAGCTGCCAGGGAAGGGCCGTTTGGTTTTCACATCTCACTCGGTGATGGCCTTAGGCCTCCCACAAGTGCGTCGCCATTGTGGCAACAAGACGTGATTACCACAAGAGCCGGCAGCTGCTGTCAAGAGGCTGCAGCTCTGGGGCTCCACCACACAGGGCAGCAAACCCAGCCTTTGGGACACCTGCCCTGGACAGCTCAGTGGTCACAGAAGCAACCTCCCCTCTCTGGGCCTTGCTTTCCTGAAAACAAAGGCGGGATTCCAAATGAGCCCAGGAGCTCTTCTGCCTCCTGGGCCTGTGGCTCTGAGGACACTCAGATATGCAAAGGTATCTTGAGCAGCCAGTATGCCCACCCGAGGCTGGGAGAGACTGGGATGCAAACAAGCCTCAGTCCCACTCCTGTCTTGGAGAAACTCCCATCCTGGAGAGGAAGAAAGAATCCGGGATCAAGGGGAAGCCAGGTCCAGGGCACATAATTCAGGGCGTTGGGAAGGTGTGTGCGTGGTGGGACACTCGACTGCTGTTCATCTCCTTGGCTACTCCCATGGCTGTGCCGGGGAAGTTACTGCTCTCACGGCCTCGGCTGTCACTGTCACCGCCATTTCTGTCACTGTCACTGCCATTTTACAGAGAGGGAAGCTAATTGTCAGCAGGGGACGTGTCCCAGGTCCCCTGTTGGGCAGTGTTGGCACTGGGCTCAGTCCATTTGGCCCCACCTGGCCACTCTCGACACTGCCCCCTCCACGATATAGGGGGCATGATGTCCCCTACTCTGGCTGCAGGCACACCCCGGGAGGGCCGTGAGCCCCTCTGCCCAGGTGAGGAGCCCTGGGGCAGATGTGTGAGCTGCCTAGAGAGAGATCTGCCCACATCCCTGCCTCTCTGTGTCCCAGCCCCTCCTGGAGGGAGGCTGGTGCCCAGTGGCCTGGCAAAGGGCCACGCCCTTTGCTTTGAGGGTCCTGTAATGGTTGCTCATGGGTTGCAATTACAATTAAGAGCTGAACTCTGACCCTGCAACTGGGTTGGAAGGGTGGGACGTGGAGCCCAAGGACAGGGCACAGGGAGTCAGGCTTGCATCTCTGCTGGGTGACCTTGGGCAAGACACTTGCCCTCTTTGTGAAATGGGTCTGATAATGGCTCTGGGGATGGGAGAGGGGACAGGCTGAGACCTGGCCTGCCTTACAGTGGTGATCTTGGGTGGTGTCCCCTAGGCAGGGGCCCTGTTGGGGGGGGCGGGGCGGGTGTGTGTGTTCCAGGCTTGAGGATGCCCTGGGCACAGCCCCTTGTCCCAGGAGCTGTCAGAATCTTAGACCCAGAGGAGCCCTGAAGTGTTCCCGTCCATTCCCTTGCCCCTCTTTGGGCCCGCAGAGTAAGGCTTCAAGGGAGGGGTGTCCCAGGCCCCATTCCTCTTGGGATAGCTGAGTGGTCTCTGAAGGTGGGAGCAGGGCTGGTGAGAGGCTTCTTCTGCACTGGCTTGGGCTTCCCCATCTGGGAAACAGAGCAGGGGCAGGTGGGGAGCTGAGTCATTTCCCTCCTTGGTCACTTGGAGGGAGAAGGAGGAAGTTTCCTGAGAGCTTTCGGTCCCCTGGGAGGCTGTTCTCCCAGGAGGAGGAGGAAACGAGGACACAGTGTGCCAGGCAGGGCGGGGCGGGGGCTCCCGTCTCCCGCGATGCCCCTTCTTTCTCCACTGCAGGTCTAAGTTGGGGACACACCTGGTTCTGAGTGCTGGCTCCACCATTCGGTAGCTCTGTAATTAAGCAAGTGACCACCCCTCTGTGTCTCAGTTCCTTCATCTGTAAAATGGAGCCAATGAGCTTATCTCCCTCAGAGGGCCACAGTGGTAATGAAATCATTCTAGCTGGGGCTGTAGCACAGAACTCAGCACATATTGAGTGCTCAACTTGACTGTCTGACCCCAGGTCAAGTGCTAAGCGCTTTAGGTATACTGATCTCATTTAATTCTTGCTGCAGCTCCATGAGGATAGTGAGTTGTACTGACAACAGGGAAACGGAGGCGCTAGTAGTGAAGTGACCTGTGTCCGCAGCTAGTTAGCTGAGGAGGTGGGATCCAAACCCAGGGCAGACTGAGGTCAGCGAGTGCTGGCCTGGACTGCACCCACCAGCTGCCTGGGGCCAGGATCCTTGGGCTGGTGGGACCTGCAGATCACTCTGCTCTGAGCTGCCAGCAATCTGGGCGCGGGCCAGAGAGCCGTCCTCCTTGGTTAGAATCCTGCAGCCAGCCTCCCTGCTGTGCAGACACATAATTATATTTCACATTAAAGGGGAAGCTGGAGGCCAAGGGGGCCAAGGAGCCCTTTGAGGCTCATGCTCTGGGCACAGATTGGCCTCCTCGGCCCAATTCTGAGGCCCTAGGGATGAGCTGGGGGTCAGACTGGTGACAAAATGGGGTTTCCCTGGGTCAGTGTCCAGGCGGGCAGGTCTGTCTGCCAGGATGAAAGGCTTGGCCCCTGCGGGAGGCCCAGAGATAGGAGGCCCAGACAATAGGCCTCAGAAGGCTGGGAGGGCAGGGCATTTGGGGACAGGCTAGGAAGAAAGCCTGTGCCTCCAGAGACAGGGGTTGGAAAGAGAAGGGGGTCACATGGGGGACCCAGTCGGCAGGGAGAGGTCCAGGGAGGAGCACAAAGAAGGCAGGAGATGGGAGAAGTCAAACAGAGCTCCCGATGGAGAGGAGAAAAATGCTGTTAGGGTGGGATGGTGTGAGTAGAGGGGTGTGTGCCTGGTGTGCAGGGGGAAAGGGTTTCGTAGGAATGCACGAGCTTAGACCTGTGTGTGCGTGTGCACACCTGCAGATACCAGCCTGCATGTGCACATATGAGCGTGTGTGCACCTGTGCACCTGCGAACATCATGCATGTATGGGCATGTGTTTTGCATGTGTATATATGACATCCGAGATTGTGTATCCGGCTGTGTGGATGCCTGTTCAAGATTCCCTTGCCTGTATGTTTATGCCTGTGTATGTGCTCGCCATGCACCTGGGTGTGCGCGCGTGTCCCCCGGGGGATGTGCCTGCATGTGTGTGTATGTGTGTGTGCGCGCATGTCCCCGGGAAGACGTGCGTGTGTGTGTGTGTGTGTGTGTGTATGTGTGTCTGCGCGCGCGCGCGCGCGCGTCCCAGTGCGCAAGTGGCTGGCGGTGTGTGTGTAGGGGGCGGCCCGGGACTAGGAGGGGCTCCGGGCCAGGCCGGAGCCGTGGTAGGCGGGTGCAGCGGCGGCGCGGCGCGGGGCTGGCGTGCTCTCCGCGGAGAGTTAGAGGAGTTGCCGAGCTGAGCTCTGGTGGAGCTAGGCGCGGAGCTGGGTGCGCGCCGAGCCTCTGCCTCCCGCCGCCTCCTCGCCCTCCATTCCTCGCTACCCGTCTTCTCCCGGCCACGCCGCCGCTGCTGCCGCCTCCCTGGGAACAGTAGCCGGGGGAGGGGGATTGGCGCGGTCGGAGCCTGAGAGGAGCTGCGGGGCGCCTGGGCGCAGGGGAGCGCGCCGGGCCCTGCCCGGGATCAGATAACAGCCGGCGGGGGAGGGGGTGGGCTGGCCGTGCTCACAGCCGGACCGAGGGACGGACGCCAGCCGCCCCGGCCCGAGCGAGCGCCCAGCGGCCGGGGGCGCCGTCCAGGCGCGCGCCCCCGACCCGTGGCTGGACCCAGGCGATCCACTTAGCGGACCGACTCGCCCCCTCGGCATGGAGCGCCCCCGGGGGCTGCCCTGAAGCGGTGGCGGCAGCGGCGGCGATGCAGCCACCGCGGCAGCTGCCGGGGCCAGGAACGGCCGCCCGGAGCTGGGAGGACGCCGAGCGCGCCGCGCCCCGGCCACTGACCGAGGTAAGTGCGCGGCCGCGGGCGCATGGTCCCCCGGGGGCCCGGCCCCAGTTCCCCTCAGGCCGCCCCCCGCCGCTAGCCCGGCCTGGAGCGAGCACGAGGTGGTGCAGCAACAGGGAAGGTGGAGCGGGAGGGTGTTTTCTTCCTCTGGTTTTCATTTTTTTCCCTTCCTTGGTGAGACATCGGAGGAAATGCTGACTGTGAGCTTTTCTTTCCCTGCCATGTCTCCGGCTACCACCACAAGGAACTTTGCTCCTGGCTAACCTTCGTCCTGGGGGGCGCTCCGGGAAACTTTGAGGAGCCCTCGGTCCCCCTCTGGCTGGTTTGCACGAGGGGGCTCGGGAGGGAACGTGCGGAAGCGCTCGGGCGCGAGGCACGAGTCTTAGGCTTGACCTTCCCAGAGACCCCGCGATCGAGGTGGGGCTCAGAGGCGGGCGCCGGGGCTGTATGAGCCGCCCCGAGAATGCCTCCCGCCAAAGACCTGCGGGTCCCTGGAGTCTTGTCTCTTTCTCACCTCCCATGCTGTAATGGAGTAAAAATATTCTGGAAATGATTCCATGCCAGCGAGTCAGCCAAGTCCAGAGGCTCCCTTTTGCTTTTAGAAGTCGGCCTTGATCTCCGAGGGGATGGCCGCTGGCTGAGAAGCTCCCAGGGTTTCAGGACCAGGGTCCACCCTGCACGCGCACGGCCTCTCCGAGTGCCCTGGGGGAGCGGGGCGGGAATCAGGGACTCTTGGGCAGAGGCCGCTGGGGTGGGGCGCTCTTGGGGGGTTAAGATGGGAGTTGAGGCCCAAGCGAGTGTCTGTGCCTCGTTTTCATCCAGCGGGCACATGTCATGTGAATATTTTGATACCTGTGTTCGGAATGGGGGTCAAAGTGTTTCTTTGGGGACGGTCTTGTTCTGGGAGGTTCTCTGCCTCCTCACAGCCTGGACTCGCTGGGACCTGGGACCTCCCCCTCCCCATTTCCCAGGGGGCGTTCCCATCTCCGAGTGTGGCGCTGCCTGTGGCCATTTCTAGTTTCTTTTTTGCTCCTCTATACTCAAGCTCCAGCCCTGCAATAAAGCGCTGGGGACCTCCTGGCCCCCACATCCGCGCCCCCAAACCCCGGTTCCCAGGCTCCGTTTCCGAGAGCGCCGAGGCGCCCACACACCGCTGAAATCGGCAGCCGCCTTTGGAAGGTGCGAACCCGGAAGGCGTTAGCCTTAGGCCTAGCCTTCGCCCCCTCTGAGGTGCCAGAGGAGGGCGGGTCCCGGGCCGCACGGCTGGACCCCAGCCTCCTTCCGCGGCGCTGCACCTCCGCGGCCCCTCCTCGCGCAGCTCCGCCCTGGACCGCCGCCCTGTGGCGGGCAAGGGTCAGGGAGGAGAGGTACATCTCAGCCCTTGGCGCCTATGGAGGCTTGCGCTGTTTTTGAGGGGCACTCCTTCCCGTATTCTAAGAAGAGCCCCTCAGTGTCTGCTGGGGACCCCCCCAAGAGACTTCTCAGCAAAGTCTGCCCCTCAGTTTTCTGGTGACGCCTCCAACAACCAGAGGACCTGAGGTTGGCGGCCCTAGGATGGGGACTCCGCGGGGGCCTGCCATTTGGTGGTGCCACGCCCCCTGAGAGAGAGCAGGGAGTGAGGGGTGAAGGGGCTCACTCGAGCACCCTGGGGATGAGGATGGTGGCTCCAGGGTGCTGGGCTGCAAGGACACCCCTCTTCTCCACCAGAGTGCTGCTGTGGGCATACAGTAGGCACTCTGTAAATGCTGGCTGTTGACTCAGGGCTGGCAGGTAGGGGCTCCAAGTCCCCTATCACCCCCTTTTACCCCTTCCAGAGGAGGGCATGGCTGACACCCCCCCTCCCTAGCACCGAAGGGGTGGAGCCTCCTCTGGGAGGGGCAGGACCTGAGCTGTCATTCCATCTCTGGACACTCCCCCTGCAGCCACTCGGTCAAACACCCAGAGGGTTTCCAGGCTGCCCGAGAGGGGACCCCTCCAGGAATGTGCCTCACTGCGCTGGGAGGAAGAGGTGCCTGGGAGGTGGTGGAGGGGTCTCGCCTAAAGCTACCCTGCGGTGGGTTGTGTTTGGACAGATGCCTTCACCTAGCTCTCCCCACGCGAGGGGCTTACCCCACCAGCCTTCCTGCCCCAGGGCCATGGTGTCCCCATCCCCGGGTCTCCTCGAAGCAGGACAAGGTAACACTGAGTGGCCAAGCAACAGCAAAATAATGATGGCAGTGATCACAGCAGTCGCAGCAGCAGCACCTGCAGCTCTGCAGCACAGGGCCGGTTCTGCCTGTGGGCAGTTTTCTCTGCCTAGCCAGGCCTCCAGTACCCTGGGCCACAGTTGGCAGTACCAAGCATGGCACCCGGAGGACTTGGCATACGGCTGGAGCGGAAGTGACTGCATCATCACTGTCATCAACCTCTGTGGCCCTCGCCAGGTCCCCAGGCAGAAGGCTACTGGTACACACGGTGCCCACCCGGTAGCCACCCTCAGCCCCTGCTCCCACGCCCAGCTCTAGGCTGTGCCCTTCCTCCAACAGGCACAGCTGGTGCCTGTGGCTGGGCCCTGGCCAGGGCATTACTGTGAGAGACCCGTGGGCATGCCTGCCCCTCCCTGGGCCTACCCTTGGAGCCCTGCCTTGGGCTGGCATGGAGGAGAGTCAGGGAGGGGGCAGCTTGCTGGTGACAGGAGGAGTGGAGGTTTGGCCAGCCACATGGGAGGTGCAGTGGGCAAGGGCTTCAGCCCCACGGGATGGCTGTGCCAGGAACTGGCAGTGTGCTAGAGACACGGCAGCAGGGAAAGGCTGAAGATGAAAGAGAGCTGGCCTGAAACTGGGCCGTGTGCAGGTTGGCCAGAGCTTCAGAGGCACCACGGGTGTGGGGTGGGGAGGCTGGGCAGAGGCAGGTGGGTTTTCCGAGGTGCTGGGCTCAGGGCAGGACCAGAGCCCCCACTGGGCACTGGCCAAGGACCCATCCCTCAGCCAGCTGACTTAATTTCCTAATGGCCTGCCAGTGTAGAGGGTGGCATTAGCTCCATTGTGCAGACAGGGATTGGAGGCCCAGGAGGTACTGGAGGCAGCAGCCTGCCAGCCTCAGACCTGGAGCCCTGGTGCTTTCCCAGGGGCAGAACTGCACCTTCCCTCATTCCACAGACACGCCGCTCAGGGGCGCTTGACTGCCAGGCTGGCTTTCTCCCTGCCTTACCACCCTCCCACACAGGGCCTGGGGCCTGCATGCCATTCCAGCTCCTGGGGGTTCTATCCCTAGGACCTCGTGAAGCCCTGGCATACAGTAGCTCAGTAAATGCTCCGCGATTCCATGTCTGGACTGTCTTCCAGCCACAGAGGCCTTGCTGTGCTGGTAAGAACTGTGGGGACTGTGAGTTCTGGGGCTGGAGTTCCCAGACCCTGTTTCCTAGCTGTGACTTTGCGCTGGGGAGTCATACAGAAGTGCTTAATAAGTGGCCATTGCATGTGGGGAGACCCAGCCCCTGCCCTCAGGGATCTCACTATCTCAGAGGAGACTCTTGAGCAGACTGGCAGGGCAAGAGAGGCAGGTGTTGCAGCCGACATCGGGTCACTCTTCCTGGCCTCAGTTCATCATCTGTGAAGTGGGACTGAAGCCTGGGCCGGGAGGCTCCTGAGAGTGCCCAGGATGGGGCAGCAGGAATGTGAGACTTGGAGTATGCCTCTAGGAGGTGGGTGTGGGGAGGGGCTGGTCTCAGCAGAAATGGACACGTGGAGAGGGGGATCTGGGAAGGAGAAGGTATGAGCGTTTGTGGAGCGGAAGCCTGGGGAACTCATTTCCATCCAGGCTTCCCTTGGACATGTGGGAAACAGGCCCAGGGGAGGGCAGCACTTTGCTGCAGCAGTGGGCCCCAGATGGCAGTGGGCCCCGATGCAGGCCTCCTGTTTCCTGGTGCAGCCTCCGCGTCCCCCAACCCCTGCCACCACTGGTGCTCCATAGCTCATGCCTTCCTGCCCGGCTGCTGAAGTGGCAGCATGAGACTGTGGGGACCTTGGGGACCCCCGCCCAGCCCTGTAATTAGCCTTCAGCCATGCATCGTTGGGCATGGCTCCATTTGCTTGGCCAAATAGGAGTGGGAACCCCCTTCTCAGCTGCCCCAGGGAGCAGTTCCTCTGGGGCTGTGCATTAATGCTGTCCTGGAGTCAGTGGGCACAGCCTCCTGATCCTGCCCGACTCCCCACCCACCTGGACTGAGCCCTTCCTCCTGCTTGGGCAGCCAAAGCCTCCCTCTCCTGCCCTCACCTGCAGGCCGGGCCCCTTTGAAGGACTCAGGCTTGGAGAGGGGCCAGGGAAGAAGCAATAAAGATTATGGAGTGGCGGCTTCCACTAGAGCCACTCCAGGCATTGTTCCTTGAGCACCTACTATGTGTCTGGTGCACTCTGGGTGTCAGGGCCCTCCGTTGAGTCCCACCAAACTCCTCCCCGGGGCCCTCAGGGCCCTGTGCAGTCTGGCCTCCCTCCCAGGACTCTTGCTCCCTCCCTGGGGCCACCCTGCTGCCTGTCTCGATGTGCCTCCAACAGAGCAGGCCCGCTCTTACCTCAGGGCCTTTGCACGTGTGCGGTCTCTGCCTGGAATGCTCTTCCCCAGATCTCTGCACGGCCCCTCCCTCAGCACCTTTATGTCTTGCCCAGATGCCACCCTCTTTATTAGGCCTTCCCTTACTGCCTAGCAGGGCGCTGCAGCCTCCCTTTCCCCCACGGTCCTTTTCCTGCTTTATTTTCCTCTGTAGAACTTTGTGCCTCTGCCACAGTGTCCTTTATTTGCCTGTCTTGTTTATCGTCCATCTCTCCCTTGGAACAGGAGCTCCTCTTTTTGGACCTGCTCTACCACAGCTGTGTCCCCAGCACCTAAGCGGTAGGCAGGAGATGGCAGGCACCCAGTACACACAGGGAGTGAATGGGCTGCTTCAGCCATGCGTGGTGCCTGACATGTAGTGAGTGCTTGGTAGCAATGTTAGCTGGCATTGTCAGCCCATTCTGCAGATGAGAAAACTGAGTCCTGGAAAGGTCACGCCATCGTCCTAGAACCGTGGTGCTTGTCTCTGAGCCTTTGGCCTGCCATCTGCCTGGGTGAGCGGGAGGGAGTTGGGGCTTCCTTCAGGCCCCCGATCCGGGTGGAGGGCTTGATGTCTGTAACCTCGCTGCTTCAAGCTCCAAGCCCTGCTGTGTCCCCTGGCACTTGGCCTGCTGCAGCTCAGGGTGTCCGCATCCCATTCCTTCCCAGGATCACGGGCCATTCCCGTGGTAGATCCCAGCAAACTGAGGCCTGAGGCGTGGGACTGCCATCTCTCAGCTGGTGGCTGATGCCTTTCTCCTGCCTTGGGTACACACCTCTGGAGGGGGCGGCTGTGGAGGGGGGACTGGCAGGGAGGGGACAGTGTTTCTGTTTCTTGCCCAGTTAAACAATCTAGACTCCCAATGGTCATTGAGTTTCATGTCAGTGCATTTCACCTCGCCTTTCCAGTCTTTTTTTTTGAACATGACACTCAGGTTTTAAAATTTTTAAAAATGTTTACAATTTGCAGTGGTCAACTCCAGTGGCTTTAGTGAGCGGCAGCGATCACCTCCGAACTGTAGAGACTAGAATGGTCTCTGCTTGCCTGAGCACGGCCTGGCCCTCCTCCCCTGGAAGTCCATGTTGCCTCAGAAAAGACGGGGCTGGTGGCTCCATTTGTGGGGAGCAGACAGGTTCTGGACCTGGGCCTCAGCCAGGTGTTCCCTGTCGGCCAGGTGTACCCAGACCAGGTGTGCCAGGACCAGGGGTGCCGGGATGGGGCCTTGTCTCCTGTGGCTCACCTGGGGAGTAGGGGCAGAAAAGGACACCAGGTAACGAGGACCAGCAGCAGGGATCCTTCGCAGCCCTGCGTGCCTGCCCCCACCCCAGACGGTGTACAGGAGGGTGCAACGGGACACCTTCACCATGGGAGCCGGCATCCTGAGGCCCAAGAGCGTCCCCACAGCCCGAGGTCACACGGTTCCCAGTGGAAGCCTGGGGCGCAGCCTTGAGGCCACAGACCCTCTGTCCCTGAAGCTTCCAGGCAGCTGTTTGGGAACTTGGCAGGGGAGGGGCCCGGAAGGAGGGAGCGTGTGAAGACTGGGGTGTGTATGACAGAGAGGCTGAAAGGCTGGGGGCAGGAGAGGTCACAGGGGATGGAGTAGCCTGGTGGCCGGAGATGTGCCCTCGCCCCTGCCCGCCCCAATTGCTCCAGCTGCAGCCGGCCCGAGCTGGCGGCTCCAGGCCTGCAATTCTCCAGCACTTAAAGCAAAAATAAATCGCTGCCAGCAGCTGGCGTTCTGTGTGGCAGCAGCCGAGCCGCCCCCGCCCCGACCCTCTGCCTCAGGGCTCCTGGTTCCAGGCCAAGCCAGGCTTCCATTCAGGCCTGGGGCACTGAGGCCAGGGAGGGCCCAGGGGAGCTGGGCGTGGCCCAGAGGGGCGGGTCCTGGCATGATCACAGGGAGGGCAGAGGCAGATGGACAGCTGGGGCTGCAGGGGTGCTGGGATCTGGGGCAGGTTGGGGGTGCTCAAAAGTGGGGCTTCCGACAGTTTTGGGTCTTGTGAAAATAGGGGCTGGGAGGGGCAAACTCAGGGGTCACAGCCACCTGTTTGGCCCTGGGGATCCCCATTCACAAGCCACCCCCAACCTGTCCCCTGGGTGCCCCTTTCTTTCCATCCCCTCCCTTCCCTTCCTAGAGAATCCTAGAGGTCCTGACTTGTCAGGTATTCGTGTGGTGGGCTCTGAGGATGTAGGATTTTGGCCTCATTCCTGAGCTCAGCAGGTGGCTGTGGACGTGGCCTGCACCAGACCCCTTCCTGGGGGGCTGACATCTCAGTGGGTGGGGCAGGATGAAATAGACAAGAAACACATGAGGTATCACAGACGTTGTCATGTTTTGTTGACTATGACAGTTTTTAATTCTGAGAGTGTTATGCGCTCACAGTAAAGTGATAAACAATTGTAAGGGGAAAAGTGAATCTCTCCTCCTCACCCCCTGCCTCCCCCACCCCCAAGCTTCATGTCCTTGCCGTGACCATCACTGGAGAGCCTTCTGGGTTTCTCAGAGCTTATGCAGATGTGAATATGTAAACGGAGGCATAGAAACGTGCTAACATCGAAGTTGCCTTTGCTTTTTCATTCACGTGGGATCGCTGCATACCTGTCATGGCGTCCCCTGCACCATGCGTGCTGATGTGTAGTGCCCATGCCCACTGGACCCGGGGTCTCAGCCTGTCTTCCTGGGCATGGATTGAGGGCTGAGTCTTGGGACTGTAGGATCTTTGTGGTGTCTGAATGCACAGAGCCACCGAAGTCCGTGAGTCATGGGTTCTTTTCCTTGTCGTCTTAGCTGCGTTGAGACAGATCCTGGAATTACAGAATTGGTGCTTTAGGAACCAGGAGAGGCGCTGAGTCCTTGCCTGGGTGCCTCCTTCCTCGGATCCCTCTGGCAGTTGGGATAATCCAGATCTCCTGCCTCCATCCCCAGAGCTCAGAGGGTCTGGGGGACTTGGGAGTCACAGCCCAGCCCCGGCTGCAGTCAAGTCCCACAGGGCTTTGGGACCTCTGGGCGAACCTGGCTCCCATGCAGGGCAGACTAGACATGGAGCTCCGAGGGGCTCTCACTGCTGCTCCAGCTGGGATCCTTGCCTCTCTTGTTCCCTTAGCCTTGACTTCCTGGAAGCAGGGTCACCTGCTCCTTTACTGTCTTCAGGCTGAGCAGGCCTCTGTGTGGGGAATGTCACTTTGATCTGTCTCTAAGCTTCCACATCAGTGCTTGTCCCCGCCTTGTCATTCCTTGGAACCTGGCCTGAGACGCATCAGGAGGGTCCCACCTTGCTCCACCAGGTCCCCTTATTAGAAAGGATCTGATACACCGATTGGGAGAGTGACCAGTCTGTGGTCACTCTCAGTACCTGTGTCAGTGTCTGTGGGGATCAGATACTGATCCCTGGTCCCCTTCTTTTATAAGCCTCAGTTTCCCTGTTTATGAAACGGGCAGACAGTCCAGTCCCATGTCTGGGCATCCGTTCTCTCCTCCCCTCTGGGCTCGGACCCTGCAGGCAGGACAGGGCAGCTTCCTGGCCTCCCTGCTCCCCACTCTGCTGTGTGGCCGGAGGCTCAGCCCTGCCATTACCTCGGCCTGCTGGGCTGCAAGCTGTCAGCAGCACCTGCCCAGCCAGAGCAGCCAGGTCCCTCCCCAGGCCCTGGGAGCCTTGAAGACCGCTGGAGGCAGTGCCCCAGGAGCAGCCATAGAGTGGCCCAGGCCCTCCAGGGGTGGGGGTTGTAACAGAGGAGACCCTGCTGCCCTCTTCTTCTCCTCTTCAGGGTGGAGGCTGGCCTGGGCCCTGGCACAGCCTCCGGGCCACCCAGGGGTCTTGGCCTCCATCCCACAGTGGACGCCCTGACCCCACAGCTCCAGGGCCCATGATCAGGGTCTTGGTGGCCTCTGAACCAGCTGCGGCTGGGTGGGGATGCCCCAGTTCAAAAGCAGGTAATAGAGAGGAGATTAGGAGGACAGTGGGTGGGGAGCAGGAGCCCTGAGAGCCTCAGTGTCCCCCCCGCCCCGTGAAATGGGAACACCAGAGAAAGTGGGTTGGGCAAACCCACATACCTACCATTTCACCTGGGGTGTGGCAGGAGCACTGGGGCAGGAGTCTGGCGGCACCACCAACCAGGTCCAGGAAAGAAAGCAGAGGCAGGGATCGGAGGGCGGCAAGCCAGTGGGACCCGTGTCGGTTTCCTGCTGCCGCCACCATAACGGATGCCCACGGACTGGGTGCCCTAAAACAAGGCAAATGCAGTGTCCCGGTTCTGGAGGCCAGACATCTGACACCGAAGTGTCTGCAGGCCTCTTCCTCGTGGAGCTGGTTCCTCATGGATCCTCGGAGAGAGAAGCCATTCTGGGGCTCTCCCCCAGCTTCTGGGGGCTCCTGGCAGTCCTGGCGTTCCTCAGCTTGCGGGCCTCACTGCAGTCTCTGCCTCTGTCTTTCCACGTTCTCCTCTCCCTGTGCTTCCTATTGCCCTCTTCGCTGGTGCTTTCTCTTTTGAGACAATGTTGCTCATGGCTCACTGCAGCCGGAAACTCCCAGGCTCAGGTGATCCTCCTGCCTTAGCCTCCCAAGGAGTAGCTGGGACTACCGATGTGCACCACTATGCCTGGCAAATTTTTCATTTTTACAATTTTAAAAAATCGTTTTTAATTATTATTATTTTTTGAGACAAAGTTTCGCTCTGTCGCCAGGCTGGAGTGCAGTGGCGTGATCTCGGCTCACTGCAACCTCCGCCTCCCAGGTTCACATCCAAACTCTTCTATTAATTATACTTGCAAAGGCTCTTTTCATCCGAATAAGGTCATATTCACAGGTTCTGTGTGGACATCTCTTTGCAGAGGGCCCCATTCAACCACTACTCCTGGCCAACCCGCATACACCACCCTGCATCCGTTTTCTCTTTTTGTTTTTTTGAGACAGAGTCTCGCTCTGTCACCAGGCACCAGGCTGGAGTGCAGTGGCGCTATTTCGGCTCACTGCAACCTCCGCCTCCCGGGTTCAAGCAATTCTCCTGCCTCAGCCTCCCGGGTAGCTGGGATTACAGGTGCACGCCACCACGCCCAGCTAATTTTTGTATTTTTAGTAGAGACGGGGTTTCACCATGTTGGCCAGGATGGTCTCGATTTCTCGACCTCATGACCCGCCCGCCTTGGCCTCCCAAGGTGTTGGGATTACAGGCGTGAGCCATTGCGCTGGGCCATCCTTTTTCTCATTTAAGAAACATGCGCGGTGGTTCCTGCCTGTAATCTTAGCACTTTGGGAGGCCGAGGTGGGCGGATCACGAGGTCAGGAGTTCGAGACGAATCTGGTCAACATGGTGAAACTGCCCCCCTGTCTCTACTAAAGATACAAAAACATTAGCCGGGTGTGGTGGTGTGAGCCTGTAATCCCAGCTACTCGGGAGGCTGAGGCAGGAGAATGGCTTTAACCCGGGAGGCGGAGTGCCACCGCACTCCAGCCTGGGTAACAGGGCAAGACTCCATCTCAAAAAAAAAAAAAAAAGGAATGTGTTCGGTTTTAGAAAACTCTTTGGAGACATGGAGCACTGGGGTGAGGTGTTTTGGGATCTGCTCCCAGCAGTGCGTCCTCGGGAGGTTTCCCAGCTGCCTGTGTCTCAGTTTCCTCACCTGGGAAGTGGAGCTATGAATGGTCCTTCCTGTCAGAGGCTATGGGAGATGACACCTTTTATTATTGTATCTGTCAGCAACTGGTTTGAACAGCTAACTGGTATTTCCGCAGGAAGCTGGATATCTGTTTAGTGAACCTGCCTCACTGATGCACTGACTTTTAGGTTTCCCTGCAGCCCTCAGCTGTCAGTGACGTAATACTGCTGTAATACTGGACACTGAGGCCCTCCTGCCCTGGCTGTCCGAGAGAAAGTTCTGGAAATGGCCTGTTTGCTTGAGGGGCTGTGCCTTTGTGGTTTCGAGCTGTCACCGTTGTGCCCTCCGAGGGTTGTGGCCTTGGCAGAGTTTGTGTGCACTGGGTCCTTACCTTCCACCCCTCCAGCTGAGGCCACCAGTCCTGGCCGTGAAGATGGCAACCCTGCTGCCATCCTTTTGCTTGGGGTCTCCTTTGTTTTAGAGGTACAGTGGCTTTTCAAGTTAAAACCTCTTGTAGTTCCATTTCTGGCAGCTGCCGGCCCCTGCAGGGAGGGTGTTTTCCTGACCTTACCCTTCCTGGTGGGGGAGCCCTCAGGTAGTGGGGGGCATGTCCTGGCCACATGCCAGCCCTTTCTCATCCTCCTGGGTCTCTGCTGCTCACCCAGGGATGGGGAGGAGTGTCCTTACTTCACAGATGCCTTAGTGGGGCATCGGGTTGACCTGCCACAGCCCATCCCGTCCCAGCGTTCCTGCCTGCTCCAGGCCATGGAGCTCGAGAGTGGGAGTCCCCACCGCCGGGAGGGTGGGGTGGGCTCACACCTGCCACCCCCTTGACGCACCCTAGCCTCTCTGGAGGTGGGTGTAGGTGGGATTGCTGTAATGCCCCTTGGCCAAGGGAGCCTGGGTATCCTTGGCCCCTTCCTGTGGCTCCTGACTGTTGCCCGGAAATGTGGGAGCTCCAGCAATACGGAGGGCCTGGTGGTGAATGCGGCAGCCCATGGTGTCACCGGGTGCCTTTATTTCTCAGGAAGCAGCGTGACGTCGTGCTGAGGCTTGGCACCCAGAAACAATAACGAAAATGACTGCTTGGCCAGCGCTGTGCTCAGCGCTTTCCCGAACGTTATCTCACTTAATTCTCAGAATGTCCCAGCCAGGCAAGGAGCGGGGCTTGAGAGATGAGACCACAGGGGGAGGCGGCGGGCAAGCCGGGTTCGAACCCCAGTGGGGAAGCTTTGGTTCTCTCTAGAAGGCCCCGCTGGGCTCCCCTTTGAGGGAAGGCAGGCAAATCCTGCACCCGGGATCCGGGAGGTGTCTTGCCACTGAGATGTCTCTGGCTTGGAGTGGCAGCGCTGGGCATGATCTGGGGACCTGGATTGATGCGAGCTGCTCTCCCATCCCCATCTGCTGTGTGACTTGACGTAAGCCACGTCACCTCTCTGAGACTTATTTCCCTACTGTGAGAAATGGAGCCAAATTTACCCCATTGAAACTGCAATTGTGCAGGGAGCTTCCCTGGCCAGGCGTTAGGCTGTTCCAGAATTCTCGATGATGGGGTCTGAGTCCTGCCATCCACAGGTGGAGAAACAGAGGCCGGGAGAAGGGAAGGGACTGCCCAGAGTCTTGCCTCCCACTTGTGACCTCAGCCACAAAGCCTGGCTGGTCCAGGTGCCTCTTTCTTATTCCCAGACCAAGCTAGGAGAGGCCACTGCCTGAGCACTGCCGTGTGCTGGGGACACAGGTGGCAGAGACTCTACTCTCAGGGTGGGGCTGCCCCTTCACCCGTTCCCTAGAGGTGAAATGGCCTCTCTCCGTGTGTGCCACGTCCCGAGCCCTCGTCCCCTGGCTGAGCTCAGGCTTCCCACAGATCTGTGGACCCTGTGTGACGCCGCAGGTTGTGGTGGCGGTGGCTTTACTGCTTGTGGAGTGAGTCGATGGCTTGCTTACCCACTCACTCATTCACTTAACTTTGGGGACCCCCAGTCCTGAAGCAGAAGCAGCTGTGCCCTCAGAGCCCCATGGCTGAGTGGAGGTCTCTGCAGAGGGTGGGGGCGCCATGGGGCAGGGACGGCCTCCTGGGGAAGAAGCCCTGGATTCTGGCCCCATGGCAGGTTGGGGGCTGCTGTGGCACCTGTGTCCCCCAGGACCAGTGTTCAGCCCAGGGGAGGCCTTACAGAGCCTTTCAGAACCATCCCCAGGCCCTAGGCAGGTCCCCAGCCACCTGCCTCCTAGCCCTCCCCGGGACATGCGGGGAGCAAGACTTAAAGGACACGAACCCCCGAGTCCAGCCATGGCCTTGCTCCTCAGGGCTGCCCGTCAGCCTTGCCGCCCCCCCGACTGGAGGTCCTGCTTCTGAGCTGGGTTGTTGGTCCCGGACCCCCCTCCTGCTTCCTTCCAGAACCCACTTTCTCTTTCTTGGGCCCAGCCCCCAGGCCCCCACTCCTGCCCGGTGCCCGGCTTTTCCCCTTGAGGGTCCCTGGCTCTCCACCAGCAGGGTAACCACCTTTTTCACTGAGAAAATTAAAGAAGAGAATTTCCACTCATGCCCATCACAGCTCCTTCCCCGTGGTGGACAGCCACCCCTCACCCACAGGGCCCACCCCTCTTGCCTACCGAAGACTATCGCTGTCTAGAGGTGCCCTCCCTCCGCTGGACCTGCACTACACCCTAGTTGAGAATGAATTCTTTGGAAGGTGATGACAGAGGGCCCCCCAGGACGGGCACTGCTCCCAGGCCCCAGGACACTCCAGGGCACTGAACAAAGTCCTGCCCCATGGAGTTTCTTTGCCAGTGGACAACTGCCCGTAGACTCCATGGGAAGGAGACTCGCTTCCGGAGAAGGGGCCCAGACCCGCATGGAGTCAGTGTGGGAGCTGGGAGGACATCCGAGGGAAGAGGGGCCCGTGGCCCGAGGTGGACAGAGACTGATCAAGGGGCAGGGGCATGGGGGCGGGGAGGGGAGCGATTGCAGGGTCTGGAGGCTGCAGAAGCATGTCTGGTTTTCTTTCTTTCCTTCCCTCCTTCTTTCTTTCTTATAACAATTAGCATTTCTTCCTGCTCCCTCGTCCAGGGTTTGGCTGTGGCTCTGCTGAGCTGCGGGGAGGAGCTGGGCTTGGCTCCGTCAGGTCGAAGTTGGTTGCAAATCTCCTTTGTATGTCTACTTCCCAACTTTTTATCTTCTTGGAGGTGAAATTCATAAGATGAAATTAACCGCTTAAAAGTGAACAATTCAGTGGTATTCAGTGCATTCATAATGTTGTGTACCCACCACCTCTGTCTAGCTCCAAAACCTTTCCCCTACCCAGAAAGGAAGCCCTGTCCCTGCCCCATCCCCGGGCAGCCACTAAACCACTTACCGCGGCTGTGGATCTTCCTAATCTGGACGTCGTCTGTGCGTGGGGCCCGGCACTAGCAGCTTTCTGTGGCTGGCTTCCCCATCTCCAGGCTCCGCCCTGGTGTGCTGTGTGTCAGCACTGCCTTCCTTGTCATGGCTGAGGCAGGCCTGGTGTGGATGGACACCCATTCTGCCTGCCCATTTGTCCGTGGTGGACACTGGGCTGCTCGGCCTTTGGCACCTGTGAACGGTGCTGCCACGGACTATGGGACACAGGATCCCCTGGATGCCGGGTTCCAGGTCTCTCCATATTCCTAGCAATGGAGTGGCTGGGCCTGCAGCAGCTCTGCCAAACTCTGGAGGGGCTGTTACCTTTGGAGGAGCCTCTGACTCTGGTGCACCCTCCCTGGAGCCCTCCAGCCCGAGTTATTGCTGTGCGCCAGGACCACAGACCGCCCCACAAGGCTGTTCCGCTGCTCCCCAGCTTCTCCTCATGGCCGCCCCCTGCGATGCCTCAGCAACGTTTAGAACAGGTCACCAGTCACCTGGTTTGTCTGAACCTGTGCCCTCTGGGGGCACCTGCCTTTCGGTGCCCTGCCCAGCCCTGCTCCTCCTCCTCCTCCGCCTCTTCTCCGGAGCATACTCCCTCCCCTGCACACCCGGCCTCCTCCAGCCCCAGGTTCAGGTCTAGCCCAGGCCTTCCTTCCCCTACCTGCCCAGGTGACATCTACCCTGGGGTCTGTGGGCAGCTGGATCCTACATGGCCAGAACGGGGCTCCCACCTTCCTTGAGCCTGTGGCCCCCCACTCCAGTCTCCTCGTCATTGGAAAGGGGACAGGCTGAGGACCTCCCCTGCCACTAGTCCTGCCTTGGCCAGTGGGTGGGAGGGCCAAGCCTGGGGTCATGTCTGGCAAGGTGGCCTCCCAGCTGTGGGGCATTGCATGGCTGCAGGCTCCAGGCCGGGGCTCCTCATCTGAAAGTGGCCGCAGGAATCCCTGTCTTGCCTCCTAGGGCTGTGGTTGAGGTGGAACAGCGTGACTTAACGCTGAGTGTGGCGGCGGGACCTGCGGGCTCCTGGACAACTTCCTTCCCTCTCTCCCAAGCTGCGATGACTTCGTGGGAGGAGGTCCAGGCTCCGGCAGAGCCTTCCTGAGCCTTTGTGTCCCCAGGCACCAGTGGGAGTAAGAGGCTGCCTTACCGCTTGCACACAGCACCACTGGACCTAGCTGAGCAGGCTTCCCGGAGTACCTAGCACAGCGCAGGCGCTCAGCATGTGCTCACTTGTAGGTCATGGAAGCCGGCTGTGTTTGCTCAGAGAACCCGGTCCAATGGGCTGGGCCCCCCAGCGATGGGTTTGGCTGCCGCAGCAGCAAGCAAAGGCAGACAGGGACACATGCCACACCACCAGGGCCCCTCTGCCTCTGGCCCCACCAGGCTGCAGCTGCTTAAGGCGGGGGGCAGGAGCCCAGCTAGTGCCCACTCGTTAATCATCTTGTTGGCACTTAGGACCGGCAGGAGCCCCACCAGGGCTGCACCCAGCACTGGCCTTGTGGGGGTGCCAAGCCACTTGGCTCCCTTGGCCTGGGAGTGTTGGTTCTTTAGGGAGGGGGGGCTTCATGGACTGTCCCCCCCCGAAGTGGGACTTCATGGACTGCCCCCCACCGAAGTGGGTTCAGAGAATGAGGCCTGAGACTGGCTGTGTAGACGGGTTGTCTAAATGTCAGACGGTTGCGGTCCATGGTGATGGCCACAGCACTGGGCAGTGTAGACGGAGGTGGATGGTGGAGATAAGTGGAAGGCCTGAGGGTGGGTGTTGGGGATGCCGTCGGGGCAACCTTAACGGTGTGACTGCAGGCACAGGCCATGTAGCTGTGTCTGAATTTCATAGGCGGCAGGTGGGGTGTGTGTGGAGATGCAGGGGTGGTGGGGGGCGGGGAGGCCAGGGCAGGAAGATGTGGACAGTGTCCCTGGGTCTGGGCACAGGTGGAGTCCTTAAC
Source organism: Sapajus apella (assembly GCF_009761245.1). Classification (NCBI taxonomy): domain Eukaryota; kingdom Metazoa; phylum Chordata; class Mammalia; order Primates; family Cebidae; genus Sapajus; species Sapajus apella. Next base: position 366,573 of record NW_022437076.1, read on the forward strand.
TTCTGCCCTTCTTGCCCAGCCCCTGACTTTCTGGGGAGGGGCTGAGGCAGCTCCCAGGCCTGGACTGGAATTGTAACTCCATGTGCCTCCCTGCACGGCCACCGTACCGACTCTCCCCTGCCCTCCCCTATTGGAAAGGACATTTGTCAGAAGCTTGTGCTGCTGAGGAGTTTCGGGGGCTGACTCATCGCTTTCTGTGCTGGAAAGTGCCAGTACTTGTCCCCGTTTTGCAGATGGGGACACCGAGGCTCAGAGAGGTGGAGGGAATCTTCTGGGGCCCAAGGTGCTTTCTCGAGTCACGGTAGAGGGGTCTGGGTCTGGCTGATGAGGCAGTCCTTGGAGGCCTTGCTTCAGGCCCTCAAACAGTCTGAGTCTGTCCCTGGAGGCCGGCTGTCCCCTGGGCTGACCTGCACACCCTGTGTCACTGTTAGAGCCTCTACGGCCCCTGGCCTCTGCGTGCGGCCTCCCCTCTGCCCCTGGAATGTTTTCGCTCTTGCCCACGAGGCTAGCGCTGCCTGCTGGCCATCTATCGGGCTAGCCCTGTAACGGCCCTCTGGGAGCCTCAGACCCCCATGCGTGTTGAGCTGCCAGCAGAGGGTGGAGGCCTGAGGGCAGCACGCCCGCAGACCTTGGGCCCTGGGACCTCCACCTTGTGGTTCCACACTTGCTGAGCTGAGTACCTGTTCCGTGCCAGGTGCTGGGATTGTCTCATTTTGTCCCCTCATGGCCCATTTTATAGATGAAGCCACAGGGACCTGGAAGGCACAATTCAATCCCGTGTGTCTGACACCAGCCCCAATGCCCCCAGGCCTCCACCCCGAGCAGTAGGGCAAACACCTGGCTGGTGGCCTGAGGCTTAGCATCCTCCCAGGGCCGTGGAGCTCATGGCCTCTCTAAGCTTGGGGCCAAGGCTGCCACTCGGGGCGCTGCTGGTCTCTAGCGCTGGCCCCTTACACCCCACCCAGCTTGGAGTACCAAGGGTTTGGTCTAGGCAGTGGTCGACCTGAAGCCTCCAGTGTGTGAAGGCCAGCTCCCTGGGCCTCAGTGCACTCATCTGTAAGATTATAATATCTATCTCGGGGGTCTCATCACATTGGACTGATGACATTTCAGTCAATGACGGATGGCGAGTGTGTCCAGAAGGGGCTGCCCTATACAGGTGTACCACTTTTTTTTTTTTTTTTGAGACGGAGTTTCACTCTTGTTACCCAGGCTGGAGTGCAATGGCGCAATCTCGGCTCACCGCAACCTCCGCCTCCTGGGTTCAGGCAATTCTCCTGCCTCAGCCTCCTGAGCAGCTGGGATTACAGGCACGCGCCACCATGCCCAGCTAATTTTTTGTAGCTTTAGTAGAGACGGGGTTTCACCGTGTTGACCAGGATGGTCTCGATCTCTTGACCTCGTGATCCACCTGCCTCGGCCTCCCACAGTGCTGGGATTACAGGCGTGAGCCACCGCGCCCGGCTAGGTGTACCACTTTTAATCTTTCATACTATATTTTTGCTGTACCTTTTCAACGTGTAACTGTGTTTAGACACATGAATGCTCACCATTGTGTTTTGGTTGCCTGTACAGGCTGTACAGGCCTGCAGCTGAGGAGTAGCAGGCCCCGTCACATGGCCTGGGTGTGCAGTAGGTGGTACCGTCTAGCTGTGTGTAAGTCTGTCTGTGATGTTAGCTCAGCGATGACATTGCCTGATGGCACATTTCTCAGCAGGTGTTCCCCTCGTTCATCGAGGCCTGATTGTATGGTACTCGGGGGCTAAGCCTGACACATAGTAAGTGCTCAATAAACCTAAGCTCTCATTGTAGATGACTGTTGAGGTTCTGGAACAGACACAGGGCCTCTGCTCTGTGCCTGCCCTGTCTGGGTGACGCAGTGGTTCTGGAGATGAATCAGGACTGGAGGCTCAACATGAGGCCGAGGGCGGGGAGGGTGAAGACAGTGACTGCTGGTGTGGTCAGGGCTGTGGCAGAGAGAAACCCTGGCATGGGCACCCTGGGGGGTGACCGGTGTGGCCTCAGACGTTGGAGGTGGGAACTGCTGGGAGTTCGGTGTTGCCAGGGGTAAACCATTAGAAATTGTTCATTTTATTTCCAGAAATTCTTTCCAAGCCCTGCTGGGGCCACAGCCGAGGAGTCCCTGGAAGCACTAAGGGACCCCCGAAGCTGGCAGGCCTGGACAGAGACCATGACCACGTCGGCTCTGTGGGCCGCTTCCTGCTTTAACCCAGTGCCTGGCACAGAGACGTTGATGATGATGTCTGGGCAAGGTGGCTCACACCTGCAATCCCAGCACTTTGGGAGGATTCCTTGAGGCCAGAAGTTTAAGACCAGCCTGGGCAATATAGTGGGACCCCATCTCTACACAAATGAAACATTGGCTGGGTGTGCTGGAACATACCTGTAGTCCTAGCTACCCAGGAGGCTGAGGAGGGAGGATCACCTGAGCCCAGGAGTTCAAGGCTACAGTGAGCTCTGATTGAGCCACTGCACACCAGGCTGGGTGACAGGGCAAGATCTTGTCTTTTTTTTTGAAAAAAACCAGAACACAGGGCACAGTGACTCAATCCTGTAATCCCAGCACTTTGGGAGGCCAAAGCGGGAGGATCACTTGAGGCCAGGGGATCGAGACCAGCCTGGCTGACATGGCAAAACCTCATCTCTACTAAAAATACAAAAATTAGCCGGCATGGTGGCACCTGCCTCTAGGAGGCTGAGGCACGAGAGTCGCTTGAACCTAGGATGCGGAGGTTGCAGTGAGCCAAGATCGCACCACTGCACTCCAGTGAGACTGTCTTAAAGAAAAGAAGGAAAGAAAGAAAGAAAGAAAGAAAGAAAGAAAGAAAGAAAGAAAGAA